>NC_092102.1:48665802-48985802 GCF_045679555.1 Salvelinus alpinus | reverse complement strand
GGCTGCCGGGCCAAACTGAGCAATCGGGGAGAAGGGCCTTGGTCAGGGAGGTGACCAAGAACCCAATGTTCACCTTCCAGAAGGACAACCATCTCTGCAGCACTCCACTAATCAGGCCTTTATGGTAAAGAGGCCAGACGGAAGCCACTCCTCAGTAAAAGGCACAACAGCTTGGAGTTACCTAAAGCACCTAAAGGACTCTCAGACCATGAGAAACAAGATTATCTGGTCTAATGACCAGAATGCCAAGAGTCACATCTGGAGGATACTTGGCACTATCCCTACGGTGAAGCTTGGTGGTGGCTGCATCATGCTGTGGGGATGTTTTTCAGCGGCAAGGACTGGAAGACTAGTCAGGATCGAGGGAAAGATGAACGGAGCAAAGTACAGAGAGATCCTTGATGAAAACCTGCTCCAGAGTGCTCAGGACCTCAGACTGGGGCGAAGGTTCACCTTCCATTAGGTCTACGAACCTAAGCACACAGCCAAGACAACGCAGGAGTGGCCCAGCCAGACAATGTCCTTGAGTGGCCCAGCCAGAGCCCGGACTTGAACCCGAACGAACATCTCCGGAGAGACCTGAAAATAGCCGTGCAGTGACACTCCCCATCCAACCTGACAGACCTTGAGAGGATCTGCAGAGAAGAATGGGAGAAACTCTCCAAATACAGGTGTGCCAAGCTTGTAGCGTCATACCCAAGAAGACTCGAGGCTGTAATCACTGCCAAAGGTGCTTCAACAAAGTACTGAGTAAACAGTCTGAATATGTGATGTTTTTTTATCTTTATACATTTGCAAAATTTGCAAAATTCCTGTTTTCACTTTGTCATTTTGGGGTATTGTGTGTAGATTGATAACGGGGAAAAAACGATTTAATCCATTTTAGAATAAGGCTGTAACAAAATGTGGAAAAAGTCAAAGGGTCTGAATACTTTCTGAATGCACTGTAAATCATACAGAGATTTCATAGCTGGTCTATTGCTACTAAAGAACGAGCGACTTAATCTGTTACGATTACCTGCCTGGAATGACATAAAATGTCATGTACAGGAGCACGAGACAAAACTAGATGTTGTAATAATAGTACAAGACTAGGTTTTACTGTGGAAGAACTTGACTGGCCTGCACTGAGCCCCGACCTCAACCTCAGGACCTACACATTCAAATATGTTTTACTAGTCCAGGACAGGGCATACACAAACATATATGTTTTACTACAGTACCAGTCAAAAGTTTGGACACACCTACTCATTCAAGTTTTTCTTTGTTTTTACTATTTTCTACATTGTAGAATAATAGTGAAGACATCGAAACTATGAAATAACACATATGGAATCATGTAGTAACCAAAAAAGTGTAAGGCAAATCAAAATATATTTGATATATGAGATGCTTCAATGTAGCCAATCAAAGCCTTCAAGACAGCTTTGCACACTCTTGGCATTCTCTACCAGCTTCATGAGGTAGTCACCTGGAATGCATTTCAATTAACAGGTGTGCCTTGTTAAAAGTTGATTTGTGGATTTTTTTTTTCTTCTTAATGCGTTTGAGCCAATCAGCTGTGTTGTGAAGGTAGGGGGGGTATACAGGAGATAGCCCTATTTGGTAAAAAAACAAGTCCATATTATGGCAAGAACAGCTCAAATAAGCAAAGAGGAACGACAGTCCATCATTAATTTAAGTTTCTTCAAGTGCGGTCGCAAAAATCATCAAGCGCTATGATGAAACTGGCTCTCATGAGGACCGCCACAGGAAAGGAAGACACAGGGTTACCTCTGCTGCAGAGGATAAGTTCATTAGTTACCAGCCTCAGAAATTGCAGCCCAAGTAAATGCTTCAGAGTTCAAGTAACAGACACATCAACTGATCAGAGGAGACTGTGTGAATCAGGCCTTCATGGTTGAATTGTTGCAAAGAAACCACTACTAAAGGACACCAATAATAAGAAGAGACTTGCTTGGGCCAAGAGAAACGAGCAATGGACATTAGACCAGTGGAAATCTGTCCTTTTTTAAAAAGATTTTTGGTTCCAACTGCCGTGTCTTTGTGAGACGCAGAGTAGGTGAAAGGATGATCTCTGCATGTGTGGTTCCCACCGTGAAGCATGGAGGAGGAGGTGTGATGGTGTTTTGCTCGTGACACTGTCCGTGATTTATTTAGAATTCAAGGCACACTTAACTAGCATGGCTACCACAGCATTCTGCAGTGATACGCCATCCCATCTGGTTTGGGCTTAGTGGGACTATCATTTGTTTTTCAACAGGACAATGACCCAACACACCTCCAGGCTGTGTAAGGGCTATTTGACCAAGAAGGAGAGTGATGGAGTGCTGCATCAGATGACCTGGCCTCCACAATCACCCAACCTCAACCCATTTGAGATGGTTTGGGATGAGTTTCACCGCAGAGGGAAGGAAAAGCAGCCAACAAGTGCTCAGCATATGTGGGAACTCCTTCAAGACTGTTGGAAAAGCATTCCTCATGAAGCTGGTTGAGAGAATGCCAAGTGTGAACAAAGCTGGCTACTTTGAAGAATCGAAAACATATTTTGATTTGTTTAACACTTTTTTGGTTAATACATGATTCCATATTTGTCATTTCATAGTGTTGATGTCTTCACTATTATTCTACAATGTAGAAAATAGTAAAAAATAAAGAAGAACCTTTGAATGAGTAGGTGTGTCCAAACTTTTCACTGGTACTGTAGCCCAGGTCAGGAACTACACAAACCAATATGTTTTACTAGTCCAGGTCAGGAACTACCAAAGACAGACGATTTTAACACGCTACACGCTTTAGCACTCGTGATCTTAGGCTTGTGTGCGGCTGCTCGGCCACGGAAACAAGTCACAACACTGTCTGTCCTCAATTGCAACACTCACTACTGAGTTCCAAACTGCCTCTGCAACATCAGCACAAGAACTGTTCGTCAGGAGCTTCATGAAATGGGTTTCCATGGCCGAGCAGCCGCACACAAGCCTAAGATCACCATGCGCAATGCCAAGCGTTGGCTAAAGCTCACCGCCATTGGACTCTTATCTAAAGTGATGGAATCACGCTTCACCATCTGGCAAGCCGACGGACTAATCTATGTTTGGCAGATGCCAGGAGAACGCTACCTGCCCCAATGCATTGTGCCAACTGTAAAGTTTGGTGGAGGAGGAATAATGGTCTGGGGCTGTTTTTCATGGTTCGGGCTAAGCCCATTAGTTCCAGTAAAGGGAAATCTTAACGCTACAGCATACAATGACATTCTAGACGATTCTGTGCTTTCAACTTTGTAGCAACAGTTTGGGGAAGGCCCTTTCCTGTTTCAGCATGACAATGCCCCTGTGCACAAAGCAAGGTCCATACAGAAATGGTTTGTCGAGATCGCTGTGGAAGAACTTGACTGGCCTGCACATAGCTCTGACTTTAACTCCATCAAAACACCTTTGGGATGAATTGGAACACTGACTGCAAGCCAGGCCTAATCACCCGACATCAGTACCCGACCTCCCTAAGGCTCTTGTGGCTGAACGGAAACAAATCCCCGCAGCAATGTTCCAACATCTAGTGGAAAGCCTTCCCAGAAGACTGGAGGCTGTTATAGCAGCAATGTTCCAACATCTAGTGGAAAGCCTTCCCAGAAGACTGGAGGCTGTTATAGCAGCAATGTTCCAACATCTAGTGGAAAGCCTTCCCAGAAGACTGGAGGCTGTTATAGCAGCAATGTTCCAACATCTAGTGGAAAGCCTTCCCAGAAGACTTGGAGGCTGTTATAGCAGCAATGTTCCAACATCTAGTGGAAAGCCTTCCCTGAAGACTGGAGGCTGTTATAGCAGCAATGTTCCAACATCTAGTGGAAAGCCTTCCCAGAAGACTTGGAGGCTGTTATAGCAGCAAAAAGGGGGGAACCAACTCCATATTAATGTCCATGATTTTTGGAATGAGATGTTGGGACGAGCAGGTGTCCACATACCTTTGGCCATGTAGTGTATTCTAATAGCAGAACGTTCTAGTCTCAGCTGGATTGAGATTGGAATCTAAATGGAGGACAACGATACAGGCTCTCACTCTTTTCCTTCTTCCTTACACACAAACACACACACACACACACACAACTTCTTCCAAGCTGAAGATTTTTTTTTCTGCAGGCGATAAACAGGATGCAGGTGCTCTCAACACTTATTTTTTTTATGTGACGGGCCCAAAGCAGCAGCTATACAGCAGAACCTTTGTCTCAACAACTCCCTCTTAAGACAACCCCAGTAACCCATAATAAGCCACTGGAGCATTGGAACAATATGGCTTATATAAAACAATATGGCTTATATTTTGTGTACATTGTGCTAGCTCAATCAAGCGCAGCTTGAAAGAAAATAAATACTATTTAAACCCAAGCTCTGATGCCAAAACGTCCTATCTAGAGGTTAACGGTTATCAAATAATAATAATAACAAACAATAATAATAATAATAATGAGTGTCTTACCACTTCGTCCTCTGACCAGCACTTTTCTATGAGTTTTGGAACAGGCTTCTTCACCAGTCGCTGTAGGGCCTTGCCTGCATCATAACGGCTCTCGTGGAGCTGAGGGGTAAAAACGTCAGTTCAACATTCAGAATATTTTATTCGAAATTATCTTATCTATGGACAAATGAAAAAACAACAGAAGGTGACTACAGATGTTAAACATTGCATTATTTATTCAATTTTCTCGATTCATTTACATTAAGCTCGCATACCAACTGCTTTCATCGACACACACACACACACACAACGTGCCAAGTCAACATTTATCCAGAGAAGACACACACCAACGTGTCATGTCAACATTATCCTGAGCGACTTAAGTCACTGCATCAAATCACACTTATTTATATAGCATCAAGCATCAGCTGATATCTCAAAGTGCTGTACAGAAAGCCAGCCTAAAACCCCAAACAGCAAGCAATGCAGGTGTAGAAGCACGGTGGCTAGGAAAAACTCCCTAGAAAGGCCAGAACCTAGGAAGAAACCTAGAGAGGAACCAGGCTATGAGGGGTGGCCAGTCCTCTTCTGGCTGTGCCGGGTGGAGATTATAACAGAACATGGCCAAGATGTTCAAATGTTCATAAATGACCAGCAAGGTCAGATAATAATAATCACAGTGAACAGGTCAGGGCTCCATAGCCGCAGGCAGAACAGTTGAAACTGGAGAAGCAGCACGGCATCAGTCCCTTTACTTTAGACAAACAAAGGGATCCCCCCCCCCCCCCCCCCCCGTCACTTTATGTAAAGTAGAGGTACTGATGCTGTGACTAAGTCGCTCTGGATAAGAGTGTCTGCTAAATGACCAATAATGTTCAACATGGCAGCGTGGGTTGTAAAAGCTAGTTACCGTGTTGAGTGCGTTGAGCGTGGTGTCGTCCCGCGAGGCTGCTAGGCAACCGTCTTCTGTAGAACCTCCGTCACACATCCCAGCGAAGGCAGCCATACTCCTGCAGAACAAACATTAACAGATGGAGAAACGTCTATCCGACAACTAACAAACTACAATGCAAGTCACAGAGAGAGAGAGAAAAAAAAATGACAACTGATATGTCCAACCTTAAGTCAGCAAAGATCAATCCTCTATTTAAATATTGTTATATACCTTCCAATACATCTAGGACTCTTGACCCTGTTTCACACTGGTGTCTGGTATGTAGGCCAGCTCAGTACAGATTATATGGGCTTGGCAGTGGGAAGTGGGTAATAGAGCCCCACAGAGGAGGTATAATAATACCCATAAAACCTAGCGGTTACAAGCAAATATATTGATAAGTCACCTTGTTCTAGAGAGATTTACACGGTTATCTAAACATCACGCCAGGGTAAACCTACATGACCAAACAGCCCGTATTTTAAATGATTCTAAAAAACAAACTGGAACCATTTCCCTGTTTGACCGCTAGGCTTTATGGGTATTATAATTCATACTGTGGTACTCTATCGGACTATTCCCTTCTGACATGGAGCAGGGTCATGTCTCCTGAGCTCACCTAGCAGCTCTGAGGCAAGTTGACAGTAGGAAAAGGGTATATAGAATTATCATCTCGCCAGACAGTAGGGTCAAGGGTCATAGAGAATTATCCCTCCAGACAGTTGGGTCAAAGGTCACGAGTCAGGTTTCACCTTGCAGCCCTGAGGTACATGAGCAGGTCACAGTCGTTGACCCCTGGCATCCACACTAGCTCCTCATTCTCTGTTACAGCCTGAGCCAGGACCCCCGGGGCGTCTGAGGGGAAGGGCTGCAGCTCAGGAAGCTTGGCCTAATTAGGCAGGAGGAGGAGGAGGAGGAGGGGGGGGGGTGTCAATCACACTACAAATAGCACCATAAGACTAGCCTGTGAAATATCAGCTTTCAAAAGCTTTTCATCACCATCTAGCAAGAGTGGCTGTGTGAACAACATGTTTGCAAAGCACTATGGTTTAAATATCTCTTTAAAAAAAGGAGAATGTTGGGAAATGTTAACAAATGTAAGTCATCCAAACTATGAATTAATCTATTTCATTTTATATTGTAATAAATTACAGGTGATATTCTTCATAGAAATCTATAAAAACACTGGACAGCTACTACAATAATACATGTAAAAATAGTTACTTGATGACTGGGTCCCACTCTGATCTCCCCCTGTGTGCTGTTTAGTCGCCTGGTAGAGAAAATAAGTTGTTAGATCACAACAAAGAAGATATGTACTACGGATGTTACAGGACAAGCTCAGTGCAATGACTAGTTCCTGTCCCCCTTGAGGGAATCATTATCTGGCTGGAGCAATAGGCGTGCAGACACTGAAGGTCGGCAGAACCAAGGTGAGACATCTTGTCTTTATTACAGAACAGGTAAACCAATCACGTCAATACCTCGGCAAACAAAGAGTTTGTTTGCTGGATGGAAAACCTCCCATTGTGGGGATGATTTTTTACTTGTCAAAATTCAAAAAAGGTGCGTTGCAGATTTTGTTGCAATTCAAGATAGATTAATTTTTTTCTATGGAAGATATGCTTCCGTGCACAAAGATAATGGGTGTTCTCAAGGATATGTTTTGCTATAACATGGCAGAAACAGCTCAGCGGATTCTTCTCTGAAGCTTGTATCAGCAACAAAACGGCATCCCACTTAAAAGAGGAGGAGGCGGTAGAACGGGTTGATACAGACTATTCCAGAGACACAGGCTGCCTGCAAAATGGCTGCTGGTTGGGTTACACAAATGTACAAAACGTCGGTAACCATAGCAACATCCGCCTAGCAATGTAATAATAATAATAGTGTTCCTCCTTGCCATCTCCCTCCAGCTGCAGTGGATTAGAGAAAATGACGAGATGTTCCTTTTCCCTTCCGTTGCCTAGGTGACGGCACATAGATTTTTCGTATAGTATAGTCTCTAGCTCATATAGCTCTGCTGCGGAGAGCAGAGGAAGCCCAGAAACTGTCAAGAGTGATATTTGAAGTAGAAACGTTCTCGCTCTCCATCACTGGAGCTGGCTGGGGTTAGTGCTGGCTGGACTGGGGTGAAACCTGAGTCTGTTAGGTCCCTGTGGTCGTGTTAATATCCTCCAACCACAACCCTGGCCCCTCACTGTGACGGGTACACACGTTTTACCCCCCTACCCTCCTCTCTCGCACCCCCCCCCCCCCCCTTGTGCTTTTTCCACCAATCCTCACACCCCATCCAGCAAGCCTTGCCCCCCCTTTCGCTCCTCTCCACCCCTCATCCCCCTTTCCCCTGGCCTCCACCATCCCTCATCCATTCCACTCTCTCTCTGACAGAGAGCAGACAGTTGTCAGGGGGGGGGGGGGGGTGATATTCCATAGTGTAATAAAATATGACAAATAGGTGCAGATGAAGAACCTCCTCAACTGGAGCATTGGGTTTATTATTGAGAGAGCAGACTGTATACTAGCTCTTCATTGGGTTTATTATTGAGAGAGCAGACTGTATACTAGCTCTTCATTGGGTTTATTATTGAGAGAGCAGACTGTATACTAGCTCTACATTGGGTTTATTATTGAGAGAGCAGACTGTATACTAGCTCTACATTGGGTTTATTATTGAGAGAGCAGACTGTATACTATCTCTTCATTGGGTTTATTATTGAGAGAGCAGACTGTATACTAGCTCTTCATTGGGTTTATTATTGAGAGAGCAGACTGTATACTAGCTCTTCATTGGGTTTATTACTGAGAGAGCAGACTGTATACTAGCTCTTCATTGGGTTTATTATTGAGAGAGCAGACTGTATACTAGCTCTTCATTGGGTTTATTATTGAGAGAGCAGACTGTATACTAGCTCTACATTGGGTTTATTATTGAGAGAGCAGACTGTATACTAGCTCTTCATTGGGTTTATTACTGAGAGAGCAGACTGTATACTATCTCTTCATTGGGTTTATTACTGAGAGAGCAGACTGTATACTATCTCTTCATTGGGTTTATTACTGAGAGAGCAGACTGTATACTAGCTCTACATTGGGTTTATTATTGAGAGAGCAGACTGTATACTAGCTCTTCATTGGGTTTATTATTGAGAGAGCAGACTGTATACTAGCTCTACATTGGGTTTATTATTGAGAGAGCAGACTGTATACTAGCTCTACATTGGGTTTATTACTGAGAGAGCAGACTGTATACTAGCTCTACATTGGGTTTATTACTGAGAGAGCAGACTGTATACTAGCTCTTCATTGGGTTTATTATTGAGAGAGCAGACTGTATACTAGCTCTACATTGGGTTTATTATTGAGAGAGCAGACTGTATACTAGCTCTACATTGGGTTTATTATTGAGAGAGCAGACTGTATACTAGCTCTTCATTGGGTTTATTACTGAGAGAGCAGACTGTATACTAGCTCTTCATTGGGTTTATTACTGAGAGAGCAGACTGTATACTAGCTCTACATTGGGTTTATTACTGAGAGAGCAGACTGTATACTAGCTCTACATTGGGTTTATTACTGAGAGAGCAGACTGTTTACTAGCTCTACATTGGGTTTATTATTGAGAGAGCAGACTGTATACTAGCTCTACATTGGGTTTATTACTGAGAGAGCAGACTGTATACTAGCTCTTCATTGGGTTTATTATTGATAGAGCAGACTGTATACTAGCTCTACATTGGGTTTATTACTGAGAGAGCAGACTGTATACTAGCTCTACATTGGGTTTATTACTGAGAGAGCAGACTGTATACTAGCTCTTCATTGGGTTTATTATTGAGAGAGCAGACTGTATACTAGCTCTTCATTGGGTTTATTATTGAGAGAGCAGACTGTATACTAGCTCTTCATTGGGTTTATTACTGAGAGAGCAGACTGTATACTAGCTCTTCATTGGGTTTATTATTGAGAGAGCAGACTGTATACTAGCTCTACATTGGGTTTATTATTGAGAGAGCAGACTGTATACTAGCTCTTCATTGGGTTTATTACTGAGAGAGCAGACTGTATACTAGCTCTTCATTGGGTTTATTATTGAGAGAGCAGACTGTATACTATCTCTTCATTGGGTTTATTACTGAGAGAGCAGACTGTATACTAGCTCTACATTGGGTTTATTATTGAGAGAGCAGACTGTATACTAGCTCTTCATTGGGTTTATTATTGAGAGAGCAGACTGTATACTAGCTCTACATTGGGTTTATTATTGAGAGAGCAGACTGTATACTAGCTCTACATTGGGTTTATTATTGAGAGAGCAGACTGTATACTAGCTCTACATTGGGTTTATTACTGAGAGAGCAGACTGTATACTAGCTCTTCATTGGGTTTATTATTGAGAGAGCAGACTGTATACTAGCTCTACATTGGGTTTATTATTGAGAGAGCAGACTGTATACTAGCTCTACATTGGGTTTATTATTGAGAGAGCAGACTGTATACTAGCTCTTCATTGGGTTTATTATTGAGAGAGCAGACTGTATACTAGCTCTTCATTGGGTTTATTACTGAGACAGCAGACTGTATACTAGCTCTACATTGGGTTTATTACTGAGAGAGCAGACTGTATACTAGCTCTACATTGGGTTTATTACTGAGAGAGCAGACTGTTTACTAGCTCTACATTGGGTTTATTATTGAGAGAGCAGACTGTATACTAGCTCTACATTGGGTTTATTACTGAGAGAGCAGACTGTATACTAGCTCTTCATTGGGTTTATTATTGATAGAGCAGACTGTATACTAGCTCTACATTGGGTTTATTACTGAGAGAGCAGACTGTATACTAGCTCTACATTGGGTTTATTACTGAGAGAGCAGACTGTATACTAGCTCTTCATTGGGTTTATTATTGAGAGAGCAGACTGTATACTAGCTCTTCATTGGGTTTATTGAGAGAGCAGACTGTATACTAGCTCTACATTGGGTTTATTATTGATAGAGCAGACTGTATACTAGCTCTTCATTGGGTTTATTATTGAGAGAGCAGACTGTATACTAGCTCTACATTGGGTTTATTACTGAGAGAGCAGACTGTATAGCAGCTCTGTGAAGAGTATAAGCGCTAGACATGTACGAATATAAGGTCTATGTAGGTACTCCTTAAAATGACGAACACTTTATTTAACGAGTCAACCAGGGCCATGTAGTATAACTACACAACTAAAACCTTACATTAGAAGTGTGCAACAGCGTGAAGGTGGAAACCTTTCAGAAAATGATCGGTGCAACACCAGGGACAAATACAATAAAAGTGAAATGTACAGTGCCTTCAGAAACTGTCTACGTACCACTTTCTCCACAGCCTGAATTTAAAATGGATTAAATAGAGATTTTGTGTCACTGGCCTTCACGCAATACCCTATAAGTGGAGTCAATAAGTATTCAACCCCTTTGCTGTGATAAGCCTAAATATGTTCATGAGTAAAAATGTGCTTAACAAGTCACATAATAAAGTTGCATTGTGCAATAAAAGTGTTTAACACATACAGATAATTGTAAGGTCCCTCAGTCAAGCAGTGAATTTCAAAAGAGACAACCACAAAGACCAGGGAAGTTTTAAAATGCTTCTCAAAGGCGGCACCTATTGGTAGATGGGAAAAATTGAAAAAGCCGACATTAAATATCCCTTTGAGCATGGTGAAGATTTTAATCTTTTTTTTTTGGGGGGGGGGGGGGGGGTGTATCAACGCACCAAGTCACTACAAAGACGTCCCTCCTAACTCAGTTGCCAGAGAGGAAGGAAACCGCTCAGGGATTTCACCATTAGGCCAATGGAGACTTTAAAACAATTAGAGTTTAATAAAAAATTATTTTCAATCACATTTATATATAGAGCCCTTTTTACATCAGCCGATGTCACAAAGTGCTTATACAGAAACCCAGCCTAAAACCCCAAACAGCAAGCAATGCAGGTGTAGAAGACCAAAGTGCTGTACAGATGGCTGTGATTGGAAAAGACTAATGATTGATCAACACATATTTTTGTTCAGTGTACAAACGCAACATGTAAAGTGTTGGTCCCATGTTTCATGTGCTGAAATAAAATATCACAGAAATTGTCCATACGCACAAAAAGCTAATTTCTCTCAAATGTTGTGCACAAATTGGTTTTCCATCCCTCTAAGTGAGCATTTCTACTTTGCCAAGATAATCCATCCACCTGACAGGTGTGGCATATTAAGAAGCTGATTAAAAAGCATGATCATTACACAGGTGCACCTTGTGCTGGGGACAATAAAAGGCCACTCTTAAATGAGCAGTTGTGTCACACAACACAATGCCACAGATGTCTCAAGTTGAGGGAGGGTGCAATTGGCAACTTGACTGCAGGAATGTCCACCAGAGCTGTTGCCAGAGAATTTCATGTCAATTTCTTTACCATAAGCTGTCTCCACCATCAATTTAGAGAATTTGGCAGTACATCCAAGCGGCCTCATAACTGCAGACCATGTATACGGCGTTGTGTGGGTGAGCGGTTTGCTGATGTCAACGTTGTGAACAGAGTGCCCTATGGTAGTGGTGGGGTTATGGTATGGACAGGCATAAGCTACAGAAAACAAATACATTTTATCGATGGCAATTTCAATGCAGAGAGATACCGTGACGAGATCCTGAGGTCCATTGTTGTGCCATTCATCCCCTGCCATCACCTCATGTTTCAGCATGATAATGCACAGACCCATGTCGCAAGGATCTGTACACAATTCCTGGAAGCTGAAAATATCCCAGTTCTTCCATGGCCTGCATACACAACAGACATGTCACCCATTGAGCATGTTTGGGATGCTCTGGATCGACGTGTACGACAGCGTGTTCCAGTTCCCACCAATATCCAGAAACTTCGCACAGCCATTGAAGAGGAGTGGGACAACATTCCACAGGCCACAATCAACAGCCTGATCAACTCTATGCAAAGGAGATGTGTCGCATTGCATGAGGCAAATGGTGGTCACATCAGATACTGACTGGTTTTCTGATCCAAGCCCCTACTTGTTTTTTAAGGCATCTGTGACCAACATATACATATCTGTATTCCCAGTCATGTAAAATCCATAGAATAGGGCCTAACACATTTATTTCAATTGACTAATTTTCTTATATGAAATTTAACTCAGTAAAACCTTTTAAATAGTTGGATGTTGGGTTTATACTTTTGTTCAGTGTAGTCACTCCACAATACTAACCGAATTGACAGAGTGAAAAGAAGGAAGCCTGTAATGAATAAAAATATTCCAAACATGCATCCTGTTTGCAACAAGGACACTTGTTTGGAAACGCAATAAAAAATGATTGTGAATACAAAAAGTGTTATGTTTGGAACTGGAACACGCTGTCGTACACGTCGATCTGTTTGGGACAAATCCAACACAACACATTACGGAATACCACTCTCCATATTTTCAAGCATAGTGTTTATAAAATGTATAATATCCCAATGCCCCGGTGATTGGGAACGTCGCCATGTGTAGGGTGCCGTCTTTCAGATGGGACGTTAAACAGGTATCCTGACACTTATTGTAAGAGTAGAGTGTCTAGGCTAAATTCCCAAACTGGCTCTCATACCATTATGGCCACCTAATCATCCCCAGCTTCCAATTGGATCAATCATCCCCCCTCTTCTCCCCAGTAACTATTTTCCAGGTTGTTATTGTAAATGAGAATGTGTTCTCAGTCAACTTACCTGTAAAATATGGGTAAAATAAAAAACTTTTTATGGGTACGCTTGTAATCGTCAAAGACTGAGGAGTTTTTCAGGATATAAAAGAAACGGAATGGAGCTAAGCGTGCAACATCCTAGAGGAAATCCTGGTTCAGTCTGCTTTCCACCAGACACTGGGAGATTAATTCACCTTTCAGCAGGACAATAAGCTAAAACAGAAGGCCAAATCTACACTGGAGTTGATTACCAAGAAGACGGTAAAAAGAAGAGTTACAGTTTTGACTTAAATCTGCTTGAAAATCTATGGCAAGACCTGAAAATGGTTGTCCAGCAATGATCAACAACCAATTTGACAGCACTTTTAGAATTTATAAAAGAATAATAGGCAAATATTGCATAATCCAGGTGTGGAAAGCTCTGAGAAATTACCCAGAAACACAGCTGTAATCACTGCCAAAGGTGATTCATGTATTGACTCAGTGGTTTGAATTCTAATCTACTGAAAATATATGAAGTGTTTTATGTCCTTTTTATTTATTTTTTCAAAAGGGTACAATTTTTCTTCTACTTTGACGTAATATTTTGTGTAGATCATAGACATAAAATGACAATTTTAAATACAACTTTGTAACAAAACGTGGGAAAAGTGGTGTGAATATTTTCTGAAGATGCTGTACAGGTTGAGGTTCCAAATTACCCACAGTGGGTTAAGTGGGCAGTTTGACAGCTCCACAAACTTGTCAGGACAGACTATGGAAGTCTAATGAGATCTTTTAGTCAATATAACTAAGAGAACAGATGTGATATTGGCGATTCAGATATGGGGTATACATAACACTTGAAGACAATTAACTATAATTACTTTGCTATTAAGACAACACACGGTTTAGTTGAACTCTATAAATGTTATATTTAGAAAAAGAGAAGAATCAATGAGTTGAAAAGTTGACACTTCATTTATGAACCCATTTATTCATAAATCCATTTATATATAATTAAAAAAAAAATATGTTAGTGATTGGGGTACATTTCTCTATGCACGTTATGAGTAATATTCAAGGAAAGTATTATCTGATCATATGTGATATTTTATCATATTATTATAGCTGAACCTGAATATGCAGCGATATTAAATGTAGCTATCAACAGTCTACGTCCGAATACCCATACTAGCGTAATAAATAGTATGCGGGGAAAAAATACAGTTTTCTAGTATGTGAAATTTCGAAAATAGTACCAAAAATGCTATGCTTCATCTAATGCGCGATTGCGTTAACTATCTGATTATCAGTTGTTGAGTAAAAAATTTTTTTTTTTATACTAGATCAAACGCCGAGCTTAGTATACAGTTTAAGTATGTAGTACGCTAGTATAGGTATTCGGACACAAACGTGTGTCTTATTTTGTATCGGATGAGTAACAGTCAGTGCAACAGGAATGGGTCTCAACATATTTCATGTCAAGTCTAGAAAATGACACATGCAAGGCCAAACAGGCATCTGTGTAATTGTTACGTCCTGAACCAAAACAATAACAGAACAGTCCTGATCCAGCATGGTGCAACTTTATCAGGGGAAACCCCGCCCCAAACATCAATTCCGTCCAATCCTCGCACGACTATAACGCTGTCATAATATTACAAAAACAGTGCGAGAAAAAAAAATAACTACTTTTTCCTAATCAACCACACAGTCTACTGAAACACCTACAACATGAAGTATTTCTTTGATCATATGTATCAGCTGGAGAGAGTGTGTGAGCACAAAGCTTCTCAGGTCTGCCATGTCGGCTCGATTGTAAACACGAGAACAGACAGAGTGGGCTACTGCAAAATGGAGTCAGCACAAGCCTTGCTTCTGTTCGCATTTCTCCTATAGGCAACAACAAAAAAAGGTGTAGAAGAGTTAGCTTGCTTATATAATATGATTATGTAAACGGTAGATCTCGCCTTCGTGTTCCGTTACGCCAATGTCGTTACAATGTAGTGCTTTCGCCCAGCGATTTACCTTTATGCATGGCAACTCTGGCAGGGATATGCACCTTTCACGAATACAATGTATCCGATAACAGTATGCTCTTGTCTAAATTAAAACTATGGTCAGATATGCATGTTCTGTTGATATCCGTGACAAAAAAAACCCCACTCGGGTGTATAATTAAATGAATTCGGGTAAACAGGTTTGCTACACTAGACAGATGAAAAGCCGCGACTACTCAGACAGACTGACTGTCTCAAAACTACTCTCGGAATTAAACCGTAACATGTGAATATATTTATCAACCTACCTCCGAGTAGCAAACATGTCGTCCATTTCTGACACCAATCTCTAAGGTTCGTTTGTTGACAGTTTATCTAGAACTGAAGTGTTCGTTGTGAATCGACTCACTCACACTCTCTCTCTCTCTCTCTCCTTCCCACCTTTTGTCAGGTGCTCAAAATGGAGGACGGCGCTAAGCGCTTTCTCCAGCCTCAGAGAGGGGTTTCCACTGAGCTGGTGCTGTGACCTCACAGCGTATCCCCACCTAGAGCTCCCGTTTCTACCACAGACACAACTGAGCATGTGCTACGACCTCACACGCAGACACACGCAGGCAGGATACGGAATCCATCTCGGTCGTCACAAAGTCATAAACCACGCCTATTTCTACCATTTCTCTTAAAATCAGATTTTAAACCTAACATTAACCACACTGCTAACCTTATGCCTAACCTTAACTTTCAATTATGAGCAAAACGCAAGTGTTTGTTTTCATGAATTATTTTCGATACAGACCATTTGACTTTGCGGCTGTGGTAACTAGTGAAAACCATCTATCTCCCGTCTCGAATGTCTGGTCTGTAATAAACAAGGCCATTGAAATTGAACGCGAGGCTGCAGACCGGGGGAGACCGACTGCCCGCTCTCATTGAAACGGAGGTTCTAGGCCGACCGCGGTATCGCAGGCATTGTTAGCAGAAAAAAAGAATCCCCATTATAGTGAATGGAAAAATGGCTACCTTTGCGGTCAATCTTCGTATAAATAAAATTTCTCGGACAATCATGGCTGTAGTGGAGCGGTCGAGAGTTTCCAGTTCCTTGGTGTCCACATCACCAACAAACTATCATGGTCCAAACACACCAAGACAGTCGTGAAGAGGGCACGACAAAACCTATTCCCCCTCAGGAGACTGAAAAGATTTGCCATGGGTCCCCAGATCCTTAAAACAGTTCTACAGCTGCACCACCGAGAGCATCATGACCAGTTGTATCACCACCTGATATGGCAACTGCTCGGCATCTAACCGTAATGGCGCTACAGTGGGTAGTGCGTACGGCCCAGTACATCACTGGGGCCAAGCTCCCTGCTATCCAGCACCTCTATACCAGGCGGTGTCAGAGAAAGGCCCCAAAAATGGTCAAATACTCCAGTCACCCAAGTCATAGACTAGAGTCACAGACATAAAAAAAAATCCCATCAGAACCCGTCAGTTTAAGATAGAGATATCAGTTTTTTTTTTGCGTGGGCCGCGTCTCAATCCACCGCAACCGCATAAATCGGCAGTCCGCACTCTGTGGTGGATAGTGGCCAAGCTACAGAGGTGTTTGTCAGACCATGAGGCATCCCGAAAATCAGTCTTCTCACAAAAACGTCTGTTGCATCTGAACACGACGGTATTCTCAGTTTTGCTCGAATTGTTTGGGGCACTGAGAACATTTTTATTGTGTCTTGTGATCGGAAACAATCACATTGTGAGAAATTTGTGCAACTTCCGGGCGCGCGTTCACAGTGAACACTGAAGCTGTACCCAATAGGCTATTGGAGCATAATGTAGGCATAACAACAAAACCAACGGAGCAAATCCCATAAACATTTTCACATGGAAATAGCTTTTGATTTCTACGATATAGCCTACAGAATGTGGTGTGATTTACGTTTTTACACTATGATTTCTTACTTGGTCTGTAAAACCATGGGACAAATGTATTTACCTTTATTTAACTAGGCAAGTCGGTCAATGATGGCCTAGGAACAGAACTGCCTTGTTCAGGGGCAGAACGACAGAGTTGTACCTTGTCAGCTCGGTGATTCGAACTTTCAACCTTTTCGGTTACTAGTCCAACGCTCTAACCACTAGGCTACGCTGCCACCCCGTAGGTGACTGTATTGTGTTGTATGATGATGCAAGAAACTTCTTTACAAAATAAAATGTATTATTATTAGACCATGTGTAACGGATGTGAAATGGCTAGCTAGTTAGCGGTGGTGCGCGCTATTAGCGTTTCAATCGGTTACGTCACTCGCTTTGAGACCTTGAAGTAGTGGTTCCCCTTGCTCTGCAAGGGCCGTGGCTTTTGTGGAGCGATGGGTAACGACGCTTCGTGGGTGACTGTTGTTGATGTGTGCAGAGGGTCCCTGGTTCGCGCCCGAGGTCGGGGCGAGGGGACGGTACTAAAGTTATACTGTTACACATGTAGGATACCATCTGCATATTCATGCATGTCTCAAAATACAACACTGCCCCTTTAATTAAGATATACCTTTTTACCTGACTGGCATTCAAAAAGACAGCATGAAATGTAGCCTACACGTGTTGTGCTCTTGTAGGAAGTAGTAACTCCCCATTGTTGACCTATACTTCTCTATAACTGGGCTAATAACTCACTAACTAGTGAAAGAATATTAACAAAATGTGCAACATGCGCGGCTCTGATCTGAAAAGCGCATTCACTCACGGGTGATTGAAAGACTCGTGAGGCTACCCTCGCCAATAGAATTCTACTCCGTTGCGCTCTGGCTCTGCCAATAAAATCACAGACTCAATCTTGCAAAAGTTAGATTTGTTTCGGTGCATTGAAAAGAGGCTGATATAATGTTGATTCGATCACATACATTTAAAAAAAAAAATCTATATAGTGCAAACTAATGAGGCGAACTCAGTGAAGTTCAACCTCTTGCGTCTCTGCGCGGCAAGGCACTAGTTTTGCGCTGCAGTTCTGGAGGAAGGTGCGGCCGTACACACGCGCATCTTAGAGGGAACATTGTCTATGACCCCCACAAGTGTCATGGGACTCATCTGAAGGTAATGGTAGGATGGCGATATATATAGATATTAAACCTTCATCTGACGGTAACCCATACAAACTAATGGTAGGATGGAGATATACAGTGGGGAGAACAAGTATTTGATACACTGCCGATTTTGCAGGTTTTCCTACTTACAAAGCATGTAGAGGTCTGTCATTTTTATCATAGGTACACTTCAACTGTGAGAGACGGAAAAAATCCAGAAAATCACATTGTATGATTTTTAAATAATTAATTTGCATTTTATTGCATGACATAAGTATTTGATCACCTACCAACCAGTAAGAATTCCGGCTCTCACAGACCTGTTAGTTTTTCTTTAAGAAGCCCTCCTGTTCTCCACTCATTACCTGTATTAACTGCAACTGTTTGAACTCGTTACCTGTATAAAAGACACCTGTCCACACACTCAATCAAACAGACTCCAACCTCTCCACAATGGCCAAGACCAGAGAGCTGTGTAAGGACATCAGGGATAAAATTGTAGACCTACACAAGGCTGGGATGGGCTACAGGACAATAGGCAAGCAGCTTGGTGAGAAGGCAACAACTGTTGGTGCAATTATTAGAAAATGGAAGAAGTTCAAGATGACGGTCAATCACCCTCGGTCTGGGGCTCCATGCAAGATCTCACCTCGTGGGGCATCAATGATCATGAGGAAGGTGAGGGATCAGCCCAGAACTACACGGCAGGACCTGGTCAATGACCGGGAGAGAGCTGGGACCACAGTCTCAAAGAAAACCATTAGTAACACACTACGCCGTCATGGATTAAAATCCTGCAGCGCACGCAAGGTCCCCCTGCTCAAGCCAGCGCATGTCCAGGCCCGTCTGAAGTTTGCCAATGACCATCTGGATGATCCAGAGAAGGTCATGTGGTCTGATGAGACAAAAATAGAGCTTTTTGGTCTAAACTCCACTCGCCGTGTTTGGAGGAAGAAGAAGGATGAGTACAACCCCAAGAACACCATCCCAACCGTGAAGCATGGAGGTGGAAACATCATTCTTTGGGGATGCTTTTCTGCAAAGGGGACAGGACGACTCTACCGTATTGAGGGGAGGATGGATGGGGCCATGTATCGCGAGATCTTGGCCAACAACCTCCTTCCCTCAGTAAGAGCATTGAAGATGGGTCGTGGCTGGGTCTTCCAGCATGACAACGACTCGAAACAGACAGCCATGGCAACTAAGGAGTGGCTCCGTAAGAAGCATCTCAAGGTCCTGGAGTGGCCTAGCCAGTCTCCAGACCTGAACCCAATAGAAAATCTTTGGAGGGAGCTGAAAGTCCGTATTGCCCAGCGACAGCCCCGAAACCTGAAGGATCTGGAGAAGATCTGTAGGGAGGAGTGGGCCAAAATCCCTGCTGCAGTGTGTGCAAACCTAGTCAAGAACTACAGGAAACGTATGATCTCTGTAATTGCAAACAAAGGTTTCTGTACCAAATATTAAGTTCTGCTTTTCTGATGCATCAAATACTTATGTCATGCAATAAAATGCAAATTAATTACTTAAAAATCATACAATGTGATTTTCTGGATTTTTGTTTTAGATTCCGTCTCTCACAGTTGAAGTGTACCTATGATAAACATTACAGACCTCTACATGCTTTGTAAGTAGGAAAACCTGCAAAATCGGCAGTGTATCAAATACTTGTTCTCCCCACTGTATATAGATATTAAACCTTCATCTGACGGTAACCCATACAAACTAATGGTAGGATGGAGATATATATAGATATTAAACCTTCATCTGACGGTAACCCATACAAACTAATGGTAGGATGGAGATATATATAGATATTAAACCTTCATCTGACGGTAACCCATACAAACTAATGGTAGGATGGAGATATATATAGATATTAAACCTTCATCTGACGGTAACCTATACAAACTAATGGTAGGATGGAGATATATATAGATATTAAACCATCTGACGGTAACCCATACAAACTAATGGTAGGATGGAGATATATATAGATATTAAACCTTCATCTGACGGTAACCCATACAAACTAATGGTAGGATGGAGATATATATAGATATTAAACCTTCATCTGAAGGTAACCCATACAAACTAATGGTAGGATGGAGATATATATAGATATTAAACCTTCATCTGAAGGTAACCCATACAAACTAATGGTAGGATGGAGATATATATAGATATTAAACCTTCATCTGACGGTAACCCATACAAACTAATGGTAGGATGGAGATATATATAGATATTAAACCTTCATCTGAAGGTAACCCATACAAACTAATGGTAGGATGGAGATATATATAGATATTAAACCTTCATCTGAAGGTAACCCATACAAACTAATGGTAGGATGGAGATATATATAGATATTAAACCATCTGACGGTAACCCATACAAACTAATGGTAGGATGGAGATATATATAGATATTAAACCTTCATCTGAAGGTAACCCATACAAACTAATGGTAGGATGGAGATATATATAGATATTAAACCATCTGAAGGTAACCCATACAAACTAATGGTAGGATGAGATATATATAGATATTAAACCATCTGAAGGTAACCCATACAAACTAATAGAAGTATGGAGATATATATAGATATTAAACCTTCATCTGACGGTAACCCATACAAACTAATGGTAGGATGGAGATATATATAGATATTAAACCATCTGAAGGTAACCCATACAAACTAATAGAAGTATGGAGATATATATAGTCTAGTCTTTTTTGGTATTTGGTATGTAACTGTTATGAAAGTTCTATTGTGAATTTTGTTTTGTATTTAAATGTGTACATGACACTGCAACAAAATTTCCCCATGGGGACAATAAAGTCAGTAGGTAAGTATATATAGATATTAAACCTTCATCTGACGGTAACCCATACAAACTAATAGAAGTACGGAGGTTTGTTTTGTAACCCCCAAAAATATGGGTGGCCCAAAAAGTAATATTGTAAATATTTCCTGAGCTTTCTTTTATCTCCTAGATATAGAATAGACACTTCAAAACCTATTTTCTTATGATGCTTATGGTGCCAATTATGAATCTGTTATTTATATGCACTATACCAGTAAAGGTCAAATTGAAAATATTATCAAATAATTGTTTTATTTTTTGGGGGAGGGGTACCTAAATGGGTCCTAAAATATATCTAAATGATCCCCATAATGGCCCTAACTGATCCAAAAGAGACTATTCGAAAATAATCATTTTACACCTTGATTACATTGAGACATGATCACATCTCCTTTATTCGTGGGAATACTAAACACACTCCTAGTAATTGTCTTTCTTTTTCTTTAACAAAAAAATAAAATCCCAATCAACTTTAAAAAATAAAAGTTTTGGCGGGGCAGGTTTTGGCCCACAGGGCCGCCTGTTGCCGACCCGATGTACAACATACCATTGCACCAGATTTAGCTAGATAGTCTCATCTGTAGTCACTTTCTAATATTACTGTATAACATTGATGGGGGAAAAGTTGTAATGGGAGAAGAAAAGGGGTGGAATGGGCCAGGTGGAGGCTGGAGAAGGTACATTTGGGTCGTAACATTGCACAATCAAACTGCGAGCATTAAACAATATCTTGGTATCCATTTTTCTCTCATTATTATTATTATATATTTTTTTTACCCTGCAACTGCAAGTAGCTTGATGTGTAAACTACTACTAAAATAGTAAGCCAGTTGGCTACAGTAGGCCTGCTGCAGTATATACTGTAGTATAGTAAGTAAGATGATCTTATTTGTTCTCTGAGCAGCAACATACAGTAATAGCGGATTTATGATCCGGCCAATGTTGTCTGGAGACTCCGTATGGAGGGTGTGATGCAATTGTGGAGCCTCCGGAGGCCAAATCGAGCTCCGTACAGCGATGAGCTGCGCCGTGCCTCCTTTTGTAACAATGCGGATGAGAGCATTGCGCCCGCATTTACATGATTGGTTGACGGGAAGGTGTGGGCGGGAGGTCTTGTATAAACACTAACTCACTTCCTTGACAACAGCGCTGCGAAGCGCAAGATGTATGAATGCCCTGATTTCTGCAGAGGCCGTATCACGGTAAATGGTGCACGGCCAATGCAGACGTCGGATTGACCATGCATCGCTTTTTTTATTTTTTAAAAGTCAGTCAGTAAAAGGCGTGGTCAATCCGACGTCTGCATTGGCCGTACACCATTTACCGTGATACGGCCTCTGCAGAAATCAGGGTATTTATACTTCGAGCAGCGCAGAACTGTTGTCAAGGAAAATTTGTTTATGTTTATTCAGAACCTCCCGCCCTCACCTATCGTCAACCAATCATGTCAATGCGGGTCTATACGGAGCCCTCCGGCATTGTTACAGAATTTGAGAGACACACAGCGAGGCAGGACCGGAGCTCAATTTGGCCTCTGCGTGCCTCCAGAGGCTTTGCTATTGCGTCACAACATACATACGGCGCCCCGGTCCCACATTTTCGAATCAAGCACAAATTGGCTTTTAGGCTTACCTGGTCTCTGGGTTGTATCCCAGGATGTAGAAAAAGGAGTCGATGCGAGCTTTGAACTCCCTGGCAGCAAAGATGTCTGAGAAATGGGCAATGTTACACTTCCCCCTGAAACACAAGACAGACATGGACAATGTGATTTATTTGTCAACATCTTACAGTCTATGGTAAAGATATAGGTGTACAAAACATCATTGATATTGTTGCAAGAATGTAATTAATCGTGTTTTTGGGGAAGTGCGTCTTGGAAAAACAAGAAAAATGCAGGAAAATGTGTTTTATTAGTCAACATACAGACATATTAACACATTGCTATGTACAGAGCATTCAGACCTGGACTTTTCACCATTTTGTTATGTCACAGCCATTTTGTTACGTTACAGCCATTTTGTTACTTATTCAAAAATGTATTTGTTTTTTCCCCCCCTCATCAATCTACACACAATATCCCATAATGACAAAGCAAAAACAGGTTTCTGTATTTTAATTTTTTATAAATTAGCAAAAATGTATAAAAACCTGTTTTTGCTTTGTCATTATGGTGTATTGTGTAAAGATAGATGTGGGGGGGGGTAAACTATTTCATAAATTTTAGAATAAGTAACAAAATGTGGAAAAAAGTGAAGGGGTCTGAATACTAGCTATCTAGCTAATGTTGACACCTGGTTAGCATAACAGCTAAAATAAACTCCAAATCAGATTTACAAGTGATGAAATGATCAAAGCAGATCCTGTACTGAAAGCTGTCTAGGTTCAGGTCTTGACGGGCAAAAAACGTTTATTCGCTTTTCTGACACTTCTTGAATCTTATCTCCTTGATGTTTCATGATTCTGGGTAATCGGTATTTTTTTAAATAATTTTGTCCCGTTGTCTTTCCTGCCTTGTTAGAGCAGGCAAAAACGGCACAGAAATTGACCATTGACCACTCGGCTGGTGTTGTCGGATTAATTTATGTAGTGGTTTTCCAACATGGCCGCCATGAGGCATCATACGTCAACATTAGCTAGATAGCTAGTATTCAGACCCCTTCACTTTTTTCCACATTTTGTTACTTATTCTAAAATTTATGAAATAGTTTACCCCCCCCCCCACATCTATCTTTACACAATACACCATAATGACAAAGCAAAAACAGGTTTTTATACATTTTTGCTAATTTATAAAAAATTAAAAAACAGAAACCTGTTTTTGCTTTGTCATTATGGGATATTGTGTGTACGACGTAATTACGTGTTTTCTGGGGAGTTCTATAGAGGGTTGCTAGGTGACGTATGATGCCTCATGGCGGCCATGTTGGAAAACCACTACATAAATTAATCCGACAACACCAGCCGAGTGGCTACCCCCAAGCTGCATGATAACAGTTCCTACACCTACTTCATTCATCACCATGGTCAATTTCTGTGCCGTTTTTGCCTGCTCTAACAAGGCAGGAAAGACAACGGGACAAAATTATTTAAAAAAATACCGATTACCCAGAATCATGAAACATCAAGGAGATAAGATTCAAGAAGTGTCAGAAAAGCGAATAAACGTTTTTTGCCCGTCAAGACCTGAACCTAGACAGCTTTCAGTACAGGATCTGCTTTGATCATTTCATCACTTGTAAATCTGATTTGGAGTTTATTTTAGCTGTTATGCTAACCAGGTGTCAACATTAGCTAGATAGCTAGTAGTCTAACATACATTGCTCTCATCGGCGGCACACAAGTGTCATAGTTTCGGGGGAAGCACATTTTTTCAAAATAAAAATGCACCTATATATTTATTAGGATCCCCAGTAGCATTTGCAGAAGCAGCAGCTACACTACCTGGGGTCCACAACAACAACAACAAAACAAAAAAACATGACAAGTAACAAAACACACACACAAAAAAAAAAAAAACTGATAGACAAGAAAACTCAGACAAATTTAAAATACAATATAAATATATAAAATGATGAGTCAAATCACAGGGTAGCCTATACCTACTCTGCTGACACTTACAAACAGAGCAATAATAACAACCTGGTTTTGAATGTAACCATCTAATCTAGATGGATATGACGTCCATCTAGCTTGGAGGAGAACATTATTGTCCCTCCCCCCCAAAAAAACACTCCAGTGTCACCGACCCGGTGATAATTTGTTGAGAAAATTGTATGGACATTACAGCATAGGACAAAAACCTCAACTGGATAGGATATCCTGCTGTGTTGACTATTGGTTGTTTTAGACCCCAAAATAGATTGAATCTTTATATGACACTAAAACACCTGAATGAATGAAACACAACCAGCAATAAAAGAGCCCTGATGGTACAGGTGACCTGAAGAAGTGATACTCTAACATCAGGTGTACTTTGTATCCTGAACAAAAAATACAAACGCAACAAGTAAAGTATTGATCTCATGTTTCACAAGATGGCAACTTCGCTTTTCTTCGCTTTTTTAATTTTTAATTTGATGTATTATTCCTTACATTGTTAGCCCAGAAAACCTTAAGTGTTATTACATACAGCCGGGAAGAACTATTGGATATCAGAGAGACGTCAACTTACCAGCACATACCAGCACTACGACCAGGAATACGACTTTCCCAAAGCGGATCCTTTGTCTGCACCTCCCAGGGCTTTTGAACTAATTCCAGAGGCCGACCCAAAACAACGCTGTCGGAGGATGCCGGAGCGTCTTCTAGTGAGGCTTCGGATGCGCGCACACCACCCACCGCTTCCCAGTATATTACTCGCTAATGTCCAGTCCCTAGTTAACAAAGTCGACGAAATCAGGGCAAGAGTTGCTTTCCAAAGAGATATCTGGGATTGTAACACTTTCACGGAGACATGGCTAGCTGGGGACATGCTGTCGGAGTCTGTACAGCCAACGGGATTTTCAGTGCATCGCGCCAACAGGAACAAACATCTCTCCGGTAAGAAGAAGGACGGGGGTGTATGTTTCATGATTAACAACTCATGGTGTAATTGTAACAACATACAAGAACTCAAGTCCTTATGTTCACCTGACCTAGAATTCCTCACAATCAAATGCCGACCATATTATCTCCCAAGAGAACTCTCCTCGGTTATCGTCACAGCCGTGTTTATCCCACCGCAAGCGGATACCAAGACGGCCATCAAGGAACTACACTGGACTTTATTCAAACTGGAAACCATATATCCTGAGGCTGCATTTAATGTAGCTGGGGATTTTAACAAAGCTAATTTGAGAACAAGGCTACCTAAATTCTATCAGCATATCGATTGCAACACACTGGACCACTGCTACTCTAACTTTCGCAATGCATACAAGGCCCTCTCCCGCCCTCCTTTTGGCAAATCTGACTGACTCCATCTTGTTGCTCCCCTCCTATAGGCAGAAACTAAAACAGGAAGCGCCCGTGCTTAGGTCTATCCAACGCTGGTCTGACCAATCGGATAACACGCTTCAAGATTGCTTCAATCACGTGGACTGGGATATGTTCCGGGTAGCCTCAGACAACAACATTGACGCAAGTTTATAAGGAAGTGTGTAGGAGATGTTGTACCCACTGTGACTATTAAAACCTTCCCTAACCAGAAACCATGGAAAGATGGCAGCATTCGTGCAAAACTGAAAGCACGTACCACTGCATTTAATCATGGCAAGGTTACTGGAAACATGACCGAATACAAACAGTGTAGTTATTCCCTCTGTAAGGCAATCAAACAAGCAAAGTGTCAGTATAGAGACAAAGTGGAGTCGCAATTCAACGGCTCAGACACAAGACGTATGTGGTAGGGTCTACAGCCAATCACAGACTACAAAAAGAAAACCAGCCCCGTCGTGGACATGGACGTCTTGCTTCCAGACAAATTAAACTACTTCTTTGCGCGCTGGGTCCTGGACTTCCTGACGGGCCGCCCCCAGGTGTTGAATGTAGGAAACAGCTCTCTTCCGCTGACCCTCAACACTGGGGCCCCACAAGGGTGCGTTCTCAGCCCTCTCCTGTTCACCCACGACTGCGTGGCCATGCACACCTCTAACTCAATCATCAAGTTCGCATTCAACACTACAGTGGTAGACATGATTACCAACAACGATGAGACGGCCTACAGGGAGGAGGTGAGGGCCATGGAGTGTGGTGTCAGGAAAATAACCTCTCACTCAATGTCAGCAAAACAAAAGAGATGATCGTGGATGGGACAGCAGTGGAGAAGGTGGAAAGTTCCTCTGTGTAGATATCACCAACAAACTGAAATGGTCCACCCACACAGACAGTGTGGTGAAGAAGGAGCAGCAGCGCCTCTTCAACCTCAGGAGGCTGGAAAAATGTGTCTCGTCACCGAAAACCCTCACTAACTTTTACAGATGCACAATCGAGAGCATCCTGTCGGGCTGTATCATCGCCTGGTACAGCAACTGCATCGCCCACAACCACAGGGCTCTCCAGAGGGTGGTGCGGTCCGCCCAACACATCACCGGGGGCAAACTACCTCTCCTCCAGGACACCTACACCACCCGATGTCACAGGAAGGCCAAAAAGATCATCAAGGATAACAACCACCCGAGCCACTACCTTCCATCCAGAAGGCAAGGTCAGTACAGGTGCATCAAAGCTGTACAGAGCGATTGAAAAACAGCTTCTATCTCAAGGCCATCAGATTGTTAAACAGCCACCACTAGCACAGAGAGGTGGCTGCCTACCTGCAGACTTGATATCATTGGCCACTTAAATAAATGGAACACTAGTCACTTTAATAATGTCACATTCAGAATGTTTACATATCTCACATTACTCATCTCATATGTATATACTGTATGATGTACCCTACACGATCTATTCTTTACTATCTATTGCATCTTAGCCGCTCTGTCACTGCTCATCCATATATTTATACTTATATATTCTCATCCCATTCCTTTACTAGATTGTGTGTGTTAGGTTTTGCTGTGTAATTGTTAGATATTAGGTTTTGCTGTGTAATTTGTTAGATATTAGGTTTTGTTGTGGAATTGTTAGATATTAGGTTTTGTTGTGTAATTTGTTAGATATTAGGTTTTGCTGTGTAATTTGTTAGATATTAGGTTTTGCTGTGTAATTTGTTAGATATTAGGTTTTGTTGTGGAATTGTTAGATATTAGGTTTTGTTGTGGAATTGTTAGATATTAGGTTTTGTTGTGGAATTGTTAGATATTAGGTTTTGCTGTGTAATTTGTTAGATATTAGGTTTTGTTGTGGAATTGTTAGATATAACCTGTTAGATACTGCTGCACTGTCAGATCTAGAAGCATTTTACTACACTCACAATAACATCTGCTAACCATGTGTTTGTGACCAATAAGGTTAGAAATATAAGATCACAGAAATGTTCCATATAAACGAAAAGCATATTTCTCTCAAATTTTGTCCACAAATGTGTTTTACATCCCTGTTAGTAAGCATTTATCCTTTGCCAAGAAAATCCATCCACCTGACAGGTGTGGCATATCAAGAAGCTGATTAAACAGCATGATCATTACACATGTGCACCTTGTGCTGGCGGCAATAAAAGGCCACAAAAATGTGCCGTTTTTTTTCACACAACACAATGCCACAGATGTCTCAAAGTTTTGAGGGAGCATGCAATTGGCATGCTTACTGCAGGAATGTCCACCAGAGCTGTTGCCAGAGTATTTAATGTTAATCTCTCTACCATAAGCCGCCTCCAACATCCTATTAGAGAATTTGGCAGTAAGTCTAAACAGCCTCACAACCGTAGACCCAGTGTAACCACGCCAGCCCAGGACTTCCACATTGGGCTTCTGAGACGAGCCAGCCGGACAGCAGATTAAACTGTGGGTTTGTACAACCGAAGAATTTATGCACAATGTTTGTCATCCCCACCAGGGTCTTGACCTGACAGCAGTTCAGCGTCGTAACCGACTTCAGTGGGAAAATGGCAACTTTCGATGGCCACTGGATCGGATGAATTCACGGATGAATCCTGGTTTAAACTGTACCGGGCAGATGGAGGACGGCGTGTATAGCGGTTTGCTGATGTCAACATTGTGAACAGAGTGCCCCATGGTGGCGGTGGGGTTATGGTATGGGCAGGCATTAACTACGGACAACGAACACAATTGCATTTTATCGATGGCAATATGAATGCACAGAGATACCGTGACGAGACCCTGAGGCCCATTGTCGTGCCATTCATCCACCGCCATCACCTCATGTTTCAGCATGATAATGCACGGCCCCATGACGCAAGGATCTGTACACAATTCCTGGTAGCTGAAAATGTCCCAGTTCTTCCATGGCCTGCATACTAACCAGACATGTCACCCATTGAGCATGTTTGGGATGCTCTGGATCAACGTGTACGACAGCGTGTTACAGTTCCCGCCAATATCCAGCAACTTCGCACAGCCAATGAAGAGGAGTGGGACAACATTCCACAGGCCAGAATCAACAGCCTGATCAACTCTATGTGAAGGAGATGTGTCACGCTGCATGAGGCAAATGGTGGTCACACCAGATACTGACTGGTTTTCTGATCCACGCCCCTACCTTAATTTATTTTTATTTTTTACCTGTATTCCCAGTCATGTGAAATCCATAGAATATGGCCTAGTTAATATATTTAAATAGACTGATTTCCTTATGTGAACTGTAAATTGTTGCGTTCAGGGTATTTGTTTAGAAAGACACCCATGTCGACAATATGAACAATGTTGCAGCAGCAACAGATTCCCCCTGTGAAGATGAGCAATGTTGCAGCAGCATCAGATTCCCCCTGTGAAGATGAGCAATGTTGCAGCAGCATCAGATTCCCCCTGTGAAGATGAGCAATGTTGCAGCAGCAACAGATTCCCCCTGTGAAGATGAGCAATGTTGCAGCAGCATCAGATTCCCCCTGTGAAGATGAGCAATGTTGCAGCAGCAACAGATTCCCCCTGTGAAGATGAGCAATGTTGCAGCAGCATCAGATTCCCCCTGTGAAGATGAGCAATGTTGCAGCAGCAACAGATTCCCCCTGTGAAGATGAGCAAAGTTGCAGCAGCAACAGATTCCCCCTGTGAAGATGAACAATGTCACAGCATCATCAGATTCCCCCTGTGAAGATGAGCAATGTTGCAGCAGCAACAGATTCCCCCTGTGAAGATGAGCAATGTTGCAGCAGCAACAGATTCCCCCTGTGAAGATGAGCAATGCTTCAGCAGCATCAGATTCCCCCTGTGAAGATGAGCAATGTTGCAGCAGCATCAGATTCCCCCTGTGAAGATGAGCAATGTTGCAGCAGCATCAGATTCCCACTTCTACTACTTTGTCCTTTTCCAGATATGACAGGAGACTTTCCATTAGTTAGATTATACGGTTGTAATATGCTGTGGATATGAAAAGAGACTCCCTCAGTTAGACTAGATGGTTGTAATATGCTGTGGATATGACAGGAGACTCCCTCAGTTATACTAGATGGTTGTAATATGCTGTGGATATGACAGGAGACTCCCTCAGACTAGATGGTTGTAATATGATGTGGATATGACAGGAGACTCCCTCAGTTAGACTAGATGGTTGTAATATGCTGTGGATATGACAGGAGACTCCCTCAGACTAGATGGTTGTAATATGCTGTGGATATGAAGTTATACTAGATGGTTGTAATATGATGTGGATATGAAAGGAGACTCCCTCAGTTATACTAGATGGTTGTAATATGCTGTGGATATGACAGGAGACATCCCTCAGACTAGATGATTGTAATATGCTGTGCCTTGGTCAAGCTGAATAATTGCAGTGCCATTTAGGTAGAGAGCCCTGTCGTCATGACAAAAGTGCCCCGTTAAACCAAATTAAGGGTGTAGCAATAACTGCTGATTAAACAGAAACACACTTTTTGCCTTGACCCATTTTCTTATAATCTATTTATTTGACATTTTAAACACATTTAGCATAGACAATGTAATTATTGCAGAACTGCTGTTGTACGTGGAGGATGAGGGATGCAGTAGATATCTCAGATAGGGGGGAGTGAGGCCTTAGAGGGTTTTATAAATAAGCATCAACCAGTGGGTCTTGCGACAGGTATACAGAGATGACCAGTTTACAGAGGAGTATAGAGTGCAGTGATGTGTCCTATAAGGAGCATTGGTGGCAAATTTGATGGCCGAATGGTAAAGAACATCTAGCTGCTCGAGAGCACCCTTAACTGCCGATCTATAAATGATGTCTCCGTAATCTAGCATGGTTATCTTCAAACCACTCAGACTTTCTGGGGGAAAAGTATCTGGCATTGAACTTTGGTAGTAGTGGTTGTGTGTTTTAAGCTATGGATCCCATCATATCCAGACATTTCAACACCTAGATTACAAGGGTTGGATTTGCACTGAACAATTCATTCAAATGTCGGCACAAGGCATGTACAAAATCTACTTATCAAACCCAGTAGATCAGTGGAGGGAGGTTGGACTCCAAGATCACTTATCTTATTAGGTTTGATAAGTTGAATCAGGTGTGTTAGTGCAGGGGCTGGAACAGACCTGCTCCAATTGTAATAGGTTTAGAAAGTGTGTATGTGTGTGTGTGACTTTTAAACTGTATTTTTATTTTTTTTACAACATTTGCTAACATAGGTACACATATAACCCATGGTGAACAACGATGTTCCCTTATTCTCTGGGGACCTCTTCATCTGTAGACATGGTTTCAGAGCACTCTGTATCCGAGGACAGAAAACATCACCAAAGAAACAGGCTAAGTTATACTCAAATTAGACAGCACTGAATATTACATTGTTATAAGCTCTCTATTCTCCTAGTTTTCCCTCGCTAGGGACTGGAACTGGAGAATTGTCCTCCAGTAAAAAGGTACCTGCCCTATCCAGAGTAGCCCACTCTGCCTTCTCTGACACCCGGAGTTGCTAATCTTTTCACCCTCCTCCATGGCTGCTAGCTAGCTACCTATCTACGAATGCATTTAGAGTTTGTGTTTTTAATTTACAAATGATAAATACATCAATATATTTAGCTAGCTAATATGAAGTTAGCTAACGTTAGCTGGGGATATTTAATTCACAGTGTGTAAAGTTAGCTAGCTAGCTACCTATCTACGAATGCATTTTGAGTTTGTGTTTTTAATTTACAAATGATACATACATCAATATATTTAGCTAGCTAATATGAAGTTAGCTAACGTTAGCTGGGGATATTTAATTCACAGTATGTAAAGTTAGCTAGCTAGCTAACATTACGTTAAAAGCACATTTGCGTTAGCCTGCACAGCAAGCTAGCTAATGCTAAAATAGTTTATCATTTTCAAAACACATTTACTTACTTGAATAGGTTCTCCCACTGCCTCCATTTTCTGGGTCCTTAGAAAAACTAAATAAAATGAGCAATGTGCCGGGAAGTTTCCGGTGGAAGCGGAACGCAGCCAGTCACGTGGACGATTGGAAGACACGGGGCAACACTATTACAGCAGACTGACTCCTCCAACATGGCGCCTGGTGTGGTTGCTAGGTGATTTCTGCCAGAACTGCAGCCTCTCTATTAGAGGTGATGTATTCAACAGCTGGCGTAGACTAATGAAATCTGAGGCAGCAGGTATTAAAGGTGTGTGTGTGTGTGTGTGTGTGTGTGTGTGTGTGTGTGTGTGTGTGTGTGTGTGTGTGTGTGTGTGTGTGTGTGTGTGAGAGAGAGTCACATGAGCATGGAGGTGCCAGTTTAAGTTAGTTATAATGGATGAAGTTGAGACTACGGAGCACCAGCTGAACCCATCATTCCTCCCTCCTTGCCCACCCGCCAAGAGATGACACACACGGAGATAGACACACACACACACTTTGATACAACTTCACATTACATCCCCGAGTGTGTGGGTGTGTGTCTGTCTAGCTGTGTGTCTGGGCCCATCATCACAATAACAGACATCAGAGGTCAGTGTGTGCGTGTGTGTGTTCGTGTTCGTGTGTGTGTGTGTGTGTGCATGTCTGTTTGTCTTTGTGCATGTGTGTGTGCGTGTGTGTGTGTGTGTGCGTATGTGTGTGCGCGTGTGTGTGTGTGCGTGTGTGTCTGCATGTGTGCGCGTGTCTGCATGTGTGCGCGTCTGCATGTGTGTGTGTGTGTGCGTGTGTGTGCGTGCGTGCGTGTGTGTGTGCGTGTGTGAGGGGATGAGGACCAGAGGGAAGAAGGGGGAGCGAATCACATGAGCATGGAGAAAGACTATCTGGTTTCAGACGGAGACAATCACCCTGCCTAGTCCTCCTTTCCCTTCCTGGTGTTGAGCAAGCAGAGTTAGAGTTGAGCTTAGTGTTGCTAGGTGCTGTGTGGGGACATAGGTTAGCGCTGTGGGTTCTGTGGGTTCTCGGTTAGCGCTGTGGGTTCTCGGTTAGCGCTGTGGGTTCTAGGTTAAAGCTGTGGGTTCTAGGTTAAAGCTGTGGGTTCTCGGTTAGCGCTGTGGGTTCTCGGTTAGCGCTGTGGGTTCTAGGTTAAAGCTGTGGGTTCTAGGTTAGCGCTGTGGGTTCTAGGTTAGCGCTGTGGGTTCTAGGTTAGCGCTGTGGGTTCTCGGTTACAGCTGTGGGTTCTGTGGGTTCTCGGTTAGAGCTGTGGGTTCTCGGTTAGAGCTGTGGGTTCTCGGTTAGAGCTGTGGGTTCTCGGTTAGAGCTGTGGGTCCTCGGTTAGAGCTGTGGGTTCTCGGTTAGAGCTGTGGGTTCTAGGTTAGAGCTGTGAGTTATATAGGTCACAGTGTTGGCACAGTGTATGTTCTAGGATTATAAACCTGTCTTTCATCTCTGTAGTCTGTTTATAAACCTGTCTTTCATCTCTGTAGTCTGTTTATAAACCTGTCTTTATCTCTGTAGTCTGTTTATAAACCTGTCTTTTATCTCTGTAGTCTACTGTTTATAAACCTGTCTTTTATCTCTGTAGTCTGTTTATAAACCTGTCTTTCATCTATGTAGTCTGTTTATAAACCTGTCTTTATCTCTGTAGTCTGTTTATAAACCTGTCTTTCATCTCTGTAGTCTGTTTATAAACCTGTCTTTCATCTCTGTAGTCTGTTTATAAACCTGTCTTTTATCTCTGTAGTCTGTTTATAAACCTGTCTTTTATCTCTGTAGTCTGTTTATAAACCTGTCTTTCATCTCTGTAGTCTGTTTATAAACCTGTCTTTCATCTCTGTAGTCTACTGTTTATAAACCTGTCTTTTATCTCTGTAGTCTGTTTATAAACCTGTCTTTCATCTCTGTAGTTGTTTATAAACCTGTCTTTTATCTCTGTAGTCTACTGTCTATAACCCTGTCTTTCATCTCTGTAGTCTACTGTTTATAAACCTGTCTTTTATCTCTGTAGTCTACTGTTTATAAACCTGTCTTTTATCTCTGTAGTCTGTTTATAAACCTGTCTTTTATCTCTGTAGTCTACTGTTTATAAACCTGTCTTTTATCTCTGTAGTCTACTGTTTATAAACATGTCTTTTATCTCTGTAGTCTACTGTTTATAAACCTGTCTTTTATCTCTGTAGTCTACTGTTTATAAACCTGTCTTTTATCTCTGTAGTCTACTGTTTATAAGCCTGTCTTTTATCTCTGTAGTCTACTGTTTATAAGCCTGTCTTTTATCTCTGTAGTCTACTGTTTATAAACCTGTCTTTCATCTCTGTAGTCTACTGTTTATAAACCTGTCTTTCATCTCTGTAGTCTACTGTTTATAAACCTGTCTTTCATCTCTGTAGTCTACTGTTTATAAACCTGTCTTTCATCTCTGTATTCTGTTTATAAACCTGTCTTTCATCTCTGTAGTCTGTTTATAAACCTGTCTTTTATCTCTGTAGTCTGTTTATAAACCTGTCTTTCATCTCTGTAGTCTGTTTATAAACCTGTCTTTCATCTCTGTAGTCTACTGTTTATAAACCTGTCTTTCATCTCTGTAGTCTACTGTTTATAAACCTGTCTTTCAGCTCTGTAGTCTACTGTTTATAAACCTGTCTTTCATCTCTGTAGTCTACTACTGTTTATAAACCTGTCTTTCATCTCTGTAGTCTACTACTGTTTATAAACCTGTCTTTCATCTCTGTAGTCTACTACTGTTTATAAACCTGTCTTTCATCTCTGTAGTCTACTGTTTATAAACCTGTCTTTCATCTCTGGTACGTCTTACTGACTGTTTATAAACCTGTCTTTCATCTCTGTAGTCTACTGTTTATAAACCTGTCTTTTATCTCTGTAGTCTACTGTTTATAAACCTGTCTTTCATCTCTGTAGTCTACTGTTTATAAACCTCTCTTTTATCTCTGTAGTCTACTGTTTATAAACCTGTCTTTTATCTCTGTAGTCTACTGTTTATAAACCTGTCTTTTATCTCTGTAGTCTACTGTTTATAAACCTGTCTTTCATCTCTGTAGTCTACTGTTTATAAACCTGTCTTTTATCTCTGTAGTCTACTGTCCCCCTAAAGGAACTAAACTGATACAGTACCATTCTACAAAGGCTGAAATAATACAAAGAAATCGGCAAATACTGGCCATGAGTACTTTCCTATTGTTAGCTTGTTAAGAGTTGGTCTCTGAGTGTGTGTGTTGTCTCACCTAAGGGCAGCAGCATGGTATGTGTCCACATAGTCGGAGATGAAGAGTTCTCTGCCCCTGACCACTGGGTCTGTGATGACCAGCTCCCGGCCAGAATCTGAGGAAGGGAAGAGAAAACAGTCAGAGGAGGTAAAGGAGAAGAGGAGAGAAGAGGAGGGGGACGAGGAGCAGGAGGATGATGAGAGAGAGGAAGACATAGGAGGATGAGAGAGGAGAGAGGAGTAGAGAGAGGATGAGAGAGGAGAGAGGATGAGAGGATGAGAGAGGAGAGAGGATGAGAGAGGAGAGAGGATGAGAGAGGAGAGAGGATGAGAGAGGGTGAGAGAGGAGGAGGAGCAAGAGAAAGGAGAGCAGGGACAGGGAGAGAGGACAGTCAGGGTCATGTTTTGGCTGTAGCAGACAGAGTGAACACTCTATTTCAACATGTTTGGGTGGATGAGAATTGCTGCAGGTAATCAGTAATCAGGTAATCAGTAATCAGGTAATCAGTAATCAGGTAATCAGGTAGTCAAACAGAATAAAAGGAGGAGCAGACAGTGTGTGTGTTGTGTGACGGGCCACTTGTGCTGATGGCTGGGTAGTTTGTGTTCAAGGGCCCATTACAGTGCAGGTTATTTGCACTTGATGGTCCAGACATTCGCTGTCTGGCCTACAAGGTGTGTGTTGCCAAGGAAACAGAGCTAATAAGACTGGTTCGGTACAGTGTGTGTGTGTGTGCGCGGTCCCGCTGGCCTGTAATCGGCTGGTTTGAAGGAGTGTTGTTACCTTGGGAACACAGCTAATGACTGGTTCAGACCAGTGTTCTGTTTGACATACATATCATGTCCGTTACAGTCAACTGTATTGTGTGTGTGTGTGTGTGTGTGTGTGTATTTCAGTGTGTGCGCAGATATGATGCAAGAGTGTGTCTATTTTAGTGTGTGTGTGTGTGTGTCAGGGTTTCCGTTAGCCAGTAATAACCGGCTTTGTCCGATTAAAAAATAGAAAAGCCGATAAAATTGGCGCCAGCCAGTTGTCTGGGAGATGAAGAAACAATCCCATTGCAAAATAATGCTTTATATATATATTTATTATTATTATTCAATGATGGAAGTAATTTTTTTATTTCACCTTTATTTAACCAGATTGGCTAGTTGAGAACAAGTTGTCATTTACAACTGTGACCTGGCCAAGATAAAGCATAGCAATGACAGTACTGGCAGTAATACAAAAACAAAACAGAGTTACACATAAACAAACGTACAGTCAATAACACAATAGAAACATCTATGTACAGTGTGTGCAAATGGAGTAAGATTAGGGCGTTAAGACAATAAATAGGCCATAGAGGCAAAATAATTACAATTGTTGGAGGCTTTTTTTGTAAATGACATCGCCGAAGTCGAGGATCGGTAGGATGGTCAATTTTACGAGGGTATGTTTGGCAGCATGAGTGAAGGATGCTTTGTTGCGAAATAGGAAGCCGATTCTAGATTTAACTTTGGATTGGAGATGTTTAATGTGAGTCTGGAAGGAGAGTTTACTGTCTAATCAGACACCTAGGTATTTGTAGGTGTCCACATATTCTAAGTCAACACCGTCCAGAGTAGTGATGCTAGTCGGGCAGGAGGGTGCGGGCAGCAATCGGTTGAAGAGCATGCATTTAGTTTTACTAGCATTTAAAAGCAGTTGGAGGCCTCGGAAGGAGTGGTGTATGGCATTGAATCTCGTCTGGAGGTTAGTTAACACAGTGTCCAAAGAAGGGCCAGATGTATACAGAATGGTGTCGTCTGCGTAGAGGTGGATTAGAGAATCACCAGCAGCAAGAGCGACATCATTGATATATACCGAGAAAAGAGTTGGCCCGAGAATTGAACCCTGTGGCACCCCGATGTAGCACTCCGATTTGACACACTGAACTCTGAGAAGTAGTTGGTGAACCAAGCGAGGCAGTCATTTGAGAAACCAAGGCTGTTGAGTCTGGCGATAAGAATGCAGTGATTGACAGAGTCGAAAGCCTTGGCCAGGTCGATGAAGACGGCTGCACAGTAATGTCTCTTATCGATGGTGGTTATGATATCGTTTAGGACCTTGAGCGTGGCTGAGGTGCACCCATGACCAGCTCTGAAACCAGATTGCATAGCGGAGAAGGTACGGTGGGATTCGAAATGGTCGGTGATCTGTTTGTTAACTTGGCTTTGGAAGACTTTAGAAAGGCAGGCTAGGATAGATATAGGTCTATAACAGTTTGGGTCTAGAGTGTGTCTCCCCCTTTGAAGAGCGGGATGACCGCAGCAGTTCTCCAATCTTTGGGGAACTCAGACGATACTAAAGAGAAATTGAACAGGCTAGTAATAGGGGTTGCAACAATTTCGGCAGATAATTATAGAAAGAGAGGGTCCAGATTGTCTAGCCCGGCTGATTTGTAGGAATCCAGATTTTGCAGCTCTTTCAGAACATCAGCTATCTGGATTTGGGTTACGGAGAAATGGTGGGGGCTTGGGCGGGTTGCTGTGGAGGGTGCAGGGCAGTTGACCGGGGTCGGGGTAGCCAGGTGGAAAGCATGGCCAGCCGTAGAGAAATGCTTAATGAAATGAACGATTATCGTAGATTATTGTGTGTCCTAGCCTCAGTGCAGTGGACTGCTGGGAGGAGGTGCTCTTATTCTCCATGGACTTTACAGTGCCCCAGGACGCAAATTTCTGTTTGAAAAAGCTAGCCTTAGCTTTCCTAACTGACTGTGTATATTGGTTCCTGACTTCCCTGAAAAGTTGCATATCGCAGGGGCTATTCGATGCTAATGCAGAACGCCACAGGATGTTTTTGTGCTGGTCAAGGGCAGTCAGGTCTGGAGAGAACCAAGGGCTATATCTGTTCCTGGTTCTACATTTTTTGAATGGGGAATGCTTATTTAAGATGGTGAGGAAAGCACTTTTAAAGAGCAACCAGGCATCCTCTGTTGACGGAATGAGGTCAATATCCTTCCAGGATACCCGAGCCAGGTCGATTAGAAAGGCCTGCTCGCTGAAGTGTTTAAGGGAGCGTTTGACAGTGATGAGGGGTGGCCGTTTGACCGCGGACCCATTACAGACTGAGGCAGTGATCGCTGAGATCCTGGTTGAAGACAGCAGAGGTGTATTTAGAGGGCAGGTTGGTCAGGGTGATATCTATGAGGGTGCCCATGGTTACGGATTTAGGGTTGTACCTGGTAGGTTCCTTTATAATTTGTGTGAGATTGAGGGCATCTAGCTTAGATTGTAGGACGGCCGGGGTGTTAAGAACATCCCAGTTTAGGTCACCTAACAGTACGAACTCTGAAGATAGATGGGGAGCAATCAATTCACATATGGTGTCCAGAGCACAGCTGGGGGCTGAGGGGGAGTCTATAACAAGTAATGATGGAAGTAACGCTTCATAACCTCTCAAATGACGTAAGTAACGCTTCATAACCTCTCAAATGACGTAAGTAACGCTTCATAACCTCTCAAATGACGGAAGTAACGCTTCATAACCTCTCAAATGACGGAAGTAACGCTTCATAACCTCTCAAATGACGGAAGTAACGCTTCATAACCTCTCAAATGACGGAAGTAACGCTTCATAACCTCTCAAATGACGGAAGTAACGCTTCATAACCTCTCAAATGACGGAAGTAACGCTTCATAACCTCTCAAATGACGTAAGTAACGCTTCATAACCTCTCAAATGACGTAAGTAACGCTTCATAACCTCTCAAATGACGTAAGTAACGCTTCATAACCTCTCAAATGACGTAAGTAACGCTTCATAACCTCTCAAATGACGTAAGTAACGCTTCATAACCTCTCAAATGACGTAAGTAACGCTTCATAACCTCTCAAATGACGTAAGTAACGCTTCATAACCTCTCAAATGACGTAAGTAACGCTTCATAACCTCTCAAATGACGTAAGTAACGCTTCATAACCTCTCAAATGACGGAAGTAACGCTTCATAACCTCTCAAATGACGGAAGTAACGCTTCATAACCTCTCAAATGACGGAAGTAACGCTTCATAACCTCTCAAATGACGGAAGTAACGCTTCATAACCTCTCAAATGACGGAAGTAACGCTTCATAACCTCTCAAATTACGTAAGTAACGCTTCATAACCTCTCAAATGACGGAAGTAACGCTTCATAACCTCTCAAATGACGTAAGTAACGCTTCATAACCTCTCAAATGACGGAAGTAACGCTTCATAACCTCTCAAATGATGGAAGTAACGCTTCATAACCTCCTCAATGACGGAAGTAACGCTTCATAACCTCTTCAATGACGGAAGTAACGCTTCATAACCTCTTCAATGACGGAAGTAACGCTTCAAAACCTCTTCAATGACGGAAGTAATGCTTCTGCTCCAGTTTCAACTGTTCTGCCTGCGGCTATGGAACCCTGACCTGTTCACCAGACGTGCTACCTGTTCCAGACCTGCTGTTTTCAACTCTCTAGAGACAGCAGGAGCGGTAGAGATACTCTTAATGATCGGTTATGAAAAGCCAACTGACATTTACTCCTGAGGTGCTGACTTGCTGCACCCTCGACAACCACTGTGATTATTATTATTTGACCCTGCTGGTCATTTATGAACATTTGAACATCTTGGCCATGTTCTGTTATAATCTCCACCCGGCACACAGCCAGAAGAGGACTGGCCACCCCTCATAGCCTGGTTCCTCTCTAGGTTCCTTCCTAGAAAGAGGCCCGAGTTCCCGAGTTGGATGACCATTCAAATAGACCCCCACCCCCCCCCTAGTCGGAGCTAGTTTTCTCCCCAGTTATCTTGAAAGTACTGAAGTCGGAGATGTCGGAGTTCGCCGAGTTCGTTTTGAACGCGCCGTCAAACGGCAACGGAAGGAAGGCTTCGTCAGCGCGTCACACACCACTTTGCAACGAGCTGGACGCAGTGCCCATTTTGAAAACATTATACTTAAATAGTTTGAAAGCTGAATTTTGTAATACATATATAAAAACGAGGCATGTCTTACCTCGCTTCAAAGTAGCCTATTAGATCTCTTCGCCTTCTACATTTCCAACTCACATTTTCATCTCACATGAAACCACTCGCATGTGCAGTGTCCTTTTGACAACGTCCCCCCCCCCCCCGCTAATTGCATTATGGAACAAATATTCACGGGTAGCCTCCTGACTTGATGCGCATCGCTGCGCTTATAATGTGAAGAAATAGTTTAATCAACACGATCTGTTGCATCAGACTCCTTACTTTTTAATGTTTTTTGTTTTTCTGTAGTCTAGGTCTACTTGTTGTATGAATTTGGGATCTATCGTCCACAGAGTCTGTTTGGAATAGGCCATTTCTTTCGACAAAGTTGACCAATAGAAATTTATAGCCTAAACTTTTCTACTATAATATAGTTGACATAGACTTGTGATTTTGCGAGAGGCTGCGTGCTCCTCAAACAGGGGTTGATACATGGAGTGAAATAACCAGAGTAGCCTATCTAGCGTGATTGAAAAGTGAACAGGCGCTTCCCCAAATTGAAACTCACTTGCCTCGTATACATAGACTAGTGACGTAGCGGTTTGTTACTCTTCTTATTGGCTGAGGAACAGGGGCAGCTATTTTAACATCTTCAAAGTGCGTCTCAATTCGTTAAGAAGGACACGAGGCGTTGTATCCTCCACTTGCATGTTCTGTTAATATGGACGCCCCTGAGCGCCGTGGCTGGACGCCCCTGAGCACCGTGGCTGGACGCCCCTGAGCACCGTGGGCGGACGCCCCCTGAGTACCGTGGGCGGACGCCCCTGAGCACCGTGGGCGGACGCCCCTGAGCACCGTGGCTGGACGCCCCTGAGCACCGTGGGCGGACGCCCCCTGAGTACCGTGGGCGGACGCCCCTGAGCACCGTGGGCAGACGCCCCTGAGCACCGTGGGCAGACGCCCCTGAGCACCGTGGGCAGACGCCCCTGAGCACCGTGGGCGGACGCCCCTGAGTACCGTGGGTAGACGCCCATGAGCGGTAAATGTCCGGTAAATTGTATGTGTTTGTACGAGTCTCTCAAACTCACCGTTCTCATTGTTGCGATCCTGCACCAGGTGTTGGTAGACTGAGTCAGGGACCTCTGACTGACGGTAATACCATTTAACACTGAGTAACAGATGGTCTCGTTTACTCTGTGAGAGAGAGAGAGAGAGAGAGAGAGAGAGAGAGAGAGAGAGAGAGAGAGAGAGAGAGAGAGAGAGAGAGAGAGAGAGAGAGAGAGAGAGAGAGAGAGAGAGAGAGAGAGAGAGAGAGAGAGACAGAGAGAGAGACAGAGAGAGAGACAGAGAGAGAGACAGAGAGAGAGACAGAGAGAGAGACAGAGAGAGAGAGACAGAGAGAGAGACAGAGAGAGAGAGACAGAGAGAGAGAGACAGAGAGAGAGACAGAGAGAGAGACAGAGAGAGACAGAGAGAGAGAGAGAGAGAGACAGAGACAGAGACAGAGACAGAGAGAGAGAGAGAGAGAGAGAGAGAGAGAGAGAGAGAGAGAGAACAGATTTAGAAATAACAGGCTCCAATAAAATAAACAGACAGTTGTTTGTTAACAGCGTCACACATTGATGTGTTGGCAGACAGGCATAGAAAATATCACCCTATACCCTACATAGTGCACTACTTTTGACCAGAGCCCCCATGGACCCTGGTCTAAAGTAGTGCACTACATAGGAAATAGGGTGCCATTTGGGATACACCCCACAAAGCAGTGCTGCTGCTGCTTTCTGCTTGTTATCCGCCCTAGTCGCTCAGCTGGTTGCTGCCAAAAAGCCCACAGTGAAACCAGCTCAATTAAAAAGGGATTGGAGAGCATTTAGCTGCTTTAATGAAGTACACAGGCAGATATTAGAAGCCTCCATGTGTAGAAGTCGGGGGAAAGGAGAGGCAAAGTTACTGAGCTATATTCCTCTTCAATTAAACTTCCACTTGCTATCTCAAACCTAACGTAATAATTCAACCAATCAGAGTGCCAAAACAACAACCTAGAAAACACGACATGGGGCAAATCCTTAGTGCCATGCCACCCACTGGTCATCTGTGGTACTACAGCTCCCACCCTCACCTGCAGTACCACCAGATTGCCACTGAGCTGCAGCACTGAGTCACAAAGAGAGCTTCCAGAGGCTTGAATAAAGGGAGTACAAGCCTGGCCAGGCCAGGGAGAAGGATGAAAAGGACACAACACTGTTTTCATTCCCCAACATTAAACATTTATTGTGCCTTCACACGAGCTCAACTGACCGTCGAGAGGTCTTAAAAGAACATTAAAGAGACCACAGCTAGGAGCTATGCTGCTACACACACAAATACAAACACACTCACACACAGTCCTTTGGGAGAAGCCAGATATCACAGCCATATTTATAAACAGGGCTAGCCCACAGAACCACCATAGAGAGGGGGAGAGAGGGGATAAATAGAGGGAGGGAGAAGGGTAGAAAGAGAGGGAGAAGGGTAGAAAGAGAGAGACGGAGGCAGAAGGGTAGAAAGTGAGGGAGGGAGAAGGGTAGAAAGGGAGGGAGGGAGAAGGGTAGAAAGGGAGGGAGGGAGAAGGGGAGGGAGGGAGAAGGGGAGGGAGGCAGAAGGGTAGGGAGGGAGGGAGGCAGAACGGTAGGGAGGGAGGCAGGCAGGCAGGCAGGCAGGCTGGCAGGCAGGCAGGCAGGCAGGAGGGTAGAGAGAGGGAGGGAGGGAGAAGGGTAGAGAGCTGTGTGCTCAATGTGTGAAGGCGCGTGAGGTCAGTGTGTGACGGAGCGTGAGGTCAGTGTGTGACGGAGCGTGAGGTCAGTGTGTGACGGAGCGTGAGGTCAGTGTGTGACGGAGCGTGAGGTCAGTGTGTGACGGAGCGTGAGGTCAGTGTGTGACGGAGCGTGAGGTCAGTGTGTGACGGAGCGTGAGGTCAGTGTGTGACGGAGCGTGAGGTCAGTGTGTGACGGAGCGTGAGGTCAGTGTGTGACGGAGAGTGAGGTCAGTGTGTGACGGAGCGCGAGGTCAGTGTGTGACGGAGCGCGAGGTCAGTGTGTGACGGAGCGCGAGGTCAGTGTGTGACGGAGCGCGAGGTCAGTGTGTGACGGAGCGTGAGGTCAGTGTGAAGACATTTCAAGTCTGTTGAGTCATTTTTAAATTCATTTTTATTTCACTTTTATTTAACCAGGTAGGCTAGTTGAGAACAAGTTTTCATTGGCAACTGCGACTTGGCCAAGATAAAGCAAAGCAGTTCAATACATACAACACATGGAATAAACAAACATACAGTAGAAAAAGTCCATATAAAGTGTGTGCAAATGAGGTAGGATAAGAGAGGTAAGGCAATAAATAGGCCATGGTGGCGAAGTAATTACAATATAGCAATTAAACACTGGAGTGATAGATGTGCAGAAGATGAATGTGCAAGTAGAGATACTGGGGTGCAAAGGAGCAAGAAAAATAAATAAATACAGTGTGGGGATGAGGTAGTTGGATGGGCTATTTACAGATGGGCTATGTACAGGTGCAGTGATCTGTGAGCTGCTCTGACAGCTGGTGCTTAAAGCTAGTGAGGGAGATATGAGTCTCCAGCTTCAGTGATTTTTGCAGTTCGTTCCAGTCATTGGCACCAGAGAACTAGAAGGAAAGGCGACCAAACAAGGAATTGGCTTTGAGGGTGACCAGTGAGATATACCTGCTGGAGCGTGTGCTACGAGTGGGTGCTGCTATGGTGACCAGTGAGCTGAGATAAGGGGGCTTTACCTAGCAGAGACTTGTAGATGACCTGGAGCCAGTGGGTTTGGCGACGAGTATGAAGCGAGGGCCAGCCAACGAGAGCGTACAGGTCGCAGTGGTGGGTAGTATATGGGGCTTTGGTGACAAAACGGATGGCACTGTGATAGACTGCATCCAATTTCTTGAGTAGAGTGTTTGAGGCAATTTTGTAAATGACATCGTCGAAGTCGAGGATCGGTAGGATAGTCGGTTTTACGAGGGTATGTTTGGCAGCATGAGTGAAGGATGCTTTGTTGCGAAATAGGAAGCCGATTCTAGATTTAATTTTGGATTGGAGATGCTTAATGTGAGTCTGGAAGGAGAGTTTACAGTCTAGCCAGACACCTAGGTGTTTGTAGTTGTCCACATATTCTAAGTCAACACCGTCCAGATTATTGATGCTAGTCGTGCGGGTGCGGGCAGCAATCGGTTGAAGAGCATGCATTTAAGAGCAGTTGGAGGCCACGGAAGGAGTGTTGTATGGCATTTGAGCTCGTCTGGAGGTTTGTTAACAGTGTCCAAAGAAGGGCCAGATGTATACAGAATGGTGTCGTCTGCGTAGAGGTGGATCAGAGAATCACCAGCAGCAAGAGCGACATCATTGATGTATACAGAGAAAAGAGTCGGCCCGAGAATTGAACCCTGTGGCACCCCCATAGCGACTGCCAGAGGTCTGAACAACAGGCCATCCGATTTGACACTCTGAACTCTATCAGAGAAGTAGTTGGTGAACCAGGCGAGGCAATCATTTGAGAAACCAAGGCTGTCGAGTCTGCCGATAAGAATGTGGTGATTGACAGAGTCGAAAGCCTTGGCCAGGTCGATGAATACGGCTGCACAGTAATGTCTCTTATCGATGGCGGTTATGATATCGTTTAGGACCTTGAGCATGGCTGAGGTGCACCCATGACCAGCTTTGAAACCAGATTGCATAGCGGAGAAGGTACGGTGGGATTCGAAATGGTCGGTAATCTGTTTGTTAACTTGGCTTTCGAAGACCTTAGAAAGGCAGGGTAGGATAGATATAAGTCTGTATCAGTTTGGGTCTAGAGTGTCTCCCCCTTTGAAGAGGGGGATGACCGCGGCAGCTTTCCAATCTTTGGGAATCTCAGACTATAAGAAAGAGAGGTTGAACAGGCTAGTAATAGGGGGTTGCAACAATTTCGGCAGATCATTTTAGACAGAGAGGGTTCAGATTGTCTAGCCCGGCTGATTTGTAGGGGTCCAGATTCTGCAGCTCTTTCAGAACATCAGCTATCTTGATTTGGGTGAAGGAGAAATGGGGGAGTCTTGGATGAGTTGGTGTGTGGGGTGCAGGGCTGTTAATCGGGGGTAGCCAGGTGGAAAGCATGGCCAGCGGTAGAAAAATGCTTATTGAAATTCTCAATTATAGTGGATTTATCGGTGGTGACAGTGTTTCCTAGCCTCAGTGAGGTGGGCAGCTGGGAGGAGGTGCTCTTATTCTTTATGGACTTTACAGTGTCCCAGAACCTTTTTTCTTCTTCTTTGTGCTACAGGACGCAAATTTCTGCTTGAAAAAGCTAGCCTCCTAACTGACTGTGTATATTGGTTCCTAACTTCCCTGAAAAGTTGCATATCACGTAGGCTATTCGATGCTAATGCAGAACGACACAGGATGTTTTTGTACTGGTCAAGAGCAGTCAGGTCTGGAGAGAACCAAGGGCTATATCTGTTCCTGGTTCTACATTTCTTGAATGGGGAATGCTTATTTAAGATGGTGAGGAAAGCACTTTTAAAGAGCAACCAGGCATCCTCTGTTGACGGAATGAGGTCAATATCCTTCCAGGATACCCGAGCCAGGTCGATTAGAAAGCCCTGCTCGCTGAAGTGTTTTAGGGAGCGTTTGACAGTGATGAGGGGTGGTCGTTTGACCGCAGACCCATTACGGATCATGGCAATGAGGCAGTGATTGCTGAGATCCTGGTTGAAAACAGCAGAGGTGTATTTGGAGGGCAAGTTGGTTAGGATGATATCTAAGAGGGTGCCCGTGTTTACAGATTTGGGGTTGTACATGGTGGGTTCATTGATCATTTGTGTGAGATTGAGGGCATCAAGCTTAGATTGTAGGATGGCCGGGGTGTTAAGCATGTTCCAGTTTAGGTCGCCTAGCAGCACGAGCTCTGAAGATAGATGGGGGGCAGTCAGTTCACATATGGTGTCCAGGGCACAGCTGGGGGCAGAGGGTGATCTGTAGCAAATGGCAATGGTGAGAGACTTGTTTCTGGAAAGGTGGATTTTTTAAAGTAGAAGCTCAAATTGTTTGGGTACAGACCTGGATAGCAAGACAGACCTCTGCAGGCTATCTCTGCAGTAGATTGCAACACCGCCCCCTTTGGGAGTTCTATCTTGTCGGAAAATGTTATAGTTGAGGATGGAAATTTCAGGGTTTTTGGTGGTCTTCCTAAACCAGGATTCAGACACGGCCATAACATCAGGGTTGGTGGAGTGTGCTAAAGCAGTGAATAAAACAAACTTAGGGAGGAGGCTTCTAATGTTGACATGCATGAAACCAAGGCTTTTACGGTTACAGAAGTCATCAAAAGAGAGCGCCTGGGGAATAGGAGTGGAGCTAGGTACTGCAGGGCCTGGATTAACCTCTACATCACCAGAGGAACAGAGGAGGAGTAGGATGAGGGTACGGCTAAAGGCTATCAGGTCGTTTAGTACGTTCGGAACAGAGAGTAAAAGGAGCAGGTTTCTGGGCACAATAGAATAGATTCAAGGCATAATGTACAGACAAAGGTATGGTAGGATGTGAGTACATTGGAGGTAAACCTAGGCATTGAGTAATGAAGAGAGAGATATAGTCTCTAGAGACGTTTAAACCAGGTGATGTCATCACATATGTAGGAGGCGGAACAACATGGTTGGTTAAGGCATATTGAGCCGGACTAGAGGCTCTACAGTGAAATAAGACAGTAATCACTAACCAGGACAGTAATGGACAAGGCATATTGATATTAGGGAGAGGCATGCGTAGCCGGGTGATCATAGGGGTCCAGTGAGTGGTGGGGGGGGGGGGGACTAGAGATGCAGTCCCCCCTATAACCTTCTAACCCACCTATGTCTCACCTCCCCCTCCATTCCTTCTGTTTGTCTCTCCATCCCCTCAGTCTCTCTCTCTCCCTCTCTCTCTCTCTGAGGTTTTGGAGTGGCGGTGTGCGCGTGTGTGTCGCCAGCTGTTGTTCAGCATGTGAAGAAACTAAGCCACAGCTAACCGCCTGTCTGCATCAGTCCCACTCCCACATACAGTGCTGATTTGATCTGATCACAGGGAATCCACATAAACAGGCATTTTTCAAACGCATTCCTAACCACTGAGACACACACACACACACACACACACTTGAAGAGATGTACGCTGCTATGCAATGACGTAACGGTTCTTCATGGATCCCCTGTCAACCTCTCATCTAGCCAACGTTTCAGGGAACGTTTAACTATACCAGCACGACTAGCTTAATAAGACCTTTTCATCTACAGCTGGCGTATAAATGCAGAAGTGTTTTCAGGAGATGATACATGATTGCTGAAGTGTACATGTAATAGCTCATTTATTTTGCCTGTAAAACAAGTCAACTATCAAGTGCTTTGCTAAAGCTGTTGGAACATGAATGCACACAAACACACTGATACAGACTCGCAGTTTAAAAAAAGCACAACAGTCAGTGAATAAAAACTGTCTGCCCTTGGTGAGTGGAGTGGGGGAAATGGCTACCTCATTCCAGAGCTGAGATTGGGCTTCGCTGTGCTTGTTGCACACAGAGCAGATCAACACACACTCACACAGAGAAGATTACAGCACACACTCACATTGTGGAGATAAGCATTAATAACAGACAGGAGGGAGAAAGAGGAAGAGATCCGCAGAGAAAGGAAGATAAGAGAACCACAGAGACAGATGAAGAGAGAGTGAGAAAGAGAGAGAGAGAACCGCGGAGAGAGAGAAAGAGAGAGAACCGCGGAGAGAGAGATAAAGTAAGAATGTCACAATGCTGAATTGCTTAGAGACATTCCAGGCTGCCGTAGAGTGGAGCAGCCGTGAGGCGGCCATCTCTCCACACTCTAATCTCCACTGGGAGATAGCCACTCTGGAGGGGTGTGAGAGATAGGATAACACCGGGCTAGGCGCTAGTATAACACAGGAACTAGGCGCTAGTATAACACAGGGGATAGGAGCTAGGATAACACAGGGGATAGGAGCTAGGATAACAGGGGCTAGGCGCTAGTATAACACAGGAACTAGGCGCTAGTATAACACAGGAACTAGGAGCTAGTATAACACAGGGGATAGGAGCTAGGATAACACAGGGGATAGGAGCTAGGATAACACAGGGGATAGGAGCTAGTATAACAGGGGCTAGGAGCTAGGATAACACAGGGGCTAGGATAACACAGGGGCTAGGAGCTAGGATAACACAGGGGCTAGGTGCTAGGATAACACAAGGGCTAGGTGCTAGGATAACACAGGGGATAGGCGCTAAGATAACACAGGGGCTAGGCGCTAGTATAACACAGGGGCTAGGATAACACAGGGGCTAGGATAACACAGGGGCTAGGAGCTAGGATAACAGGGGCTAGGCGCTAGGATAACACAGGGGCTAGGCGCTAGTATAACACAGGGGATAGGCGCTAAGATAACACAGGGGCTAGGCGCTAGTATAACACAGGGGATAGGAGCTAGGATAACACAGGGGCTAGGATAACACAGGGGCTAGGAGCTAGGATAACAGGGGCTAGGCGCTAGGATAACACAGGGGCTAGGCGCTAGTATAACACAGGGGATAGGAGCTAGGATAATACAGGGGATAGGAACTAGGATAATACAGGGGCTAGGAGCTAGGATAACACAGGGGCTAGGCGCTAGGATAATACAGGAGATAGGCACTAGGATAACACAGTGGATAGGCGCTAGGATAACACAGGGGATAGGCGATAACAGCCCTGCACAGCAGTAGAGCAAAAATACAAGGGAAGTCCATGAGCGAGGATGAGAAACAGATCAAAAGAAAGGAGGAAAGAGAGACGGGTAATCGTATTGGCCAGCCAGGAAAGGGAGAGGGGAATAGTGAAAGGTACCGTACTGGCCAGCCAGGAAAGGGAGAGGGGACAAGTGAAAGGTACCGTACTGGCCAGCTAAGGAAAGGGGAATAGTGAAAGGTACCGTACTGGCCAGCTAAGGAAAGGGAGAGGGGAATAGTGAAAGGTACTGTACTGGCCAGCTAAGGAAAGGGAGAGGGGAATGGTGAAAGGTACCGTACTGGCCAGCTAAGGAAAGGGAGAGGGGAATAGTGAAAGGTACTGTACTGGCCAGCTAAGGAAAGGGAGAGGGGAATGGTGAAAGGTACCGTACTGGCCAGCTAAGGGAGAGGGGAATAGTGAAAGGTACCGTACTGGCCAGCCAGGAAAGGGAGAGGGGAATAGTGAAAGGTACTGTACTGGCCAGCTAAGGAAAGGGAGAGGGGAATGGTGAAAGGTACTGTACTGGCCAGCTAAGGGAGAGGGGAATAGTGAAAGGTACCGTACTGGCCAGCCAGGAAAGGGAGAGGGGAATAGTGAAAGGTACTGTACTGGCCAGCTAAGGAAAGGGAGAGGGGAATGGTGAAAGGTACCGTACTGGCCAGCTAAGGAAAGGGAGAGGGGAATAGTGAAAGGTACCGTACTGGCCAGCTAAGGAAAGGGAGAGGGGAATAGTGAAAGGTACTGTACTGGCCAGCTAAGGGAGAGGGGAATAGTGAAAGGTACTGTACTGGCCAGCTAAGGGAGAGGGGAATAGTGAAAGGTACCGTACTGGCCAGCTAAGGAAAGGGAGAGGGGAATAGTGAAAGGTACTGTACTGGCCAGCTAAGGGAGAGGGGAATAGTGAAAGGTACCGTACTGGCCAGCTAAGGAAAGGGAGAGGGGAATAGTGAAAGGTACCGTACTGGCCAGCCAGGAAAGGGAGAGGGGAATAGTGAAAGGTACTGTACTGGCCAGCTAAGGGAGAGGGGAATAGTGAAAGGTACCGTACTGGCCAGCTAAGGAAAGGGAGAGGGGAATAGTGAAAGGTACCGTACTGGCCAGCCAGGAAAGGGAGAGGGGAATAGTGAAAGGTACCGTACTGGCCAGCCAGGAAAGGGAGAGGGGAATAGTGAAAGGTACTGTACTGGCCAGCTAAGGGAGAGGGGAATAGTGAAAGGTACCGTACTGGCCAGCTAAGGAAAGGGAGAGGGGAATAGTGAAAGGTACCGTACTGGCCAGCCAGGAAAGGGAGAGGGGAATAGTGAAAGGTACTGTACTGGCCAGCCAGGAAAGGGAGAGGGGAATAGTGAAAGGTACTGTACTGGCCAGCCAGGAAAGGGAGAGGGGAATAGTGAAAGGTACCGTACTGGCCAGCCAGGAAAGGGAGAGGGGAATAGTGAAAGGTACCATACTGGCCAGCCAGGAAAGGGAGAGGGGAATAGTGAAAGGTATCGTACTGGCCAGCTAAGGAAAGGGAGAGGGGAATAGTGAAAGGTACCATACTGGCCAGCCAGGAAAGGGAGAGGGGAATAGTGAAAGGTATCGTACTGGCCAGCTAAGGAAAGGGAGAGGGGAATAGTGAAAGGTACCGTACTGGCCAGCCAGGAAAGGGAGAGGGGACAAGTGAAAGGTACCGTACTGGCCAGCTAAGGAAAGGGGAATAGTGAAAGGTACCGTACTGGCCAGCTAAGGAAAGGGAGAGGGGAATAGTGAAAGGTACTGTACTGGCCAGCTAAGGAAAGGGAGAGGGGAATGGTGAAAGGTACCGTACTGGCCAGCTAAGGAAAGGGAGAGGGGAATAGTGAAAGGTACCGTACTGGCCAGCTAAGGAAAGGGAGAGGGGAATGGTGAAAGGTACCGTACTGGCCAGCTAAGGGAGAGGGGAATAGTGAAAGGTACCGTACTGGCCAGCCAGGAAAGGGAGAGGGGAATAGTGAAAGGTACTGTACTGGCCAGCTAAGGAAAGGGAGAGGGGAATGGTGAAAGGTACTGTACTGGCCAGCTAAGGGAGAGGGGAATAGTGAAAGGTACCGTACTGGCCAGCCAGGAAAGGGAGAGGGGAATAGTGAAAGGTACTGTACTGGCCAGCTAAGGAAAGGGAGAGGGGAATGGTGAAAGGTACCGTACTGGCCAGCTAAGGAAAGGGAGAGGGGAATAGTGAAAGGTACCGTACTGGCCAGCTAAGGAAAGGGAGAGGGGAATAGTGAAAGGTACTGTACTGGCCAGCTAAGGGAGAGGGGAATAGTGAAAGGTACTGTACTGGCCAGCTAAGGGAGAGGGGAATAGTGAAAGGTACCGTACTGGCCAGCTAAGGAAAGGGAGAGGGGAATAGTGAAAGGTACTGTACTGGCCAGCTAAGGGAGAGGGGAATAGTGAAAGGTACCGTACTGGCCAGCTAAGGAAAGGGAGAGGGGAATAGTGAAAGGTACCGTACTGGCCAGCCAGGAAAGGGAGAGGGGAATAGTGAAAGGTACTGTACTGGCCAGCTAAGGGAGAGGGGAATAGTGAAAGGTACCGTACTGGCCAGCTAAGGAAAGGGAGAGGGGAATAGTGAAAGGTACCGTACTGGCCAGCCAGGAAAGGGAGAGGGGAATAGTGAAAGGTACCGTACTGGCCAGCCAGGAAAGGGAGAGGGGAATAGTGAAAGGTACTGTACTGGCCAGCTAAGGGAGAGGGGAATAGTGAAAGGTACCGTACTGGCCAGCTAAGGAAAGGGAGAGGGGAATAGTGAAAGGTACCGTACTGGCCAGCCAGGAAAGGGAGAGGGGAATAGTGAAAGGTACTGTACTGGCCAGCCAGGAAAGGGAGAGGGGAATAGTGAAAGGTACTGTACTGGCCAGCCAGGAAAGGGAGAGGGGAATAGTGAAAGGTACCGTACTGGCCAGCCAGGAAAGGGAGAGGGGAATAGTGAAAGGTACCATACTGGCCAGCCAGGAAAGGGAGAGGGGAATAGTGAAAGGTATCGTACTGGCCAGCTAAGGAAAGGGAGAGGGGAATAGTGAAAGGTACCATACTGGCCAGCCAGGAAAGGGAGAGGGGAATAGTGAAAGGTATCGTACTGGCCAGCTAAGGAAAGGGAGAGGGGAATAGTGAAAGGTACCGTACTGGCCAGCCAGGAAAGGGAGAGGGGAATAGTGAAAGGTACCGTACTGGCCAGCTAAGGAAAGGGAGAGGGGAATAGTGAAAGGTACTGTACTGGCCAGCCAGGAAAGGGAGAGGGGAATAGTGAAAGGTACCATACTGGCCAGCCAGGAAAGGGAGAGGGGAATAGTGAAAGGTACCGTACTGGCCAGCCAGGAAAGGGAGAGGGGAATAGTGAAAAGTACTGTACTGGGAAGCTAAGGAAAGGGAGAGGGGAATAGTGAAAGGTACCGTACTGGCCAGCCAGGAAAGGGAGAGGGGAATAGTGAAAGGTACTGTACTGGCCAGCCAGGAAAGGGAGAGGGGAATAGTGAAAGGTACTGTACTGGCCAGCCAGGAAAGGGAGAGGGGAATAGTGAAAGGTACCGTACTGGCCAGCCAGGAAAGGGAGAGGGGAATAGTGAAAGGTATCGTATTGGCCAGCCAGGAAAGGGAGAGGGGAATAGTGAAAGGTACCGTACTGGCCAGCTAAGGAAAGGGAGAGGGGAATAGTGAAAGGTACCGTACTGGCCAGCTAAGGAAAGGGAGAGGGGAATAGTGAAAGGTACCGTACTGGCCAGCTAAGGAAAGGGAAAGGGGAATAGTGAAAGGTACCGTACTGGCCAGCTAAGGGAGAGGGGAATAGTGAAAGGTACTGTACTGGCCAGCCAGGAAAGGGAGAGGGGAATAGTGAAAGGTACTGTGTTGGCCAGCTAAGGAAAGGGAGAGGGGAATAGTGAAAGGTACCGTACTGGCCAGCTAAGGAAAGGGAGAGGGGAATAGTGAAAGGTACTGTGTTGGCCAGCTAAGGAAAGGGAGAGGGGAATAGTGAAAGGTACCGTACTGGCCAGCCAGGAAAGGGAGAGGGGAATAGTGAAAGGTACTGTGTTGGCCAGCTAAGGAAAGGGAGAGGGGAATGGTGAAAGGTACTGTACTGGCCAGCCAGGAAAGGGAGAGGGGAATAGTGAAAGGTACTGTACTGGCCAGCTAAGGAAAGGGAGAGGGGAATAGTGAAAGGTACTGTGTTGGCCAGCCAGGAAAGGGAGAGGGGAATAGTGAAAGGTACTGTGTTGGCCAGCTAAGGAAAGGGAGAGGGGAATAGTGAAAGGTACTGTACTGGCCAGCCAGGAAAGGGAGAGGGGAATAGTGAAAGGTACTGTACTGGCCAGCTAAGGGAGAGGGGAATAGTGAAAGGTACCGTACTGGCCAGCTAAGGAAAGGGAGAGGGGAATAGTGAAAGGTACCGTACTGGCCAGCCAGGAAAGGGAGAGGGGAATAGTGAAAGGTACTGTACTGGCCAGCTAAGGGAGAGGGGAATAGTGAAAGGTACTGTACTGGCCAGCTAAGGGAGAGGGGAATAGTGAAAGGTACTGTGTTGGCCAGCTAAGGAAAGGGAGAGGGGAATAGTGAAAGGTACTGTACTGGCCAGCTAAGGGAGAGGGGAATAGTGAAAGGTACCGTACTGGCCAGCTAAGGAAAGGGAGAGGGGAATAGTGAAAGGTACCGTACTGGCCAGCCAGGAAAGGGAGAGGGGAATAGTGAAAGGTACTGTACTGGCCAGCTAAGGGAGAGGGGAATAGTGAAAGGTACTGTACTGGCCAGCTAAGGGAGAGGGGAATAGTGAAAGGTACTGTGTTGGCCAGCTAAGGAAAGGGAGAGGGGAATAGTGAAAGGTACTGTACTGGCCAGCCAGGAAAGGGAGAGGGGAATAGTGAAAGGTACTGTACTGGCCAGCCAGGAAAGGGAGAGGGGAATAGTGAAAGGTACTGTACTGGCCAGCCAGGAAAGGGAGAGGGGAATAGTGAAAGGTACTGTGTTGGCCAGCTAAGGAAAGGGAGAGGGGAATGGTGAAAGGTACTGTACTGGCCAGCCAGGAAAGGGAGAGGGGAATAGTGAAAGGTACTGTGTTGGCCAGCTAAGGAAAGGGAGAGGGGAATGGTGAAAGGTACTGTACTGGCCAGCTAAGGGAGAGGGGAATAGTGAAAGGTACCGTACTGGCCAGCTAAGGAAAGGGAGAGGGGAATAGTGAAAGGTACTGTGTTGGCCAGCTAAGGAAAGGGAGAGGGGAATAGTGAAAGGTACTGTGTTGGCCAGCTAAGGAAAGGGAGAGGGGAATAGTGAAAGGTACCGTACTGGCCAGCTAAGGAAAGGGAGAGGGGAATAGTGAAAGGTACTGTGTTGGCCAGCTAAGGAAAGGGAGAGGGGAATAGTGAAAGGTACTGTGTTGGCCAGCTAAGGAAAGGGAGAGGGGAATAGTGAAAGGTACTGTGTTGGCCAGCTAAGTACCTCTGTGCCCCCCTCTTCCCCCCCAATACACACACATTCTCTCTGACTGACTGAGCATAGGCCTATTTCTGGGGGGGAGGTTCAAATTGCCTATTTTGTTCAGGGAATTACTGTTTCTATTTTTTCGCTGCTGTACACTACTGGCACAGATAGAACAAGGAACTAGTGATAAAAAAAACTCGCTTCGGGTGCATCAAAAGTAATTCACCAGTGAAAACTAAACAGTCTTCTAAACTAAGCTTGAGCTGTTTTTACGGCTAGGTAGCTAAATATTATAGCTGGGGGGAAAAGCAGTTTGCTGCCAAAGAGCTTGCTAAGACTATGCATATAACGTATATACAGTACAATCAAATAAATATATAATATCTCTAAACATTAACAGTAAACATAATGCTTTATCGCTATAATAAAGCAAACGTTAGGTAGCTAATGGGAAGCCAATCTCTGCTGGATGCTTCCCCCCCCCCCCAGCTCGTCTGGGTTTGTTGCTGTTAGCTACCAAATGGACAAGCAGTACTGCAGTAGTCAGACATTACACGAATTACCAACATAGTTGAATGATCCATTTATTTTTGCAATATACAATAAATGTTTATTAGAAGTCAGTCCTTGAATACTAGGTAGTGAACGTTAACTTACAAATCCGAGTTGAAACAAGCTAGCTAGCAGGGATTGAAAGCTAACTAGCTACATCCTAACAAACATGTCATCAGGTGTGTTTGGTTTGGCTACTAACTAGCAGTCTATGCCAAGGCAAGCAAAGTTAGGAATCAAGGTAGCTAGCTAGACTGTTATGCTAGCAACAACGCTAACAGTTTAGCTAAGTAGCAAGCTAAACATTTGGCTAGCTGTGGTCATGGCAAGCAAAGTTAGGAATCAAGCTAGCGACGACGCTAACCGTTTAGCTAGCTAGCATGCTAAACATTTGACTAGATGACATCGGGAGTATGGGGTAAGGTTAGTTACGTGAGCGTGTTGAGGGTGAATTAAATTATTTCTTCAACATCTTGCTAGCTAGCTAGTTATCTAGCTAGTTGTAGCCAAATGACTTTCTACAACTTCTAGCTAGCAACATTAGTGACGCTAGCTGCACAGTCACATTGGCTAGCTAGCTAGCTAGCTAGCAACATGACATAATTTCCAGTTTTGAGGCAGTGGAAAGGCAATTCCAGCAAGTCCACCAAGGGCAGTCCAACCCCGGTTGATTTCAAAGTGCGAGGCTTTACATGCAGCTGTTTTTTCAACAGGACTTTCTCTTGGTTTGCTCCATTTATATTGAGAAAATATCATATGCCTTAGACCGGATATAGGATTTATATTGCGAAAATATAATATGCCTTAGACCAGATATAGGATTTATATTGAGAAAATACCATATACCTTAGACCGGATATAGGATTTATATTGAGAAAATACCATATGCCTTAGACCGGATATAGAATTTATATTGAGAAAATACCATATGCCTTAGACCAGATATAGGATTTATATTGAGAAAATGCATTAGACCGGATATAGGATTTATATTGAGAAAATATCATATGCCTTAGACCGGATATAGGATTTATATTGAGAAAATGCCTTAGACCGGATATAGGATTTATATTGAGAAAATACCATATGCCTTAGACCGGATATAGGATTTATATTGAGAAAATACCATATGCCTTAGACCAGATATAGGATTCCCAGATCTTCCCATAAACGGATGTCCCAACCCGGAAACGAGAGAAAGGCTTACGGACGTGCAGTTTCCTTTGTCTGAGGGTTTGTATAACATTCCAATCTGCAACCAGAGAGCCACTGAGTCGTGCCAGCCAAGGTGGACTGGCCCCTGTCTAGGACTGTGTGGGGCCGGCTTAACCCCAGAGGTGAAAGGGGAGCACAGCTCTGCTGCACGAGGGAGCTGCCGTTTTGACATTCACTAGCACCCATACGTGGTTCTAGTCAGTCTTCAACATGGCGGCTGTAAACCCACCCTGGTCATATAGCTATGACAAGAGGAGGGGGGGTGGGATATAACTGTTTCCACCTGTACCTCTCTAGAGGGAGGGAGGGAAGGAGATAGGCGTAACACAAAACAGACACCTAAGCAAAACCAGACCCCCTTCCTCCGACATCCTCCTCGCCACTGTACGCGTTAACAGGAAATGTGTTTATTGTCCGTTTTTTTTATCACTCTCCTCTTCCTCTGTGGCGGCTAACTACCCCCCTCTCTCTCTCAGGCGTGACATAAGTGCTTACTGCCCGGGGCGCACCACTTGAATTGCTTACCATTAAGTGTCTTTGAACGGGGTATGGTAACAGGTACTAGGCGCAACGGTTTGAGTGTGTCAAGAACTGCAACGCTGCTGAGGTTTTTCCGGCTCAACAGTTTCCCGTGCGCATCAAGAATGGTCCACCAGTCAACTGGACACAACTGTGGGACGCATTGGAGTCAACATCCCTGTGGAACGCTTTCGACACCTTGTAGAATCTATGACCCACAATGAATTGAGGCTGTTCTGAAGGCAAAAGGAGGTGCAACTCAATATTAGGAAGGTGTTTTGTACACAGTGTACATCCTACAGAGAGTGCAGCATCTATTTGCTCTCAGCGCAGGGTGACGTGAGTCAGAGGAATGGCAAGCAGTTAAAGTATGGCAGAAAGCTACGGTAACACCTCACTCCCCCTGGTGTTAAAGCTACGGTAACACCTCACTCCCCCTGGTGTTAAAGCTACGGTAACACCTCACTCCCCCTGGTGTTAAAGCTACGGTAACACCTCACTCCCCCTGGTGTTAAAGCTACGGTAACACCTCACTCCCCCTGGCGTTAAAGCTACGGTAACACCTCACTCCCCCTGGCGTTAAAGCTACGGTAACACCTCACTCCCCCTGGTTAGGGGTTTGGTTGTTCGTCCCAAATGGCACCCTTACATAGTGTACTACTTTTGACCAGGGTCCACGGGGCTCTGGGAATAGGGTGCCATTTAGAACACACCTGGGTTCTGGGTAATACAGTCCATCAGGTTAAAACCTCATGTAGCAGCATATGATTGTGGAGCCTTAACCTCCCTGCTGGCTGTGTGTGATGTCCGCTGTACAGCAGAGAGACAACCACACAGAGAACAACAAGCACAGGCTGATTGTTGCTATAGAGACAGAGACCTGCAGGACTAATCTGCTCTAACACATGATATGATTAGAGAGAAGAAGAAGGGGGGGGGGGCTGACTGAGAACAGCTAGCACAGAGAGATAGAGAGTACGTTTACATTCAGACTAATAATTCAATATTAAACAGAGTATGGTATTAGACATGAACACATCTTACTCTTATCTTGATCGGCATAAGGTTATAATCGAAGTAAGCATACAGCGAGATTAAAACCTTTTATTTTTTTTTGTCATCTTTCAAATTATTATGCAATGTAACATTGATATGTTCTAGGCTATTTTCAGACCTTAAAGACCTTTATCTATTTCCCCAGAGTCAGATGAACTTGTGGATACCATTTTTATGTCTGTGTCCAGTGTGATGGAAATTAGAGGTAGTTTTGCGAGCTAATGCTAACTAGCGTTGGGCGCAACGACAGGAAGTGTATGGTTAACTGCTAGTAGACTTAATCTCGGGGCCTAACACCGGCTTCTCTAGCATTATCACTTAAATATGAATCATCTTACGATTGAAGTAATGATTAATAAATGATGAATTAACTATTTAAATAATCCATTATACAGTGCCTTCAGAAAGTATTCACACCGCTTGACTTTTTCCACATTTTGTTCTTACACTTGAGATTTATGTGTCACTGGCCTACACACAATACCCTATCATGTCAAAGTGAACTTAAAATGAAAAGCTGAAATGTCTTTGAGTCAATTAGTATTCAACCCCTTTGTTATTGCATGACTAAATAAGTTCAGGAGTAAAAATGTGCTTAACAAGTCACATAATAAGTTGCGTGGACTCACTCTGTGTGCAATAATCGTGTTTAACATGATTTTTGAATGACTATCCCACACATACAATTATCTGTAAGGTCCCTCACTCAAGCAGGGAATTTCAAACACAGATTCATGTGGCAAAGAAATTAACTTCATGTCCTGAATACAAAGCGTTATGTTTGGGACAAATCTAACACAACACATCACTGAGTACCCTATAACATATTTTCAATCATGGTGGTGGCTGCATCATGTTGTGGGTATGCTTGTCATCTGCAAGGACTGGGGAGTTTTTTTAGGATAAAAATAAACGGGATAGAGCTAAGCACAGGCAAAATCCTAGAGGAAAACCTGGATCAGTCTGCTTTCCAACAGGCACTAGGAAACAAATTCACCTTTCAGCAAAATAACCTAAAACACAAGGCCGAATATACACTGGAGTTAATTACCTAGACAACATTGAATGTTCCTACAGAGTGGCCTAGTTCCAGTTTTGACTTAAATCTACTTGAAAAACTATGGCAAGCCTTGAAAATGGCTGTCTACCAATGACCAACAAACAACTTGACAGAGCTTGAAGAATTTTTAAATTAATGGTATGTAAACCTCTTCAATACTTACCCAGAAAGACTCACAGCTGTAAGTCGCTGCCATAGGTGATTATAACATTATAACATATGTGATTATAACATTCAAGGGTGTGAATAATTATGTAAATTAGATATTAGGGCCTCCCGAGTGGTGCAGTGGTCTAAGGCACTACATCACAGTTAGGGGAGGGTTTAGCCGGCAGTGAAGTTCTTGTCCCATCGTGCTCTAGCGACTCCTGCGGCGGGCCGGGGGCGCAATGCACGCTAACATGGTCGCCGGGTGTACGGTGTTTCCTCCGACACATTGGTGCGGCTGGCTTCCGGGTTACGTGGACATTGTGTCAAGAAACTGGGTTGTGTTTCGGAGGACGCACGGCTCTTGACTTTCGGCCTCTCCCGAGTCCATATGGGAGTTGTAGCGAAGACACAAGACTGTAACTACCAATTGGATCCCACGAAATTAAGGAGAAAACGTTTAAAAAAATATATTTTAAAAAAGCGAATTAAATATTTATGTATTTCATTTTCAATACATTTGCTAAAATTTCTAAATTCATTATGGGGCATTGTGTGTAGAGGGATGATATTTTAATTATTTTTTAATTCTGACTGTAACAACAAAATGTGTTATAATTCAAGGGATATTTTTATTTTACCTTGATTTAACTCGGCAAGTCAGTGAAGAACAAAGTCTTATTTTCAATGACGGCCTACCGGGGAACAGCGGGTTAACTGCCTTGTTCAGGGACAGAACGACAGTATCAATACTTTCATACAGCATACCAGTACAGTAGCTCTGTAAACACTGCCATCTGGATGACAAACGCTCTCAAAACACTGTGTGTGGGCGAGCACACACACACACACACACACACACACACACACACACACAGGTCTGCTGTGTTCTCACACATCCCAACTGGATCAGAAAATGAGGAAAGACCGTTGAGACAGAATTCAGAGGAAGAAGAAAGCACCTAGTAATATTTTTGCCAAAGGCTACATTTAGTGTGTAGTCTAGGTATTGTAGTGTGTAGTCTAGGTATTGTAGTGTGTAGTCTAGGTATTGTAGTGTGTAGTCTAGGTATTGTAGTGTGTAGTGTGTAGTCTAGGTATTGTCGTGTGTAGTCTAGGTATTGTATAGGGTAGTGTGTAGTCTAGGTATTGTATAGGGTAGTGTGTAGTCTAGGTATTGTAGTGTGTAGTGTGTAGTCTAGGTATTGTATAAGGTAGTGTGTAGTCTAGGTATTGTAGTGTGTAGTGTGTAGTCTAGGTATTGTATAGGAGAAGTGCACTGCCGTGACAACACTCTCCTCTCCCAGACAGCCTGACTAATAATGGTAACCCTAACCCTAATAATGTTGACATGTTTTCTCCCTGTCAACAGATTACTCTTCCCTTCCTCCCCTTGCCTGTCAACAAGAACAAATAGAGGGAACTTCCACCAAGATGTGAACAAGCTGAGAGACAATGCAACCTGACAGAGCTTGAGAGGATCTGCAGAGAAGAATGGGAGAAACTCCCTAAATACAGGTGTGCCAAGCTTGTAGTGTCATACCCAAGAAGACGAGACTGAGTAAAGGGTCTGAATACTTATGTAAATGTGCTAGTTCATTTTTCAATTTTTGTATAAATTAGCAAACATTTAAAAAATAAAAGTTATGCTTTGTCATTATGGGGTATTGTGATGTCATTATGGGGTATTGTGTGTAGATTGATGAGGAAAAAAACAATTTAATCCATTTTTAGAATAAGGCTGTAACGTAACAAAATGTGGAAAAAGTCAAAAGGTCTGAATACTTTCCGAATGCACTGTATAAAGTGTGTCCACTTGGGGATCTGATAGTACTTCTGATTGTCTTAACTCATCAACACAACATGAGCAAAGGAGCGTCAAAGAAATGTTTTCTTCACCTCAAACAGCAAGCAAACAAAGTCTTTTTTTTTTTTTATTAGAACAAAAATCTTTCCATCTCTCTCCCCCTGTCGATAACCACTCAGCGTGAAAGGGGGAAAATGTTGTGGTCTGAGGCAGTGGAAACGTCATAAAATAGACCAACCTGATTGCTTCTGATCCCTGGTGCATCAGCCTACTACAGCCGTGTCTGTCAGGAGCTCAGGAAACTGAGAGTCAGGGATATTTTATACAATGTTGCAAGTTTGTTAGCCCAAGCTTCTGGCTGAACCAAGTTGATACAATGTTCCAAGTTCCTGGCAGACAGGCCATGCGTTGCCAATGAGATTTTTTCCATCAGGTTATTTTCTACCTGCTGGTTGCAATGTTTTTATTTGTTGGCCTTGTTGTAAGCTATGTGTGTATAGTTAGCAAAGGCAATAGAAGTTACTTTTAGATTTAGATGTTTATTAACGACATGAGTATAAGTGTGTGTGTGTGTCTGAGTTATTTACATATTAAACCTTGTGTCACTTTGAACACAGCCAGCAAGCGGCATATAGGATCTTATCGAAGCAGCATTAACCTGTAGCCTGGAGCCTGTAGCCTTGAGACTAGCTGGGGGGGATTTCTGTCTCGCAAAAAACAAAAGCCCTCCATCCCCGACCTCACTTTTCAAAAGCCCTCCATCCCACTACCTCTCTTTTCAAAAGCCCTCCATCCTCTACCTCGCTTTTCAAAAGCCCTCCATCCTCCTACCTCGCTTTTCAAAAGCCCTCCACCCCCCTACCTCGCTTTTCAAAAGCCCTCCACCCCTCTACCTCGCTTTTCAAAAGCCCTCCACCCCCCTACCTCGCTTTTCAAAAGCCCTCCACCCCCCTACCTCGCTTTTCAAAAGCCCTCCATCCCCCTACCTCGCTTTTCAAAAGCCCTCCATCCTCCTACCTCGCTTTTCAAAAGCCCTCCATCCTCCTACCTCGCTTTTCAAAAGCTTTTTGAAAAGGCCTGAGGAGGAGGGATGGAGGCCTGAGGAGGAGAGATGAAGGCCTGAGGAGGAGGAGGGATGGAGGCCTGAGGAGGAGAGATGAAGGCCTGAGGAGGAGGAGGGATGGAGGCCTGAGGAGGAGAGATGGAGGCCTGAGGAGGAGGAGGGATAGAGGCCTGAGGAGGAGGAGGGATAGAGGCCTGAGGAGGAGGGATGGAGGCCTGAGGAGGAGGGATGGAGGCCTGAGGAGGAGGGATGGAGGCCTGAGGAGGAGAGATGGAGGCCTGAGGAGGAGGGATGGAGGCCTGAGGAGGAGGGATGGAGGCCTGAGGAGGAGGAGGGATAGAGGCCTGAGGAGGAAGAGGGATAGAGGCCTGAGGAAGGATGGAGGCCTGAGGAGGAGGGATGGAGGCTGGAGGAGGGATGGAGGAGGAGGGATGGAGGCCTGAGGAGGAGGGATGGAGGCCTGAGGAGGAGGGACGGAGGCCTGAGGAGGAGGGATGGAGGCCTGAGGAGGAGGAGGGATAGAGGCCTGAGGAGGAGGAGGATTTAGGATGAGGAGGGATGAGGAGGAGGAGGGAGGAGGAGGATTTAGGATGAGGAGGGATGAGGAGGAGGCCTGAGGAGGAGGGGGAGGAGGATGAGTCATATGGAGAAGCGCTCAGATAACACTAATTAAGATCTGCTTCCTGTTTCTCTGAATCCATTAGACTGCCTGCTGAGTGTGCTGCTGTAAATCACATTCAGAACAACAGTCACAGCACTACAGATGATTACTTTGCTGTGTGACCTGCAGACACACACACACACACACACACACACACACACACACACACTACGTCTTACTATACTTGTGAGAACTTTTTGGGGACCAACAATTGATTACCATTCAAAATCCTATTTTCCCTAACCCTAAGCCTAAAATAAAAAAAAAAAATGTAACAAGTGAGGACTGGCAAAATGTCCTCCTCACTTCTCTGAATTTTAGTTGGTTTACTATTCTGGTGAGGACTTCTGGTACTACCAAGTATAGTAAAACGTGTTCCACACCCACCCTCCCCCTGCGCAGAGAGGAAATAGGATGTACAAACTCTCCTCATTACAGGTGAGAGACGAACACAAAGGGAGGTGCTGTAGTCAGAGGAGAAGAGAGGTGCTGTAGTCAAACTAGAGGAGAGGTGCTGTAGTCAGAGGAGAGGAGAGGTGCTGTAGTCAGACTAGAGGAGAGGTGATGTCGTCAGACTAGAGGAGAGGTGCTGTAGTCAGACTAGAGGAGAGGTGATGTCGTCAGACTAGAGGAGAGGTGCTGTAGTCAGACTAGAGGAGAGGTGCTGTAGTCAGACTAGAGGAGAGGTGCTGCAGTCAGACTAGAGGAGAGGTGCTGCAGTCAGACTAGAGGAGAGGTGCTGTAGTCAGACTAGAGGAGAGGTGCTGTAGTCAGACTAGAGGAGAGGTGATGTAGTCAGATTAGATGGATAAACGGTCATGTCTGAGTTAAGGATAGAAAGCAAAGAGGGGTCGGTGAGATACTCTCTGTTGTCAACCCGGGGTTGTTGCTTTCGAAACAGACTGCATAATCAGCGGACATCATGGCAAATAAAGTCACACAACAAGAGATGGCTTTTGTCTTTAGAAGACAAATAGAGAGAGAGATGTCTTAGGAGAGGATATGATACATGTACACGTCATATTGGACCGACGCCCAGCCAGCTAATCCAAACCGTGTGAAGGATGACTGCTGCTGCAGCCAGCTGAACACACACAGACACCCACCAGGGTCGACCGGTAATCTCACACACCAACCAGGGTCACCGGTAATCTCACACACCAACCAGGGTCGCCGGTAATCTCACACACCAACCAGGGTTGCCGGTATTCTCACAAACCCACCAGGGTCGCCGGTAATCTCACACACCCACCAGCGTTTCCGGAAATTGCCATCTTTTGGCCAATTATTTAATACATTTTTAAAGGGGATACAATTTTTGGCCGGGAGAGGCTGTCTATCAGGGGATACACCCGGACTTCGGCCTTCAGCACCTTGATCACACCTGCTGTTTTGATTAATTCTGCTAAGACAATATTGTTGACTAAATTAAGTTTGATCTGTCTTTTTAATTCTGTGCTCCGTATGTAGTTTGAGATAGGTTATATAAGAAGGCCTGTTGTAAAATAAATATCATTAGCCTATTGCAGTCATTTGTTGGGTACAATAGGCACTAGCTGTAACATAGGCTTTTGCAAAAGTTTAAAATCAGTTGTCAAGTGTTTTGTTTTTCATTCTGTTGAGCCATTTTCTTTGGCCCAAATGAAGTTCCAACCATAATAGTCCAACCCACCCAGAAAAAAAAAGATTCAGAAAATGCTTTTCCAAAACTGCAAAGTTTCAAAATCAATACGTAGATTACTTTTATGAATATGAAAAACTATGTGGTTCAAAAATGTTTAAAAAAAAATATTATAAATTAAAGATTCAAAAACATAGCACATTTTGGGTAATTACCCCTAGCAACATGATGAGGTTGCCATGTTACACCTTGAATACAATTGTGTTACACACGTCCATGCTTGCAGAAAGTACCGCACCGGGAAATCCCAAAATAATAAGACATAAGAAGCTGTTGAAAGGTGCTAAATGGATTTTTCAGGACTTTATGTAGCTGTCGGGACCTTGAATGTTTTGAAAGCTGTGTTCGCTACCAAGTCTTGTGCTGTGTTTAGTTTGGCTCGAAGGCAAAAGCAATGATGGCTCTTTTTGGCTAAATACAGATGCCAAAACATACTGTATTTACGGCGCACACGGTGATAACATACTGTATTAAACTGTGTACACGGTGAAAACATGCTATATTTTCTGTGTACACGGTGAAAACAGTGTATTTTCTGTGTACACAGTGAAAACATACTGTATTTACAGTGTACACAGTGAAAACATGCTATATTTTCTGTGTACACGGTGAAAACAGTGTATTTTCTGTGTACACAGTGAAAACATACTGTATTTACAGCGTACACGGTGAAAACATACTGTATTTACAGCGTACACGGTGAAAACATACTGTATTTACAGCGTACACGGTGAAAACATACTGTATACACAGTGAAAACATACTGTATTTACTGCGTACACGGGGAAAACATACTGTGTACACGGTGAAAACATACTGTATTTACAGTGTACACGGTGAAAACATACTGTGTACACGGTGAAGACATACTGTATTTACAGTGTACACGGTGAAAACATACTGTATTTACAGTGTACACGGTGAAAACATACTGTGTACACGGTGAAGACATACTGTATTTACAGTGTACACGGTGAAAACATACTGTATTTACAGTGTACACGGTGAAAACATACTGTATTTACAGTGTACACGGTGAAAACATACTGTGTACACGGTGAAGACATACTGTATTTACAGTGTACACGGTGAAAACATACTGTGTACACGGTGAAAACATACTGTATTTACTGCGTACACAGTGAAAACATACTGTATTTTCTGCGTACACGGGGAAAACATACTGTATTTACTGCGTACACGGGGAAAACATACTGTATTTACTGCGTACACGGTGAAAACATACTGTATTTACTGCGTACACAGTGAAAACATACTGTATTTACTGCGTACACGGTGAAAACATACTGTATTTACTGCGTACACGGGGAAAACATACTGTATTTACAGCGTACACGGGGAAAACATACTGTATTTACTGCGTACACGGTGAAAACATACTGTATTTACTGCGTACACGGGGAAAACATACTGTATTTACTGCGTACACGGGGAAAACATACTGTATTTACAGCGTACACGGTGAAAACATACTGTATTTACTGCGTACACGGTGAAAACATACTGTATTTACTGCGTACACGGGGAAAACATACTGTATTTACAGCGTACACAGGGAAAACATACTGTATTTACTGCGTACACAGTGAAAACATACTGTATTTACTGCGTACACAGTGAAAACATACTGTATTTACTGCGTACACAGTGAAAACATACTGTATTTACTGCGTACACAGTGAAAACATACTGTATTTACAGCGTACACGGTGAAAACATACTGTATTTACAGCGTACACGGTGAAAACATACTGTATTTACAGTGTACTCGGGGAAAACATACTGTATTTACAGCGTACTCGGGGAAAACATACTGTATTTACAGCGTACTCGGGGAAAACGTATTCCCTCGTTTTTGGGGCTCAACTAGATCAGTGAAGGACCGGTAACGTGTTGCTTGAGCTTATTAAGCAAGGACGAGCACCGAACACAGCGTTCAACAACAAGGTAACCAAGGTGAAACACAGCAACGTCGGAACGTCGCTAGGGAAATTACCCAAGATGCACTATGACTGATGCAAAAAAACAAAAAACATAACTTCTATTGAAAATAACAAATTAACAACTTTTATACAAATGTTGAACCACACAAGTGGCCCTTGGACTGTAATGTTGCATTAACCTGCTGGTATTTTCCCTTTAAACGTATTTTGATATTACCCTAATAAAGTTTTTTTTTTTTTTAACTGTTGTGAAGATTTGGTGTGGAGTGGATATTACTAAGCTAATGATATGAAACCAGACGCTCCAACTGATTCAAGACAGGTGAACTTCAGGTGAGGAAGAACGTTTAAGGCCTTCCAGAGTTTACTCGTTATAATAACAAAAAAAAACATATTCTGATCTAAAAAATGAATGAATACGCCGCCTCCTGTATAGCAGACGCAGTAGCCATCTACGCCGCCTCCTGTATAGCAGACGCAGTAGCCATCTACGCCGCCTCCTGTATAGCAGACGCAGTAGCCATCTACGCCGCCTCCTGTATAGCAGACGCAGTAGCCATCTACGCCGCCTCCTGTATAGCAGACGCAGTAGCCATCTACGCCGCCTCCTGTATAGCAGACGCAGTAGCCATCTACGCCGCCTCCTGTATAGCAGACGCAGTAGCCATCTACGCCGCCTCCTGTATAGCAGACGCAGTAGCCATCTACGCCGCCTCCTGTATAGCAGACGCAGTAGCCATCTACGCCGCCTCCTGTATAGCAGACGCAGTAGCCATCTACGCCGCCTCCTGTATAGCAGACGCAGTAGCCATCTACGCCGCCTCCTGTATAGCAGACGCAGTAGCCATCTACGCCGCCTCCTGTATAGCAGACGCAGTAGCCATCTACGCCGCCTCCTGTATAGCAGACGCAGTAGCCATCTACGCCGCCTCCTGTATAGCAGACGCAGTAGCCATCTACGCCGCCTCCTGTATAGCAGACGCAGTAGCCATCTAACAAATTAGCATGTCGGTGTCGTAGCATGCCGCCGGCATCTCTCTCTCTCTGGGGCGAGGGCTACGCTTGTTAAAATATTAATATCATACAGCGGAGCCTTCGCCTTCCCTGATGATGCATTTAGTGCAAAAATCTCTGACACCTGAACCGTGAGACGGACAATTTAAGTTTTAGAAAAGTAAACACCAATAAAACAATAGGCTATAAAAGTTATATGCGACACATCACAACACATGGAATATTTTTTTGGGGGGGTAATTTGTTATAGCTGTTTTTAAGGACGCGTAAATGTGGCTCATTTGGCCAACACCTCTTGTTTATTGACGGCGCTGGCTGCGCCAGGTCGGAGGTCGGAGGCTGCGCCAGGTCGGTCGGAGGCTGCGCCAGGTCGGAGGTCGATGGCTGCGCCAGGTCGGAGGTCGGAGGCTGCGCCAGGTCGGAGGTCGATGGCTGCGCCAGGTCGGAGGTCGATGGCTGCGCCAGGTCGGAGGCTGCGCCAGGTCGGAGGCTGCGCCAGGTCGGAGGCTGCGCCAGGTCGGAGGTCGATGGCTGCGCCAGGTCGATGGCTGCGCCAGGTCGGAGGTCGATGGCTGCGCCAGGTCGATGGCTGCGCCAGGTCGGAGGTCGATGGCTGCGCCAGGTCGGAGGTCGATGGCTGCGCCAGGTCGGAGGCTGCGCCAGGTCGATGGCTGCGCCAGGTCGATGGCTGCGCCAGGTCGGAGGTCGATGGCTGCGCCAGGTCGATGGCTGCGCCAGGTCGGAGGTCGATGGCTGCGCCAGGTCGGAGGTTTCGTTCTCTCTCTCTTTCTACTCTCCGACCTGAATCCATATGGATGGTCTGGTAAATTTCTTCAATATCCGGGGAAATTTAAATGTTCCCAGTCACGTTGTCCGGCACCAAAATGTCCTAACCGAAACCCTGACACACACACACACACACACACACACACACACACACACACACACACACACACACACACACACACACACACACACACACACACACACACACACACACACACACACACACACACACACACACACACACACACACACACCAACAGAGAAGACAGGAAATGAGACAGCCTGGGTTAACGCAGGACCAATTGATCAGAAGACACAGCAGAATGTGTGCTATTAGGTGTCGGTGGTGTTCTCCCTTTATAACAGCAGCTGTTAGGGGCTGTGGAGCGAGACAAGTGTTATTGTGTTTTATAATAGGTGTTGTCTGGTCAGTTGACTCATATAGTGGAGCACAGCTGATTGGATTATTTATGATATACCAACACGCATGAAAAAAGGGAGGGAGGGAGCACACGCACATGAAAAAAGGGAGGGAGGGAGCACACACATGAAAAAAGGGAGGGAGGGAGCACACACACATGAAAAAAGGGAGGGAGGGAGCACACGCACATGAAAAAAGGGAGGGAGGGAGCACACGCACATGAAAAAAGGGAGGGAGGGAGCACACACATGAAAAAAGGGAGGGAGAGAGCACACACATGAAAAAAGGGAGGGAGGGATCACATGCACATGAAAAAAGGGAGGGAGGGAGCACACACATGAAAAAAGGGAGGGAGGGAGCACACACATGAAAAAAGGGAGGGAGAGAGCACACACACATGAAAAAAGGGAGGGAGGGAGCACACACACATGAAAAAAGGGAGGGAGGGAGCACACACACATGAAAAAAAGGGAGTGAGGGAGCACACACACATGAAAAAAGGGAGGGAAGGAGCACACACACACATGAAAAAAGGGAGGGAGGGAGCACACACACACACATGAAAAAAGGGAGGGAAGGAGCACACACACACATGAAAAAAGGGAGGGAGGGAGCACACACACACATGAAAAAAGGGAGGGTGAGAGCACACATGAAAAAAGGGAGGGAGGGAGCACACACACATGAAAAAAGGAGGGAGGGAACACACACACATGAAAAAGGGAGGGAGCACACACACACATGAAAAAGGGAGGGAGGGAGCACACACATGCAAAAATGGAGGGAGGGAGCACACACATGCAAAAAGGGAGGGAGGGAGGGAGCACACACACACATGAAAAAGGGAGGGAGGGAACACACACATGCAAAAATGGAGGGAGGGAGCACACACATGCAAAAAGGGAGGGAGGGAGCACACACATGCAAAAAGGGAGGGAGGGAGCACACACATGCAAAAAGGGAGGGAGGGAGCACACACATGCAAAAAGGGAGGGAGGGAGCAAACACATGAAAAAAGGGAGGGAGGGAGCACACACACATGAAAAAAGGGAGGGAGGGAGCACACACACATGAAAAAAGGGAGGGAGGGAGACGTTAAGGAAATGAGGAAGATACAGAGGAAAACAGAGGGGAATATATAGAGGCAGACCCAGATGTAAATAGGTGCTATCGTACAGCAGAACTAAACGTCCTTTTCCCTCCTCTCCCCCTCAGACCCCGCACTGTCTCATCGTCAAGGTGACCGTGCTGTGACGGCACAATCACCACTACAGCATCAGCAGGCTGAGACATCCTGCTTCACTAGCACACTGTACAACCAGTGTGGTGTCGGGGTACACTACGGTAGATACCACTGTACAACCAGTGTGGTGTCGGGGTACACTACGGTAGATACCAGTGTGGTGTCGGTGTACACTACGGTAGATACCAGTGTAGTGTCGGGGTACACTACGGTAGATACCAGTGTGGTGTCGGGGTACACTACGGTAGATACCAGTGTGGTGTCGGGGTACACTACGGTAGATACCAGTGTGGTGTCGGGGTACACTACGGTAGATACCAGTGTGGTGTCGGGGTACACTACGGTAGATACCAGTGTGGTGTCGGGGTACACTACGGTAGATACCAGTGTGGTGTCGGGGTACACTACGGTAGATACCAGTGTGGTGTCGGGGTACACTACGGTAGATACCAGTGTGGTGTCGGGGTACACTACGGTAGATACCAGTGTGGTGTCGGGGTACACTACGGTAGATACCAGTGTGGTGTCGGGGTACACTACGGTAGATACCAGTGTGGTGTCGGGGTACACTACGGTAGATACCAGTGTGGTAAATATTGTTAATATTTATTGGGTGGAGCGCCAGGCGAGCCACTGCCATCTCCTTGTTAATATTTATGGAGTGGAGCAGCCAAGCCACTGCCATCTCCTTGTTAATATTTATGGAGTGGAGCAGCCAAGCCACTGCCATCTCCTTGTTAATATTTATGGAGTGGAGCAGCCAAGGCACTGCCATCTCCTTGTTAATATTTATGGAGTGGAGCAGCCAAGCCACTGCCATCTCCTTGTTAATATTTATGGAGCGGAGCAGCCAAGGCACTGCCATCTCCTTGTTAATATTTATGGAGTGGAGCAGCCAAGGCACTGCCATCTCCTTGTTAATATTTATGGAGTGGAGCAGCCAAGGCACTGCCATCTCCTTGTTAATATTTATGGAGCGGAGCAGCCAAGGCACTGCCATCTCCTTGTTAATATTTATGGAGTGGAGCAGCCAAGGCACTGCCATCTCCTTGTTAATATTTATGGAGTGGAGCAGCCAAGGCACTGCCATCTCCTTGTTAATATTTATGGAGCGGAGCAGCCAAGGCACTGCCATCTCCTTGTTAATATTTATGGAGTGGAGCAGCCAAGGCACTGCCATCTCCTTGTTAATATTTATGGACTGGAGCAGCCAAGGCACTGCCATCTCCTTGTTAATATTTATGGAGCGGAGCAGCCAAGGCACTGCCTTCTTTCCCAGAACAGAGGGCTGCAATACAGTCATTAGGGGCAATATAGCTGTGTGTGTGTGTGTGTGTGTGTGTGTGTGTGTGTGTGTGTGTGTGTGTGTGTGTGTGAGAGAGAGAGAGAGAGAGAGACAATTTAAACATATGTTTCCCATGCCAATAAAGCCCTTTGAATTGAAATTGAGAGGGGGGGAGGGCGGGAGGAGAAATAGACAGAGAGAGGGAGGAGGCTTGGTGTGTATACTCAGCCCTCCTCTCTCTTTCCTCCGTGGTCTCCTCAGTGTCTAAGCTAGCTGGCACATTCACAGCCATGAACATGTGGAGGTGCCAACACTGACAAGTGGCCCGGGCTATTGTACTGTTCTCCCTTAAGGGTCTACTGGACTATGTGCAGACACACTCAAAGACAAGGGCATCTATACAGGGAGGGAGTGAGGGAGAGAGAGAGAGAGAGGTAAGGAGGGAGGCAGAGAGAGAGAGAGAGAGAGAGGTAAGGAGGGAGGCCGAGAGAGAGGGAAGGAAGGAGGGAGAGAGAGAGGGATAGAGATAGGGAAGGAGGGAGGGAGAGAGAGGTGGAAGGGAGGGTGAGAGAGGGAAGGACGGGAAGTGAGAGAGGGAAGGAGGGAGGGAGAGAGAGGGAAGGAGAGAGGGAGAGAGAGGGAAGGACGGCGAGTGAAAGGGAATGACGGCGAGTGAGAGTGGGAAGGAGGGAGGGAGAGAGGGAAGGATGGAGGGAGAGAGAGGTGGAAGGAAGGAGGGAGAGTGAGAGGGAAGGAAGGAGGGAGAGTGAGAGGGAAGGACGGCGAGTGAGAGAGGGAGAGGGAGTGAGTGTGTGAGGACGGCGAGTGAGAGAGAGGGAGTGAGAGAGAAAGAGAAGGAGTGAGGGAGAAAGTGTTGGAGATTTTCCAGTCATCTGGTGATTTTCAGTAACCTATACTGTTCTCTTTGAAGTAGAAAGAATAATCAATATAAGCTTAAATATTAGATATGTGTAAGCAGAATGAAGAATGAACCCATGTGAGTGTCCAAGCTGGATCAACATCAAATTGACCATTGGACATGTAAAGAACAGAACGTAAGCAGAATCTGTGTAGATGAGGCAAGGTAAACTAACAAGACGTGACTGGTCTGGGCCATATCTGATCTTGTGAAGGCTACTGGGCACTCACACAAGTTAAGCATACGTTGATAATGTAGGTCTGAACTTGTAAAGACCTTTGGACAGAAACTTTAGCTCAGGGGTATGCATGTCACGCCACCGATAGAATCTATGCCCCAATATATGAGCCAATAAGAGAATGGAAACTATGTAACAAAGCAAATGGGGTGATGACATCATTATGTAAAGGTAAACATGTATAAAAGCCAAGCATTAAGAATGAGGAGGCAGTACTTCCATGGAGGTGCTCGGCTTTGTTGCTCTCTGCAATTAAAGTCTAATTGAATTCACAAGCTCAATCTGAGTAGTATTTGATTTAATATTTCCCACTACAAAAGAGAGGGAGTGAGAGAGAGGGAGTGAGGGAGAGAGAGGGAAGGAGGGAGAGAGAGGGAAGGAGGGAGAGAGGGAAGGAGGGAGAGAGAGGGAAGGAGGGAGAGAGAGGGAAGGAGGGAGAGAGAGGGAAGGAGGGAGAGAGAGGGAAGGAGGGAGAGAGGGAAGGAGGGAGAGAGGGAAAGAGAGGGAAGGAAGGAGAGAGAGGGAAGGAGGGAGAGAGAGGGAAGGAGGGAGAGAGAGGGAAGGAGGGAGAAAGGGGGAAGGAGGGAGGTGGAAGGGAGAGAGAGTGAGGGAGAGAGGGAAGGAGGGAGAGAAAGAAGGAAGGAAGGAGGGAGAGAGGGAAGGAGAAGGAAGGAAGGAGGGAGAGAGGGAAGGAGGGAGGGAGAGAGAGGGGAGGAGGGAGAGGGAAGGAGGGAGAGAGAGGGAGGGAGGGAGAGAGAGGAGGGAGAGAGAGGGAAGGAGGGAGAGAAGGGAAGGGAGGGAGGAGAGAGAGAGGGAGAGGGAGGGAGAGAGGGAGGGGGAGGGAGAGAGAGGGAAGGAGGGAGAGAGAGAGGGAAGGAGGGAGGTGAGGGGGAAGGAGGGAGGTGGGAGGTGAGGGGGAAGGAGGTAGAGAGAGGGAAGGAAGGAGGGAGAGAGGGAAGGAAGGAGGGAGAGAGGGAAGGAGGTAGAGAGAGGGAAGGAGGGAGAGAGAGGGAAGGAGGTAGAGAGAGGGAAGGAGGGAGAGAGAGGGAAGGAGGGAGAGAGAGGGGGGAGGAGGGAGGTGAGGGGGAAGGAGGGAGGTGAGGGGGAAGGAAGGAGGTGAGGGGAAGGAGGGAGGTGGGAGGGAGAGAAGAAGAGATGAGGGAGGGAGAGAGAGAAACTGGTAGCTAAAGAAGAGTGCTGCTGCTGCTTGATTGAAGTACCCTGCTTCTCCTGTGTTGTCAGGAGAAGAAAACAGCAGCATTACAGCTTGCCGAAGAGGACAGTCAGTGAGATGTTTTAACAAGACATATGAAAGAAGACAGAGACAGACAGACAGAGAGACTGAAGTCAAATGTCTACTGTTTTCTGATAAACTGGTGCTTCTGTCCCCAACCAAGGAGGGCCTACAGCAGCAACTAGATATTCTACACAGATTCTGCCAGACCTGGACCCTGCCAGACCTGGGCCCTGACAGACCTGGGCCCTGCCAGACCTGGGCCCTGCCAGACCTGGACCCTGACAGACCTGGGCCCTGACAGACCTGGGCCCTGACAGACCTGGGCCCTGACAGACCTGGGCCCTGACAGACCTGGACCCTGACAGACCTGGACCCTGACAGACCTGGGCCCTGACAGACCTGGACCCTGACAGACCTGGACCCTGACAGACCTGGACCCTGACAGACCTGGACCCTGACAGACCTGGACCCTGCCAGACCTGGGCCCTGCCAGACCTGGGCCCTGACAGACCTGGGCCCTGACAGACCTGGACCCTGACAGACCTGGACCCTGACAGACCTGGACCCTGACAGACCTGGACCCTGACAGACCTGGACCCTGACAGACCTGGACCCTGACAGACCTGGACCCTGACAGACCTGGACCCTGACAGACCTGGACCCTGACAGACCTGGGCCCTGACAGACCTGGGCCCTGACAGACCTGGACCCTGACAGACCTGGACCCTGACAGACCTGGACCCTGACAGACCTGGGCCCTGACAGACCTGGGCCCTGACAGACCTGGGCCCTGACAGACCTGGACCCTGACAGACCTGGACCCTGACAGACCTGGGCCCTGACAGACCTGGACCCTGACAGACCTGGACCCTGACAGACCTGGGCCCTGACAGACCTGGACCCTGACAGACCTGGGCCCTGACAGACCTGGACCCTGACAGACCTGGACCCTGACAGACCTGGACCCTGCCAGACCTGGGCCCTGCCAGACCTGGACCCTGCCAGACCTGGGCCCTGACAGACCTGGGCCCTGACAGACCTGGGCCCTGACAGACCTGGGCCCTGACAGACCTGGGCCCTGACAGACCTGGGCCCTGACAGACCTGGGCCCTGACAGACCTGGGCCCTGACAGACCTGGACCCTGACAGACCTGGACCCTGACAGACCTGGACCCTGACAGACCTGGGCCCTGACAGACCTGGGCCCTGACAGACCTGGACCCTGACAGACCTGGACCCTGACAGACCTGGACCCTGACAGACCTGGACCCTGACAGACCTGGACCCTGACAGACCTGGACCCTGACAGACCTGGACCCTGACAGACCTGGACCCTGACAGACCTGGACCCTGACAGACCTGGACCCTGACAGACCTGGACCCTGACAGACCTGGGCCCTGACAGACCTGGGCCCTGACAGACCTGGGCCCTGACAGACCTGGGCCCTGACAGACCTGGACCCTGACAGACCTGGACCCTGACAGACCTGGACCCTGACAGACCTGGACCCTGACAGACCTGGACCCTGACAGACCTGGACCCTGACAGACCTGGGCCCTGACAGACCTGGGCCCTGACAGACCTGGACCCTGACAGACCTGGACCCTGACAGACCTGGACCCTGACAGACCTGGACCCTGACAGACCTGGACCCTGACAGACCTGGACCCTGACAGACCTGGGCCCTGACAGACCTGGGCCCTGACAGACCTGGACCCTGACAGACCTGGACCCTGACAGACCTGGACCCTGACAGACCTGGACCCTGACAGACCTGGACCCTGACAGACCTGGACCCTGACAGACCTGGACCCTGACAGACCTGGACCCTGACAGACCTGGGCCCTGACAGACCTGGGCCCTGACAGACCTGGACCCTGACAGACCTGGGCCCTGACAGACCTGGGCCCTGACAGACCTGGGCCCTGACAGACCTGGACCCTGACAGACCTGGACCCTGACAGACCTGGGCCCTGACAGACCTGGACCCTGACAGACCTGGACCCTGACAGACCTGGGCCCTGTCAGACCTGGGCCCTGACAGACCTGGACCCTGACAGACCTGGGCCCTGACAGACCTGGACCCTGACAGACCTGGACCCTGACAGACCTGGACCCTGACAGACCTGGACCCTGACAGACCTGGGCCCTGACAGACCTGGACCCTGACAGACCTGGACCCTGACAGACCTGGGCCCTGTCAGACCTGGACCCTGACAGACCTGGACCCTGACAGACCTGGGCCCTGACAGACCTGGGCCCTGACAGACCTGGGCCCTGACAGACCTGGGCCCTGACAGACCTGGGCCCTGTCAGACCTGGGCCCTGTCAGACCTGGACCCTGACAGACCTGGACCCTGACAGACCTGGGCCCTGTCAGACCTGGACCCTGACAGACCTGGACCCTGACAGACCTGGGCCCTGACAGACCTGGACCCTGACAGACCTGGACCCTGACAGACCTGGACCCTGACAGACCTGGACCCTGACAGACCTGGACCCTGCCAGACCTGGACCCTGACAGACCTGGGCCCTGTCAGACCTGGGCCCTGTCAGACCTGGACCCTGACAGACCTGGACCCTGACAGACCTGGACCCTGACAGACCTGGACCCTGACAGACCTGGACCCTGACAGACCTGGACCCTGACAGACCTGGACCCTGACAGACCTGGACCCTGACAGACCTGGACCCTGACAGACCTGGGCCCTGACAGACCTGGACCCTGACAGACCTGGGCCCTGACAGACCTGGGCCCTGACAGACCTGGGCCCTGACAGACCTGGACCCTGACAGACCTGGACCCTGACAGACCTGGACCCTGACAGACCTGGACCCTGACAGACCTGGACCCTGACAGTAAATCTCAGTAAGACCAAACATAATGGTGTTCCAAAAATTGTCCAGTTGCCATGACCACAAATACAAATTCCATCTAGACACCGTTGCCATAGAGCACGCAAAAAAACGATACATACCTCGGCCTAAACATCAAGTAACAAGTAACTTCCACAAAGCTTTGGATGATCTGAGAGACGAGGCAAGAAGGGCCTTATATGCCATCAAAAGGAACATAAAAGTACTTGAATCAGTTATAGAACCCATTGCCCTTTATGGTTGTGAGGTCTGGGGTCCGCTCACCAACCAAGAATTCACAAAATGGGACAAACACCAAATTGAGACTCTGCATGCAGAATTTTGCTAAAATATCCTCCGTGTACAACGTAAAACACCAAATAACGAACGCAGAGGAGAATTAGGCCGATACCCACTAATGATCAAAATCGAGAAAAGAGACGTTAAATTCTACAACACCTAAAAGGAAGTGATTCCCAAACCTTCCATAACAAAGCCATCACTTACAGAGAGATGAACCTGGAGAAGAGTCCCCTAAGCAAGCTGGTCCTGGGGCTCTGTTCACAAACACAAACAGACCCCACAGATCCCCAGGACAGCAACACAATTAGACCCAAACAAATCATGAGAAAACAAAAAGATAATTACCTGACACATTAGAAAGAATTAACAAAAAAACTGAGCAAACTAGAATGCTATTTGGCCCTAAACAGAGAGTACACAGTGGCAGAAAACCTGACCACTGTGACTGACCCAAACTTAAAGAAAGCTTTGACTATGTACAGACTCAGTGAGCGTTGCTATTGAGAGGCCACCGTAGGCAGACCTGGCTCTCAAGAGAAGACAGGCTATGTGCAACACTGCCAACAAAATGAGGTGGAAACTGAGCTGCACTTCCTAACCTCCTGTCAAATTACACAGACCCACAAAAAAAATTGAAAATAAATCCAATCTTGATAACCTCCTATATGTATTGGGTGAAATACCAGTCTGCCGTTAGAGCAGCAAAGATTTGTGACCTGTCGCCACAAGGGCAACCAGTGAATAACACAACACATATTCATTTTCCCTTTTGTACTTTAACTATTTGTACATCGTTACAACACTGTATATATACATAATATGACATTTGTAATGTCTCTATTAGTTTGGAACTTCTGTGAGTGTAATATTTACTGTTCATTTTTGTATTATTTATTTCACTTGCTTTAGCAAAGTAAGGAGGGAGAGAGAGAGACGGAGGGAGAGTGAGAGGGAGAGAGGGGGAGAGGGGGAGAGGGGGAGAGGGGGAGAGGGGGAGAGAGAGAGAGAGAGAGAGAGAGAGAGAGAGAGAGAGAGAGAGAGAGAGAGAGAGAGAGAGAGGGAGAGAGAGACGGAGGGAGGGAGGGAGGGAGTGAGGGAGGGAGTGAGTCAGACAGACAGACCGAGAGAGATACAGAACAGTTGTTAGCTGAGCCAGTGTTTTTACTACGGACTCTGCTAATAGCCTACATGTAGTGGAATCATTTTCAATTTGACCAATTAATTCTGCCCAGATTTAGATACTCTGTTTATTTGACAAATAAACCCCTCGGCTTTGCATTAAATTAGTGGAGTGAGTGGCAGTGTAGTGTGCAGGCAGAACGCCTTTTAATGCCGTCTCTACAGTATCAGACTGCCTCTTTATAATGGCCATTTTGATTAACCTTCCTCAATGAGGAATGAAGCTTGTAACCCCCGACCCCCCCCCCACACACACACACACACTTGAAATAGCACTGAAGGAAATGGAATTAATGCTGGTCTTTGTAATGACATGAGGTTATTAAGCTGTGAACAGTACTCCTCTCTGTGCCCCTAACATCACAAACAGCAGCTGGTTCTAAAACCAGACATTTCACCAAACGCACCGTGGAAGAAGAAGAAGAAGACCCCGTCCTAAAATCAGTTCAACTGCTGGAGCATTTTTAAAGACAGACATGATGTCCTCTCTCTCTCTGTCTGTCTGACAGAGTCTCCTCAGAGACAGTTCTCTCTCTCTCTGTCTGTCTGTCTGTCTGTCTGTCTGTCTGTCTGTCTGTCTGTCTGTCTGTCTGTCTGTCTGTCTGTCTGTCTGTCTGTCTGTCTGTCTGTCTGTCTGTCTGTCTGTCTGTCTGTCTGTCTGTCTCAGAGTCTCTGAGGAGACAGTTCTCTCTCTCTCTCTCTGTCTGTCTGACAGAGTCTCTGAGGAGACAGTTCTCTCTCTCTCTGTCTGTCTGTCTGTCTGTCTGTCTGTCTGTCTGTCTGTCTGTCTGTCTGTCTGTCTGTCAGAGTCAGTTCTCTCTCTCTCTCTGTCTGTCTGACAGAGTCTCTGAGGAGACAGTTCTCTCTCTGTCTGTCTGTCTGACAGAGTCTCTGAGGAGACAGTTCTCTCTCTGTCTGTCTGTCTGACAGAGTCTCTGAGGAGACAGTTCTCTCTCTCTCTCTCTCTGTCTGTCTGACAGAGTCTCTGAGGAGACAGTTCTCTCTCTCTCTCTCTCTGTCTGTCTGACAGAGTCTCTGAGGAGACAGTTCTCTCTCTCTCTCTCTCTCTCTCTCTCTCTCTCTCTCTCTCTCTCTCTCTCTCTCTCTCTCCCTCTCTCTCTCTCTCTCTCTCTCTCTCTCTCTCTCTCTCTCTCTCTCTCTCTCTCTCTCTCTCTCTCTCTCTCTCTCTCTCTCTCTCTCTCTCTCTCTCTCTCTCTCTCACAGAGTCTCTGAGACAGTTCTCTCTCTCTGTCTGTCTGACAGAGTCTCTGAGGAGACAGTTCTCTCTCTCTCTGTCTGTCTGTCTGTCTGACAGAGTCTCTGAGGAGACAGTTCTCTCTCTCTCTCTCTCTCTCTCTCTCTCTGTCTGTCTGTCTGTCTGTCTGACAGAGTCTCTGAGGAGACAGTTCAGAGTGATGAGCCATAAATAACAAATACAAAATGGCAGCAGGGTTGAGATAATACACACACACAACACAGCTCTGGATTCACTCAAAGGGTGCTATGGAAACCAGTGGTGCAGACAGCAGGTCTCCCTCTCTGGGATGGGAGGATGAAGGGAGTAAAAGAAGAAGGGATAGAATCAAAATAGGTGTATGTGTGTCAGAGCTGGACTAAGGGACCATGGGAGATGCATGTCTAGCGATTACCTCCCTGGTTGGAGCCAGAGGTGCTGGCTGCCTCTAGCCAGGAGAAGGGGTGATTACCTCCCCCCCGGATGGAGCCAGAGGTGCTGGCTGCCTCTAGCCAGGAGAAGGGGTGATTACCTCCCTGGTTGGAGCCAGAGGTGCTGGCTGCCTCTAGCCAGGAGAAGGGGTGATTACCTCCCTGGTTGGAGCCAGAGGGCCTGGCTGCCTCTAGCCAGGAGAAGGGGTGATTACCTCCCTGGTTGGAGCCAGAGGGCCTGGCTGCCTCTAGCCAGGAGAAGGGGTGATTACCTCCCTGGTTGGAGCCAGAGGGGCTGGCTGCCTCTAGACAGGAGAAGGGGAGATTACCTCCCTGGTTGGAGCCAGAGGTGCTGGCTGCCTCTAGCCAGGAGAAGGGGTGATTACCTACCTGGTTGGAGCCAGAGGGGCTGGCTGCCTCTAGCCAGGAGAAGGGGTGATTACCTCCCTGGTTGGAGCCAGAGGTGCTGGCTGCCTCTGGACAGGAGAAGGGGTGATTACCTCCCTGGTTGGAGCCAGAGGGGCTGGCTGCCTCTAGCCAGGAGAAGGGGTGATTACCTCCCTGGATGGAGCCAGAGGTGCTGGCTGCCTCTAGCCAGGAGAAGGGGTGATTACCCCCCCGGATGGAGCCAGAGGGGCTGGCTGCCTCTAGCCAGGAGAAGGGGTGATTACCTCCCTGGTTGGAGCCAGAGGGCCTGGCTGCCTCTAGACAGGAGAAGGGGTGATTACCTCCCTGGTTGGAGCCAGAGGTGCTGGCTGCCTCTAGACAGGAGAAGGGGTGATTACCTCCCCGGATGGAGCCAGAGGGGCTGGCTGCCTCTAGACAGGAGAAGGGGTGATTACCTCCCTGGATGGAGCCAGAGGTGCTGGCTGCCTCTAGACAGGAGAAGGGGTGATTACCTCCCCGGATGGAGCCAGAGGTGCTGGCTGCCTCTAGCCAGGAGAAGGGGTGATTACCTCCCTGGTTGGAGCCAGAGGGGCTGGCTGCCTCTAGACAGGAGAAGGGGTGATTACCTCCCTGGTTGGAGCCAGAGGGACTGGCTGCCTCTAGCCAGGAGAAGGGGTGATTACCTCCCCGGATGGAGCCAGAGGTGCTGGCTGCCTCTAGCCAGGAGAAGGGGTGATTACCTCCCCGGATGGAGCCAGAGGTGCTGGCTGCCTCTAGCCAGGAGAAGGGGTGATTACCTCCCTGGTTGGAGCCAGAGGTGCTGGCTGCCTCTAGACAGGAGAAGGGGTGATTACCTCCCTGGATGGAGCCAGAGGTGCTGGCTGCCTCTAGACAGGAGAAGGGGTGATTACCTCCCTGGTTGGAGCCAGAGGTGCTGGCTGCCTCTAGACAGGAGAAGGGGTGATTACCCCCCCCCCCCGGATGGAGCCAGAGGGGCTGGCTGCCTCTAGCCAGGAGAAGGGGTGATTACCTCCCTGGTTGGAGCCAGAGGGCCTGGCTGCCTCTAGCCAGGAGAAGGGGTGATTACCCCCCCCGGATGGAGCCAGAGGGGCTGGCTGCCTCTAGCCAGGAGAAGGGGTGATTACCTCCCTGGTTGGAGCCAGAGGGGCTGGCTGCCTCTAGACAGGAGAAGGGGTGATTACCTCCCTGGATGGAGCCAGAGGTGCTGGCTGCCTCTAGCCAGGAGAAGGGGTGATTACCCCCCCGGATGGAGCCAGAGGGGCTGGCTGCCTCTAGACAGGAGAAGGGGTGATTACCTCCCTGGATGGAGCCAGAGGTGCTGGCTGCCTCTAGCCAGGAGAAGGGGTGATTACCTCCCTGGTTGGAGCCAGAGGGGCTGGCTGCCTCTAGCCAGGAGAAGGGGTGATTACCTCCCTGGTTGGAGCCAGAGGGGCTGGCTGCCTCTAGCCAGGAGAAGGGGTGATTACCCCCCCGGATGGAGCCAGAGGGGCTGGCTGCCTCTAGACAGGAGAAGGGGTGATTACCCCCCCGGATGGAGCCAGAGGTGCTGGCTGCCTCTAGACAGGAGAAGGGGTGATTACCTCCCCGGATGGAGCCAGAGGTGCTGGCTGCCTCTGGACAGGAGAAGGGGAGATTACCTCCCCGGATGGAGCCAGAGGGCCTGGCTGCCTCTAGACAGGAGAAGGGGTGATTACCTCCCTGGTTGGAGCCAGAGGGGCTGGCTGCCTCTGGACAGGAGAAGGGGTGATTACCTCCCCGGATGGAGCCAGAGGTGCTGGCTGCCTCTAGCCAGGAGAAGGGGTGATTACCTCCCTGGTTGGAGCCAGAGGTGCTGGCTGCCTCTAGACAGGAGAAGGGGTGATTACCTCCCTGGTTGGAGCCAGAGGGGCTGGCTGCCTCTAGACAGGAGAAGGGGTGATTACCTCCCTGGATGGAGCCAGAGGTGCTGGCTGCCTCTGGACAGGAGAAGGGGTGATTACCCCCCCGGATGGAGCCAGAGGGGCTGGCTGCCTCTAGCCAGGAGAAGGGGTGATTACCTCCCTGGATGGAGCCAGAGGTGCTGGCTGCCTCTGGACAGGAGAAGGGGAGATTAGCTCCCCGGATGGAGCCAGAGGGCCTGGCTGCCTCTAGACAGGAGAAGGGGTGATTACCTCCCTGGATGGAGCCAGAGGGGCTGGCTGCCTCTAGCCAGGAGAAGGGGAGATTACCTCCCTGGTTGGAGCCAGAGGTGCTGGCTGCCTCTAGACAGGAGAAGGGGTGATTACCTCCCCGGATGGAGCCAGAGGTGCTGGCTGCCTCTAGCCAGGAGAAGGGGTGATTACCTCCCTGGTTGGAGCCAGAGGTGCTGGCTGCCTCTAGCCAGGAGAAGGGGTGATTACCTCCCCGGATGGAGCCAGAGGTGCTGGCTGCCTCTAGCCAGGAGAAGGGGTGATTACCTCCCTGGTTGGAGCCAGAGGGGCTTGCTGCCTCTGGAAAGGAGAAGGGGTGATTACCTCCCTGGTTGGAGCCAGAGGTGCTGGCTGCCTCTGGACAGGAGAAGGGGTGATTACCCCCCCGGATGGAGCCAGAGGTGCTGGCTGCCTCTAGCCAGGAGAAGGGGTGATTACCTCCCTGGTTGGAGCCAGAGGTGCTGGCTGCCTCTGGACAGGAGAAGGGGTGATTACCTCCCTGGTTGGAGCCAGAGGGGCTGGCTGCCTCTAGCCAGGAGAAGGGGTGATTACCTCCCTGGATGGAGCCAGAGGTGCTGGCTGCCTCTAGCCAGGAGAAGGGGTGATTACCCCCCCGGATGGAGCCAGAGGGGCTGGCTGCCTCTAACCAGGAGAAGGGGTGATTACCTCCCTGGTTGGAGCCAGAGGGGCTGGCTGCCTCTAGCCAGGAGAAGGGGTGATTACCTCCCCGGATGGAGCCAGAGGTGCTGGCTGCCTCTAGCCAGGAGAAGGGGTGATTACCTCCCTGGTTGGAGCCAGAGGTGCTGGCTGCCTCTAGACAGGAGAAGGGGTGATTACCTCCCTGGATGGAGCCAGAGGTGCTGGCTGCCTCTAGACAGGAGAAGGGGTGATTACCTCCCTGGATGGAGCCAGAGGGGCTGGCTGCCTCTAGACAGGAGAAGGGGTGATTACCTCCCTGGATGGAGCCAGAGGTGCTGGCTGCCTCTAGCCAGGAGAAGGGGTGATTACCCCCCCGGATGGAGCCAGAGGGGCTGGCTGCCTCTAGCCAGGAGAAGGGGTGATTACCTCCCTGGTTGGAGCCAGAGGGCCTGGCTGCCTCTAGACAGGAGAAGGGGTGATTACCTCCCTGGTTGGAGCCAGAGGTGCTGGCTGCCTCTGGACAGGAGAAGGGGTGATTACCTCCCCGGATGGAGCCAGAGGGGCTGGCTGCCTCTAGACAGGAGAAGGGGTGATTACCTCCCTGGATGGAGCCAGAGGTGCTGGCTGCCTCTAGACAGGAGAAGGGGTGTTTACCTCCCCGGATGGAGCCAGAGGTGCTGGCTGCCTCTAGCCAGGAGAAGGGGTGATTACCTCCCTGGTTGGAGCCAGAGGGGCTGGCTGCCTCTAGACAGGAGAAGGGGTGATTACCTCCCTGGTTGGAGCCAGAGGGGCTGGCTGCCTCTAGCCAGGAGAAGGGGTGATTACCTCCCCGGATGGAGCCAGAGGTGCTGGCTGCCTCTAGCCAGGAGAAGGGGTGATTACCTCCCTGGTTGGAGCCAGAGGTGCTGGCTGCCTCTAGACAGGAGAAGGGGTGATTACCTCCCTGGATGGAGCCAGAGGTGCTGGCTGCCTCTAGACAGGAGAAGGGGTGATTACCTCCCTGGATGGAGCCAGAGGTGCTGGCTGCCTCTGGACAGGAGAAGGGGAGATTACCTCCCCGGATGGAGCCAGAGGTGCTGGCTGCCTCTGGACAGGAGAAGGGGTGATTACCCCCCCGGATGGAGCCAGAGGGGCTGGCTGCCTCTAGCCAGGAGAAGGGGTGATTACCTCCCTGGCTGGAGCCAGAGGTGCTGGCTGCCTCTGGACAGGAGAAGGGGAGATTAGCTCCCCGGATGGAGCCAGAGGGCCTGGCTGCCTCTAGACAGGAGAAGGGGTGATTACCTCCCTGGATGGAGCCAGAGGGGCTGGCTGCCTCTAGCCAGGAGAAGGGGTGATTACCTCCCCGGATGGAGCCAGAGGTGCTGGCTGCCTCTAGCCAGGAGAAGGGGTGATTACCTCCCTGGTTGGAGCCAGAGGTGCTGGCTGCCTCTAGCCAGGAGAAGGGGTGATTACCTCCCCGGATGGAGCCAGAGGTGCTGGCTGCCTCTAGCCAGGAGAAGGGGTGATTACCTCCCTGGTTGGAGCCAGAGGGGCTTGCTGCCTCTGGACAGGAGAAGGGGTGATTACCTCCCTGGTTGGAGCCAGAGGTGCTGGCTGCCTCTGGACAGGAGAAGGGGTGATTACCCCCCCCGGATGGAGCCAGAGGTGCTGGCTGCCTCTAGCCAGGAGAAGGGGTGATTACCTCCCTGGTTGGAGCCAGAGGTGCTGGCTGCCTCTGGACAGGAGAAGGGGTGATTACCTCCCTGGTTGGAGCCAGAGGGGCTGGCTGCCTCTAGCCAGGAGAAGGGGTGATTACCTCCCTGGATGGAGCCAGAGGTGCTGGCTGCCTCTAGCCAGGAGAAGGGGTGATTACCCCCCCGGATGGAGCCAGAGGGGCTGGCTGCATCTAGCCAGGAGAAGGGGTGATTACCTCCCTGGTTGGAGCCAGAGGGCCTGGCTGCCTCTAGACAGGAGAAGGGGTGATTACCTCCCTGGTTGGAGCCAGAGGTGCTGGCTGCCTCTGGACAGGAGAAGGGGTGATTACCTCCCCGGATGGAGCCAGAGGGGCTGGCTGCCTCTAGCCAGGAGAAGGGGTGATTACCTCCCTGGTTGGAGCCAGAGGGGCTGGCTGCCTCTAGACAGGAGAAGGGGTGATTACCTCCCTGGTTGGAGCCAGAGGGGCTGGCTGCCTCTAGCCAGGAGAAGGGGTGATTACCTCCCCGGATGGAGCCAGAGGTGCTGGCTGCCTCTAGCCAGGAGAAGGGGTGATTACCTCCCTGGTTGGAGCCAGAGGTGCTGGCTGCCTCTAGCCAGGAGAAGGGGTGATTACCCCCCCGGATGGAGCCAGAGGGGCTGGCTGCCTCTAGCCAGGAGAAGGGGTGATTACCTCCCTGGTTGGAGCCAGAGGTGCTGGCTGCCTCTAGACAGGAGAAGGGGTGATTACCTCCCTGGATGGAGCCAGAAGGCCTGGCTGCCTCTAGACAGGAGAAGGGGTGATTACCTCCCTGGTTGGAGCCAGAGGTGCTGGCTGCCTCTGGACAGGAGAAGGGGTGATTACCTCCCCGGATGGAGCCAGAGGGGCTGGCTGCCTCTAGACAGGAGAAGGGGTGATTACCTCCCTGGATGGAGCCAGAGGTGCTGGCTGCCTCTAGACAGGAGAAGGGGTGTTTACCTCCCCGGATGGAGCCAGAGGTGCTGGCTGCCTCTAGCCAGGAGAAGGGGTGATTACCTCCCTGGTTGGAGCCAGAGGGGCTGGCTGCCTCTAGACAGGAGAAGGGGTGATTACCTCCCTGGTTGGAGCCAGAGGGGCTGGCTGCCTCTAGCCAGGAGAAGGGGTGATTACCTCCCCGGATGGAGCCAGAGGTGCTGGCTGCCTCTAGCCAGGAGAAGGGGTGATTACCTCCCTGGTTGGAGCCAGAGGTGCTGGCTGCCTCTAGACAGGAGAAGGGGTGATTACCTCCCTGGATGGAGCCAGAGGTGCTGGCTGCCTCTAGACAGGAGAAGGGGTGATTACCTCCCTGGATGGAGCCAGAGGTGCTGGCTGCCTCTGGACAGGAGAAGGGGAGATTACCTCCCCGGATGGAGCCAGAGGGCCTGGCTGCCTCTAGACAGGAGAAGGGGTGATTACCTCCCTGGTTGGAGCCAGAGGGGCTGGCTGCCTCTGGACAGGAGAAGGGGTGATTACCTCCCCGGATGGAGCCAGAGGTGCTGGCTGCCTCTGGACAGGAGAAGGGGAGATTACCTCCCCGGATGGAGCCAGAGGGCCTGGCTGCCTCTAGACAGGAGAAGGGGTGATTACCTCCCTGGTTGGAGCCAGAGGGGCTGGCTGCCTCTGGACAGGAGAAGGGGTGATTACCTCCCCGGATGGAGCCAGAGGTGCTGGCTGCCTCTAGCCAGGAGAAGGGGTGATTACCTCCCTGGATGGAGCCAGAGGTGCTGGCTGCCTCTGGACAGGAGAAGGGGTGATTACCCCCCCCGGATGGAGCCAGAGGTGCTGGCTGCCTCTAGCCAGGAGAAGGGGTGATTACCTCCCTGGTTGGAGCCAGAGGTGCTGGCTGCCTCTGGACAGGAGAAGGGGTGATTACCTCCCTGGTTGGAGCCAGAGGGGCTGGCTGCCTCTAGCCAGGAGAAGGGGTGATTACCTCCCTGGATGGAGCCAGAGGTGCTGGCTGCCTCTAGCCAGGAGAAGGGGTGATTACCCCCCCGGATGGAGCCAGAGGGGCTGGCTGCCTCTAGCCAGGAGAAGGGGTGATTACCTCCCTGGTTGGAGCCAGAGGGCCTGGCTGCCTCTAGACAGGAGAAGGGGTGATTACCTCCCTGGTTGGAGCCAGAGGTGCTGGCTGCCTCTGGACAGGAGAAGGGGTGATTACCTCCCCGGATGGAGCCAGAGGGGCTGGCTGCCTCTAGACAGGAGAAGGGGTGATTACCTCCCTGGTTGGAGCCAGAGGTGCTGGCTGCCTCTAGACAGGAGAAGGGGTGATTACCTCCCTGGTTGGAGCCAGAGGTGCTGGCTGCCTCTGGACAGGAGAAGGGGTGATTACCTCCCTGGTTGGAGCCAGAGGGGCTGGCTGCCTCTAGCCAGGAGAAGGGGTGATTACCTCCCTGGATGGAGCCAGAGGTGCTGGCTGCCTCTAGCCAGGAGAAGGGGTGATTACCCCCCCGGATGGAGCCAGAGGGGCTGGCTGCCTCTAGCCAGGAGAAGGGGTGATTACCTCCCTGGTTGGAGCCAGAGGGCCTGGCTGCCTCTAGACAGGAGAAGGGGTGATTACCTCCCTGGTTGGAGCCAGAGGTGCTGGCTGCCTCTGGACAGGAGAAGGGGTGATTACCTCCCCGGATGGAGCCAGAGGGGCTGGCTGCCTCTAGACAGGAGAAGGGGTGATTACCTCCCTGGTTGGAGCCAGAGGTGCTGGCTGCCTCTAGACAGGAGAAGGGGTGATTACCCCCCCCGGATGGAGCCAGAGGGGCTGGCTGCCTCTAGCCAGGAGAAGGGGTGATTACCTCCCTGGTTGGAGCCAGAGGGCCTGGCTGCCTCTAGACAGGAGAAGGGGTGATTACCTCCCTGGATGGAGCCAGAGGTGCTGGCTGCCTCTAGACAGGAGAAGGGGTGATTACCTCCCTGGTTGGAGCCAGAGGGCCTGGCTGCCTCTAGCCAGGAGAAGGGGTGATTACCTCCCTGGTTGGAGCCAGAGGGGCTGGCTGCCTCTAGCCAGGAGAAGGGGTGATTACCTCCCTGGTTGGAGCCAGAGGGCCTGGCTGCCTCTAGCCAGGAGAAGGGGAGATTATAACATGTTCTTATGGCTCCAAAAAGCTCCATCAATAACAGCTCCTTGACACACAGCTAAATTATTAAAAAACAAAAACGACCCTCTCTATTTCTCTATATATAGCCTAGCGCTCCTTCTCTCTCCTCTCTTTCTCCCTCACTCCCCAGTTTCATTAGCCTTGGTTTACCTTCTACAAAACCTATTTCTATACCTCCCTCCCAGTGTTTCATTAGCCTCGGTTTACCTTCTACAAAATCTATTTCTATACCTCCCTCCCAGTGTTTCATTAGCCTCGGTTTATCTTCTACAAAACCTATTTCTATACCTCCCTCCCAGTGTTTCATTAGTCTCGGTTTACCTTCTACAAAACCTATTTCTATACCTCCCTCCCAGTGTTTCATTAGCCTCGGTTTACCTTCTACAAAACCTATTTCTATACCTCCCTCCCTGTGTTTTATTAGCCTCGGTTTACCTTCTACAAAACCTATTTCTATACCTCCCTCCCAGTGTTTCATTAGCCTCGGTTTACCTTCTACAAAACCTATTTCCATACCTCCCTCCCTGTGTTTCATTAGCCTCGGTTTACCTTCTACAAAACCTATTTCTATACCTCCCTCCCAGTGTCTCTCATTAGCCTCGGTTTACCTTCTACAAAACCTATTTCTATACCTCCCTCCCAGTGTCTCTCATTAGCCTCGGTTTACCTTCTACAAAACCTATTTCTATACCTCCCTCCCAGTGTCTCTCATTAGCCTCGGTTTACCTTCCTAGCTAATGTCTTTGTGACTTCCCACCACATATCTGTCAGTAGAAATCATTTGGGTCTGCTGACTCCAAGTGTTAATATCAGCCGTAGTCGCTGTAAGTGTCTCAACAACACTGCGGAGCGACATTGGTGGTTTGGTTTTGGCACATCTTCTTGTGATACGAGCTCTTAATGATGTAAAAATGTCAAACAAGTACGCAAATAACAATCAACAACAAGAAATGACAAATGTCAGGACAAATACAGTTTAGACAAATTACACTATCAGTAAATCCACATGCAATCTGTGTATCTACACTATCAGTAAATCCACATGCAATCTGTGTATCTACACTATCAGTAAATCCACATGCAATCTGTGTATCTACAACAAAAAGATACTCTAAGACTGATATGTACAGCTGTAGATATGTTATAATGATATGTACAGCAGTAGATATGTTATAATAATATGTACAGCTATATATATGTTATAATGATATGTTATACTTATATGTACAGCAGTAGATATGTTAGACTGATATGTTATACTGATATGTACAGCAGTAGATATGTTATAATGATATGATAGACTGATATGTACAGCAGTAGATATGTTATAATGATATGTACATCAGTAGATATGTTATACTGATATGTACAGCAGTAGATATGTTATAATGATATGTACATCAGTAGATATGTTATACTGATATGTACAGCTGTAGATATTGTAGACTGATATGTACAGCTGTAGATATGTTATAATGATATGTACAGCTGTAGATATGTTATAATGATATGTTATACTGATATGTACAGCTGTAGATATTGTAGACTGATATGTACAGCTGTAGATATGTTATAATGATATGTACAGCTGTAGATATGTTATAATGATATGTTATACTGATATGTACAGCTGTAGATATTGTAGACTGATATGTACAGCTGTAGATATGTTATAATGATATGTACAGCTGTAGATATGTTATAATGATATGTACAGCTGTAGATATGTTATAATGATATGTACAGCAGTAGATATGTTATAATGATATGTACAGCAGTAGATATGTTATAATGATATGTACATCAGTAGATATGTTATACTGATATGTACAGCTGTAAAGATGTTATAATGATATGTACAGCTGCAGATATGTTATAATGATATGGTAGACTGATATGTACAGCTGTAGATATGTTATACTGATATGTACAGCTGTAGATATGTTATAATGATATGATAGACTGATATGTACAGCTGTAGATATGTTATAATGATATGTACAGCTGTAGATATTGTAGACTGATATGTACAGCTGTAGATATGTTATAATGATATGTACAGCTGTAGATATGTTATAATGATATGTACAGCTGTAGATATGTTATAATGATATGTACAGCTGTAAAGATGTTATAATGATATGTACAGCTGCAGATATGTTATAATGATATGTACAGCTGTAGATATGTTATAATGATATGGTAGACTGATATGTACAGCTGTAGATATGTTATAATGATATGTACAGCAGTAGATATGTTATAATAATATGTACAGCTGTAGATATGTTATAATGATATGGTAGACTGATATGTACAGCTGTAGATATGTTATACTGATATGTACAGCAGTAGATATGTTATAATAATATGTACAGCTGTAGATATGTTATAATGATATGGTAGACTGATATGTACAGCTGTAGATATGTTATACTGATATGTACAGCTGTAGATATGTTATAATGATATGATAGACTGATATGTACAGCTGTAGATATGTTATAATGATATGATAGACTGATATGTACAGCTGTAGATATGTTATAATGATATGATAGACTGATATGTACAGCAGTAGATATGTTATACTGATATGTACAGCTGTAGATATGTTATAATGATATGTACAGCTGTAGATATGTTATACTGATATGTACAGCTGTAGATATGTTATAATGATATGTACAGCAGTAGATATGTTATAATGATATGTACAGCTGTAGATATGTTATAATGATATGTACAGCTGTAGATATGTTATACTGATATGTACAGCTGTAGATATGTTATAATGATATATACAGCTGTAGATATGTTATAATGATATGTACAGCTGTAGATATGTTATAATGATATGATAGACTGATATGTACAGCAGTAGATATTGTAGACTGATATGTACAGCTGTAGATATGTTATGATATGTACAGCTGTAGATATGTTATAATGATATGATAGACTGATATGTACAGCAGTAGATATGTTATAATGATATGTACAGCTATAGATATTGTAGACTGATATGTACAGCTGTAGATATTGTAGACTGATATGTACAGCTGTAGATATGTTATGATATGTACAGCTGTAGATATGTTATAATGATATGATAGACTGATATGTACAGCAGTAGATATGTTATAATGATATGTACAGCTGTAGATATGTTATAATGATATGATAGACTGATATGTACAGCAGTAGATATGTTATAATGATATGTACAGCAGTAGATATATTATAATTATATGGTAGACTGATATGTACAGCAGTAGATATATTATAATGATATGGTAGAGTGATATGTACAGCAGAAGATATGTTAGACCGAGCTACATGAAGAAGACAGTATATTAATACACGCGCTGAACACTCATCTGATGTCTTAACACACGGAGACGCTCAACAGTCTCCCGCGTCAAGACACACAACGTCTTATCTTCCAAGAGAGGAAAACACACAGATATTTTTTCTCTCTCAGCTTTGTTTTGCAGAAGAGACAAACAAAACTAAAAAGAAAAGACTAGCAGGTCGTGTTGTGTATGTCTGTAGTATTGACTAGGTCGTGTTGTTGTTTATGTCTGTAGTATTGACTAGGTCGTGTTGTTGTTTATGTCTGTAGTATTGACTAGGTCGTGTTGTTGTGTATGTCTGTAGTATTGACTAGGTCGTGTTGTTGTTTATGTCTGTAGTATTGACTAGGTCGTGTTGTTGTGTATGTCTGTAGTATTGACTAGGTTGTGTTGTTTATGTCTGTAGTATTGACTAGGTCGTGTTGTTGTTTATGTCTGTAGTATTGGCTAGGTCGTGTTGTTTATGTCTGTAGTATTGACTAGGTCGTGTTGTTGTGTATGTCTGTAGTATTGACTAGGTCGTGTTGTTTGTGTCTGTAGTATTGACTAGGTTGTGTTGTTGTTTATGTCTGTAGTATTGACTAGGTCGTGTTGTTGTTTATGTCTGTAGTATTGACTAGGTTGTGTTGTTGTTTATGTCTGTAGTATTGACTAGGTTGTGTTGTTGTTTATGTCTGTAGTATTGACTAGGTTGTGTTGTTTATGTCTGTAGTATTGACTAGGTTGTGTTGTTGTTTATGTCTGTAGTATTGACTAGGTCGTGTTGTTGTTTATGTCTGTAGTATTGACTAGGTCGTGTTGTTTATGTCTGTAGTATTGACTAGGTTGTGTTGTTTATGTCTGTAGTATTGACTAGGTCGTGTTGTTGTTTGTGTCTGTAGTATTGACTAGGTCGTGTTGTTGTGTATGTCTGTAGTATTGACTAGGTCGTGTTGTTGTTTATGTCTGTAGTATTGACTAGGTCGTGTTGTTGTTTATGTCTGTAGTATTGACTAGGTCGTGTTGTTGTTAATGTCTGTAGTATTGACTAGGTCGTGTTGTTGTTCATGTCTGTAGTATTGACTAGGTCGTGGTGTTTATGTCTGTAGTATTGACTAGGTCGTGTTGTTGTGTATGTCTGTAGTATTGACTAGGTCGTGTTGTTGTTTATGTCTGTAGTATTGACTAGGTCGTGTTGTTGTGTATGTCTGTAGTATTGACTAGGTCATGTTGTTTATGTCTGTAGTATTGACTAGGTCGTGTTGTTGTGTATGTCTGTAGTATTGACTAGGTCGTGTTGTTGTTTATGTCTGTAGTATTGACTAGGTCGTGGTGTTTATGTCTGTAGTATTGACTAGGTCGTGTTGTTGTGTATGTCTGTAGTATTGACTAGGTCGTGTTGTTGTTTATGTCTGTAGTATTGACTAGGTCGTGTTGTTGTGTATGTCTGTAGTATTGACTAGGTCGTGTTGTTTATGTCTGTAGTATTGACTAGGTCGTGTTGTTGTGTATGTCTGTAGTATTGACTAGGTCGTGTTGTTGTTTATGTCTGTAGTATTGACTAGGTCGTGGTGTTTATGTCTGTAGTATTGACTAGGTCGTGTTGTTGTTTATGTCTGTAGTATTGACTAGGTCGTGTTGTTTATGTCTGTAGTATTGACTAGGTCGTGTTGTTGTGTATGTCTGTAGTATTGACTAGGTCGTGTTGTTGTTTATGTCTGTAGTATTGACTAGGTCGTGGTGTTTATGTCTGTAGTATTGACTAGGTCGTGTTGTTTATGTCTGTAGTATTGACTAGGTCGTGTTGTTGTTTATGTCTGTAGTATTGACTAGGTCGTGTTGTTTATGTCTGTAGTATTGACTAGGTCGTGTTGTTGTTTATGTCTGTAGTATTGACTAGGTCGTGGTGTTTATGTCTGTAGTATTGACTAGGTCGTGTTGTTTATGTCTGTAGTATTGACTAGGTCGTGTTGTTTATGTCTAGTATTGACTAGGTCGTGGTGTGTATGTCTGTCGTGACAGACAGACAGACAGACACAGACAGACAGACACAGACAGACAGGTCTATTGGGTTGTCACTGTCGTAGTAGTCTACTATCCCCTCTTTCTGTGAAGCTCAGCCATCTTGGTTTGTGTTTTACTCTCTCCTTTCCATCATTGGCCATTAGGATCTCAGGAAATTAAATATTACCCTCAACAGCCAATTGTGTGAATGTAACATTAAAATAAAATATATATGTTTGAGTCAGCCCACCCTGCCCACCTGTGTGAACATGACACTAAATACATTCAGCCTGGAATGGCCCTGCTCTGACATGGATTGTTCATTTTACCCAGCCCTCCTTCCTCCCTCCCCTCTCCTGTCCTCCTTCCTCCCTCCCCCATCCTCTCCCTCTCCTGTCCTCCTTCCTCCCTCCCCCATCCTCTCCCTCTCCTGTCCTCCTTCCTCCCTCCCCCATCCTTCCCCTCTCCTGTCCTCCCTCCCCCTTCCTTCCTTCCTTCCCCTCCTTCCTCCCTCTCCTCCTTCCCCTTCCTTCCCCTCCTTCCTCCCTCCCCTCTCCTCTCCTGTCCTCCTTCCCCCCTCCTCTCCTTCCTCCCCTTCCTGCTCTTAGATTTAGGCCGATACCCGCTAATTATCAAAATCCCGAAAAGAGCCGTTAAATTCTACAACCACCTAAAAAGAATCGATTCCCAAACCTTCCATAACAAAGCCATCACTTACAGAGAGATGAACCTGGAGAAGAGTCCCCTAAGCAAGCTGGTCCTGGGGCTCTGTTCACAAACACAAACACACCCCACAGAGCCCCAGGACAGAAACACAATTAGACCCAGCCAAATCATGAGAAAACTAAACCTGTATACCAGGCGGTGTCAGAGGAAGGCCCTAAAAATTGTCAAAGACTCCAGTTACCCTAGTCACAGACTGTTCTCTCTGCTACCGCACGGCAAGCAGTACCGGAGTGCCAAGTCTGGGACAAAGAGGCTCCTAAACAGCTTCTACCCCCAAGCCATAAGACTCCTGTACATCTAATCAAATGGCTACCCAGACTATTTGCATTGTCCCCCCCCCCCCCCTTTACACTGCTGTTACTCTTATTTTCTATGCATAGTCACTTTAATAACTCTATCTACATGTACATATTACCTTGACTAACCTGCGCCCTCGCACATTGACTCTGTACAGGTACCTACTGTATATAGCCTCCACATTGACTCAGTACCGTAACACCATGTATATAGCCTCCACATTGACGCAGTACCGTAAGACCCTGTATATAGCCTCCACATTGACTCTGTACAGGTACCCCCTGTATACAGCCTCCACATTGACTCTGTACCGTAACACCCTGTATATAGCCTCCACATTGACTCAGTACCGTAACACCCTGTATATAGCCTCCACATTGACTCTGTACCGTAACACCCTGTATATAGCCTCCACATTGACTCAGTACCGTAACACCCTGTATATAGCCTCCACATTGACTCAGTACCGTAACACCATGTATATAGCCTCCACATTGACGCAGTACCGTAAGACCCTGTATATAGCCTCCACATTGACTCTGTACAGGTACCCCCTGTATACAGCCTCCACATTGACTCTGTACCGTAACACCCTGTATATAGCCTCCACATTGACGCAGTACCGTAAGACCCTGTATATAGCCTCCACATTGACTCTGTACAGGTACCCCCTGTATACAGCCTCCACATTGACTCTGTACCGTAACACCCTGTATATAGCCTCCACATTGACTCTGTACCGTAAGACCCTGTATATAGCCTCCACATTGACTCTGTACAGGTACCCCCTGTATACAGCCTCCACATTGACTCTGTACCCGTACCCCCTGTATATAGCCTCCACATTGACTCAGTACCGTAACACCCTGTATATAGCCTCCACATTGACTCTGTACCGTAACACCCTGTATATAGTCTCCACATTGACTCTGTACCAGTACCCCCCTGTATATAGCCCCCACATTGACTCTGTACCAGTACCCCCCTGTATATAGCCGCTACATTGTTATTTCACTGCTGCTCTTTAATTATTTGTAACTTTTTTTTAAGGTACTTTTTACTATTATACATTTTTTTAACTGCATCGTTGGTTTGGGCTTGTAAGTAAGCATTTTTACTGTAAGATTACCTGTTGAACACCTGTTGAACACCTGTTGTACACCTGTTGTACACCTGTTGTACACCTGTTGTACACCTGTTGTACACCTGTTGTACACCTGTTGTACACCTGTTGTACACCTGTTGAATACCTGTTGAATACCTGTTGAACACCTGTTGAACACCTGTTGAACACCTGTTGAACACCTGTTGAACACCTGTTGAACACCTGTTGTATTCGGCGCATGTGACAAATAAAATTTCATTTGGATAATTATTTCCAATGTGTCAAGTAATTAACAAAAAACTAGAATGCTATTAATCCTAAACAGAGAGAACCCAGTGGCAGAATACCTGACCACTGTGACCGACCCAAACTTAAGGAAAGCTTTGACTATGTACAGACTTAATGAGCATAGCTTTGCTATTGAGAAAGGCCGCCGTAGGCAGACCTGGCTCTCAAGAGAAGACAGGCTGTGTGCACACTGCCCACAAAATGAGGTGGAGCTGCACTTCCTAACCTCCTGCCCAATGTATGACCATATTAGAGAGACATATTTCCCTCAGATTACACAGACCCACAAAGACTTCTAAAACGAATCACATTTTTATAAACTCCGATATCTATTGGGTGAAATACCACAGTGTGACATCACAGCAGCAAGATTTGTGACCTGTTGCCACAAGAAAAGGGCATCCGGTGAAGAACAATCAACATTATAAATACAACCCATATTTATGCTTATTTATTTTCCCTTTTGTACCTGAACGATTTGCCCATCGTTACAACCCACTACATAGCCATAATATGGCATTTGAAATGTCTCTATTCCTCTGAAACTTTGTGAGTGTAATGTTTACTGTTCATTTCAATTGCTTATTTCACTTTTGTTTATTATCTATTAAACTTGCTTTGGCAATGTAAACATATGTTTCCCATGTCAATAAAGCCCTTTGAAAAAAGAGACAGAGACAGAGAGAGAGACAGACAGAGAGAGAGACAGACAGAGAGAGAGACAGAGAGAGAGAGACAGAGAGATAGAGAGACAGAGAGAGAGAGAGACAGAGAGAGAGAGAGACAGAGAGAGAGAGAGACAGAGAGAGACAGAGACAGAGACAGAGAGAGACAGAGAGAGAGAGAGAGACAGAGAGAGACAGAGACAGAGACAGAGACAGAGAGAGACAGAGACAGAGACAGAGAGAGACAGAGACAGAGACAGAGACAGAGAGAGACAGAGACAGAGAGAGACAGAGACAGAGAGAGACAGAGACAGAGAGAGACAGAGACAGAGAGAGACAGAGACAGAGAGAGACAGAGACAGAGAGATACAGAGAGACAGAGAGATACAGAGAGACAGACAGACAGACAGACAGACAGACAGACAGACAGACAGACAGACAGACAGACAGACAGACAGACAGACAGACAGAGAGAGAGGTGTGGAGAGAGAGAGAGTGGAGAGAGAGGGGTGTGGAGAGGGAGAGAGAGACAGAGACAGAGACAGAGACAGAGAGACAGAGAGAGAGAGAGAGAGAGAGAGAGAGAGAGAGAGAGAGAGAGAGAGAGAGAGAGAGAGAGAGAGAGAGAGAGAGAGAGAGAGTGGAGAGAGAGGGGTGTGGAGGGAGAGAGAGAGAGAGACAGAGACAGAGAGAGAGACAGAGAGAGACAGAGAGACAGACAGAGAGACAGAGAGAGAGAGAGAGAGAGAGACAGAGAGAGACAGAGAGACAGAGAGAGAGAGAGAGAGAGAGAGAGAGAGAGAGAGAGAGAGAGAGAGAGAGAGAGAGAGACAGACAGAGAGACAGAGAGACAGAGAGACAGAGACAGAGACAGAGACAGAGACGGAGACGAGAGGAGACAGAGACAGAGAGAGTGAGACAGAGTGAAGCAGCAGCAGTGTAATTTCCAGCTTGTCCAGAGTGTGACATGCCAATAAAAAACTAAAAAACGTGGAGATTTATAGTGGTGTCAGGTTCACACAGAGCGCACTCACCCTCCCTCTATTAAACAACACATGGTGTAAATTAACTCTCTGCAAACCTCTCACAGAGGGAGGAGGGAAAGTGGGAGGAGGGTCAGAGAGAGAGGATGACATTGAAGGGATTGTTCTGAGGCTTGAGGAATGTGTGCAGCTTGTACCTCTAACAGTGTCTTACAGTCCATAGGATGACAACGCCACCAATCCACACGGCACGAGTGGGCATGAAAACGATGTAAACCACACGCCATGGCCGTCTCAGTCACCAGATCTCAACCCAATTGAACACTTATGGGAGATTCTGGAGCGGCGACTGAGACAGCATTTTCTCCCACCATCAACAAAACACCAAATAATGTAATTTCTCTGGAAGAATGATGTTTCACCCCTCCAATAGAGTTCCAGACACTTATAGAATCTATGCCGAAGTGCACTGAAGCTGTTCTGACTCGTGGTGCCCCCAACAACCCTATTAAGACTCTTTATGTTGGTGTTTCCTTTATTTTGACAGTTACCTTTACAAGGAGCAGTCAGTCAGGAGGACTAATACTGTAAGTTACCTTTACAAGGAGCAGTCAGGAGGACTAATACTGTAAGTTACCTTTACAAGGAGCAGTCAGTCAGGAGGACTAATACTGTAAGTTACATTTACAAGGAGCAGTCAGGAGGACTAATACTGTAAGTTACATTTACAAGGAGCAGTCAGTCAGGAGGACTAATACTGTACGTTACCTTTACAAGGAGCAGTCAGTCAGGAGGACGAATACTGTACGTTACCTTTACAAGGAGCAGTCAGTCAGTCAAGAGGACTAATACTGTAAGTTACCTTTACAAGGAGCAGTCAGTCAGTCAGGAGGACTAATACTGTAAGTTACCTTTACAAGGAGCAGTCAGGAGGACTAATACTGTAAGTTACATTTACAAGGAGCAGTCAGTCAGGAGGACTAATACTGTAAGTTACCTTTACAAGGAGCAGTCAGTCAGGAGGACTAATACTGTAAGTTACCTTTACAAGGAGCAGACAGTCAGGAGGACTAATACTGTAAGTTACCTTTACAAGGAGCAGTCAGTCAGGAGGACTAATACTGTAAGTTACCTTTACAAGGAGCAGTCAGTCAGGAGGACTAATACTGTAAGTTACCTTTACAAGGAGTAGTCAGTCAGTCAGGAGGACTAATACTGTAAGTTACCTTTACAAGGAACAGTCAGTTAGGAGGACTAATACTGTAAGTTACATTTACAAGGAGCAGTCAGTCAGGAGGACTAATACTGTAAGTTACCTTTACAAGGAGCAGTCAGTCAGGAGGACTAATACTGTAAGTTACCTTTACAAGGAGCAGACAGTCAGGAGGACTAATACTGTAAGTTACCTTTACAAGGAGCAGTCAGTCAGGAGGACTAATACTGTAAGTTACCTTTACAAGGAGCAGTCAGTCAGGAGGACTAATACTGTAAGTTACCTTTACAAGGAGCAGTCAGTTAGGAGGACTAATACTGTAAGTTACCTTTACAAGGAGCAGTCAGTCAGGAGGACTAATACTGTAAGTTACCTTTACAAGGAGCAGACAGTCAGGAGGACTAATACTGTAAGTTACCTTTACAAGGAGTAGTCAGTCAGGAGGACTAATACTGTAAGTTACCTTTACAAGGAGTAGTCAGTCAGGAGGACTAATACTGTAAGTTACCTTTACAAGGAGCAGTCAGTCAGGAGGACTAATACTGTAAGTTACCTTTACAAGGAGCAGACAGTCAGGAGGACTAATACTGTAAGTTACCTTTACAAGGAGCAGTCAGGAGGACTAATACTGTAAGTTACCTTTACAAGGAGCAGTCAGTCAGGAGGACTAATACTGTACGTTACCTTTACAAGGAGCAGTCAGTCAGTCAGGAGGACTAATACTGTAGCCACGTTAAAGAGCATAGCGGCTCCCTGGCCAATTGAACGTAACGGTCCATTTATTGATCACTGCAATGCCCTTCAAATCTAAAGTTAATATCTCTGTATAGATTTATCATGTATTCTCATCTAAAGTTAATATCTCTAGATAGTGTTATCATGTATTCTCATCTAAAGTTAATATCCCTATATAGTTTTATCATGTATTCTCATCTAAAGTTAATATCTCTATATAGTGTTATCATGTATTCTCATCTAAAGTTAATATCTCTATATAGTTTTATCATGTATTCTCATCTAAAGTTAATATCTCTATATAGTTTTATCATGTATTCTCATCTAAAGTTAATATCTCTATATAGTTTTATCATGTATTCTCATCTAAAGGTGAATAACTCTGTATAGCTTTAACATTTTACTGCAGTGGGCTAAATCAGGGTCACACAGTGTGTTTTAAAACAAAAGTATCTACCTCACACACGTGGTTATGTCCTTAAAGAAAGAAGACACGTGTACCATGTCAGATAGAGTTGAAATGTATTACATTTTGAGTTTGCTTCCCAATATTACACATCACAGAAGACTGAAACTAAAATATAACAAAATGGTTTGACATAAACAGGATTTTCGGCATTAAAAATAAATAAATATGAAATGATGAAAAATATGAATAACACATTCCATCCATGAGGCCACTAGGTCATTTGACTGCAGGAAAGGGATACCATAGCGTAGTGTGACTGGGCTGGAAATGATCATTTACCGTGCTGATCTCACTTCCATAGCGTCCATGATAGGAAACACACACCTCCTCTACTGTCTGGTGGCGTCCTGATAAATCTATGTCCCAATGTATGCTGGGACCGGAGGGGAGTCGTGAGGCAGCCATTACTAATCGCTGGGCAGCAGGTGGTACGTGGACACACATATCCGACACGACTTCACACATAGGCCAGAGGACGGAGAGAAAGAGTGGGAGAGAGAGGGAGAAAGAGTGGGAGAGAGAGGGAGAAAGAGTGGGAGAGAGAGAGAGAGAGAGTGGGAGAGAGAGAAGGAGAGAGAGAGTGGGAGAGAGAGAAGGAGAGAGAGAGTGGGAGAGAGAGAGTGGGAGAGAGAGGAGAGAGAGAGTGGGAGAGAGAGAGTGGGAGAGAGAGAGTGAGAGAGAGAGAAGGAGAGAAAGAGTGAGAGTGAGAGTGAGAAAGAGAGAGAGGGAGAGAGAGAGAGAGAGTGGGAGAGTGAGAGAGAGAGAGAGACATACCGTCCAGCCTCCACCTACTAACTTCCTCTTAGCTCAGGGTTTAGAACTGCTTGTGAATGTCACCATCACATCACGAAAGGGGCAGTTTATTCACCCTCTTGTCGTCTCCTCCCCCATGTCCATCACTACACGCCATTTTAGACTTCAGAGAATGCTCTCGCTCCCTCTCCGTCCGCCTGTCTCTTTTTCTCTACAAGGCCTATCTAGTATTTAAAACGGTGAACAGGGGGATAATGTCAGAGGAGTCTGAAGGGGACCCTGCTCTAGTTCATGGTCAGAGACAGTCTGAGACAGGAACCACCGAAGTATCACATTGGTAAACACTGCTGGAAAGACATGGTATCAAATGCTGGTTCAGCCTTGCTGGTTCAGCCTTGCAGGTTCAGCCTTGCAGGTTCAGCCTTGCAGGTTCAGCCTTGCTGCGCTAATTATCTGGGCACTGCTGCAGAATGATGGCATTTAAATGCCAAATGGCAGCGAGGGCGTGTATAATATCTTAGCTTTATGGCCTGTTGCTTTTAGCTGGCTGGACTAACGGAGATTGCAGTGTGACAGACAGCTGACTGGCTGGTTGGACTAACGGAGATTGCAGTGTGACAGACAGCTGACTGGCTGGTTGGACTAACGGAGATTGCAGTGTGACAGACAGCTGACTGGCTGGACTAACGGAGATTGCAGTGTGACAGACAGCTGACTGGCTGGTTGGACTAACAGAGATTGCAGTGTGACAGACAGCTGACTGGCTGGTTGGACTAACAGAGATCGCAGTGTAACAGACAGCTGACTGGCTGGCTAGACTAACAGAGATTGCAGTGTGACAGACAGCTGACTGGCTGGCTGGACTAACGGAGATTGCAGTGTGACAGACAGCTGACTGGCTGGTTGGACTAACAGAGATTGCAGTGTGACAGACAGCTGACTGGCTGGCTGGACTAACGGAGATTGCAGTGTGACAGACAGCTGACTGGCTGGTTGGACTAATGGAGATTGCAGTGTGACAGACAGATTGACACTGGAGAAGGGTTCTAGATAGAATGAGGTGAGAGAAGTGTACAGCTTGTACGGTGCCTCGGGTCTCTCTTAAATAAAGGTTCATTAGAAAGGAAAAGGCAGGTACTCACCAGTTTAAAATCCTGAATGCTACATATGAAGTAGGGGGTGTTGGGCCTGCGGCTCTCCATATATACACAATCTGAAACACAGAGAGAGAGACAGTTAGAGACAGATAAACAGACAGGGAGAAAAACACACAGATAGACAGGCAGGGAGAAAAACACACAGATAGACAGGCAGGGAGAAAAACACACAGATAGACAGGCAGACAGACAGACAGACAGACAGACAGACAGACAGACAGACAGGGACAGATAGACAGGCAGGCAGACAGACAGGCAGGCAGACATAGACAGACAGGGAGAAAAACACACAGATAGACAGACAGGCAGACAGACAGACAGACAGGGACAGATAGATAGACAGGGAGAAAAACACACAGATAGACAGACAGAGACAGATAGACAGGCAGACAGACAGATACAGATATACAGAGACAGATACAGAGACAGACAGGCAGGCAGAGACAGATAGACAGACAGGCAGGCAGGCAGAGAGAGACAGACATACAGATAGACAGGCAGACAGAGACAGACAGGCAGGCAGAGACAGATAGACAGACAGGCAGGCAGGCAGAGACAGACATACATACAGATAGACAGGCAGACAGAGACAGACAGGCAGGCAGGCAGAGACAGATAGACAGACAGGCAGGCAGGCAGAGACAGACAGGCAGGCAGGCAGAGAGAGACAGGCAGACAGAGACAGATAGGCAGGCAGAGGCAGACAGACTTCAAGTATTGTTTTCACATTCAGCAGCAGCTCTGACAGACTAGGGTTTGCCAAACTCAGATAGACAGACAGAGACAGATAGACAGGCAGACAGACAGATACAGATATACAGAGACAGATACAGAGACAGACAGGCAGGCAGAGACAGATAGACAGACAGGCAGGCAGGCAGAGAGAGACAGACATACAGATAGACAGGCAGACAGGCAGGCAGAGACAGATAGACAGACAGGCAGGCAGGCAGAGACAGACATACATACAGATAGACAGGCAGACAGAGACAGACAGGCAGGCAGGCAGAGACAGATAGACAGACAGGCAGGCAGACAGAGAGAGACAGGCAGACAGAGACAGATAGGCAGGCAGAGGCAGACAGACTTCAAGTATTGTTTTCACATTCAGCAGCAGCTCTGACAGACTAGGGTTTGCCAAACTCAGTCCTGCCCCCCCCGGGTGCTTGTTCAGTTTTTTTTGTCCACAGCTGACTCAAATAATCACAGCTTGATGATGAGTTGGTTATTTGAATCTGCGGTGTAGTGAAAGGACCAAAAAATAAATATGCATTGGCGGGGGGGGGGGGGGGGGGGGGCAACCCCAGTGTTAGACTGCTGCAGCTCTGGCTGTTAGCAGCAGTCTCAGTGTATTATTTTGGAGGTGATAGCAGCAGTCTCAGCGTATTATATAGGAGGTGTTAGCAGCAGTCTCAGTGTATTATATAGGAGGTGATAGCAGCAGTCTCAGTGTATTATATAGGAGGTGATAGCAGCAGTCCCAGTGTATTATATAGGAGGTGATAGCAGCAGTCTCAGTGTATTATTTTGGAGGTGATAGCAGCAGTCTCAGTGTATTATATAGGAGGTGATAGCAGCAGTCTCAGTGTATTATATAGGAGGTGATAGCAGCAGTCTCAGTGTATTATATAGGAGGTGATAGCAGCAGTCTCAGTGTATTATATAGGAGGTGATAGCAGCAGTCTCAGTGTATTATATAGGAGGTGATAGCAGCAGTCTCAGTGTATTATATAGGAGGTGATAGCAGCAGTCTCAGTGTATTATATAGGAGGTGATAGCAGCAGTCTCAGTGTATTATATAGGAGGTGATAGCAGCAGTCTCAGTGTATTATATAGGAGGTGATAGCAGCAGTCTCAGTGTATTATATAGGAGGTGATAGCAGCAGTCTCAGTGTATTATATAGGAGGTGATAGCAGCAGTCTCAGTGTATTATATAGGAGGTGATAGCAGCAGTCTCAGTGTATTATATAGGAGGTGTTAGCAGTCTGAAAAGCCTCTTTCCTCCAGTCAGATTCAATTGGAATGTGAGTAATAGGATTAAGTCGTTTTTTTGGATGCAGGACAAGGGTCGAGTCCCAAATGGCACCCTATTCCCTACATAGTGCACTACTTTAGACCAGAGCCCTATGGAACCCTATTCCCTACATAGTGCACTACTTTAGACCAGAGCCCTATGGAACCCTATTCCCTACATAGTGCACTACTTTTGACCAGAGTGCACTACTTTTGATGCTATTCCCTACATAGGGCTCTGGTCAAAAGTAGTGCACTATGGGCCCTGCCTATATTAGTTCACTATATATATATATATATTTATTTTTAATTATACCTTTTTTTAACTAGGCAAGTCAGTTAAGAACAAATTCTTATTTTCAATGACGGCTAACTGCCTTGTTCAGGGGCAGAACGACAGATTTGTACCTTGTCAGCTCGGAGATTTGAACTTGCAACCTTTCGGTTACTAGCCCAATGCTCTTACCACTAGGCTACCCTGCCGCCTCACCTATAAAATAGGGGATAGGGTGCTATTTGGGATGCAGAGGAAAAACAACGTTGCCTTTCAAAAGCAAACAGTAGAAACAGAGAAGCTTTAAGGGGAAATTATGCTATTGTTCCATTTAAGGTGGAGAGGAAGTGTCATAAGGCTGTTTTACTATTGGTCTCACACACTAGTACCACTCCCCCTGCACCCCACCAAACTAAATCATATGCAGTTACCCCCCCCCCCCCCCTGCCTAACTATGTCGTCCAGTTACCACACAAGTTGACGGATGTGTGTGAACCTCTCTCTCACACACTTCCCCCGTCTCTCATTTCTCAATATGGCCAAATTACATAACCCTAGCCATGGCCGATGCAACTCCGGTGAAATATGTGTGTGAATGGGAACCAGACCAGGTAGACCAGGTAGACCAGGTGGACCAGGGGGTCAGGCTGTAACACAGACCAGAGGGTCAGGCTGTAACACAGACCAGAGGGTCAGGCTGTAACACAGACCAGGGGGTCAGGCTGTAACACAGACCAGGGGGTCAAGCTGTAACACAGACCAGGGGGTCAGGCTGTAACACAGACCAGAGGGTCAGGCTGTAACACAGACCAGGGGGTCAGGCTGTAACACAGACCAGGGGGTCAGGCTGTAACACAGACCAGGGGGTCAGGCTGTAACACAGACCAGGGGGTCAGGCTGTAACACAGACCAGGGGGTCAGGCTGTAACACAGACCAGGGGGTCAGGCTGTAACACAGACCAGGGGGTCAGGCTGTAACACAGACCAGGGGGTCAGGCTGTAACACAGACCAGAGGGTCAGGCTGTAACACAGACCAGAGGGTCAGGCTGTAACACAGACCAGAGGGTCAGGCTGTAACACAGACCAGGGGGTCAGGCTGTAACATCAGGGATTATCAGTTAACCATCAAACTAGTAGCTACCTCTACTTTCCTACATAATGTGAGAGAAAAACATTCACATGTTCTACTTCACAAAGACAAAAATGAATTATTACAATTCTATTTCAGGTCTCTTTGTAAGCAGAAATATCAAGAGGTTTATCTGAATGTTTTAATCAAAGGTAGACCAATTGATTCTGCTTGGAAAAATATTAATTATAAAGGGCTCACACGCACACAAAGAGAGGCGCACGCACACACACACACACACACACACACACACACACACACACACACACACACACACACACACACACACACACACACACACAGACAGGCGCACGCACACACACACACACAAAGACAGGCGCACGCACACACACACACACAAAGACAGGCGCACGCATGCACACACACACACAAAGACAGGCGCACGCATGCACACACACACACACACACACACACAGCGAAGGTTGTATTGAAAGCACCGATGCATTCATCTCATTTTGCTTCAAATAGTACGTAATGATCCAAAACCAATTAGGGTGTGTCGGGGGTATGGCCTCTTTCCCCAACACTGAGACATGAGCAGCCTGTGGAGCGGAGAGGACATGCTAACTGCCACACACAGAAGGAGAGCCTCCATGCCCTCTCTGAACCTGTCTTTATATATTACAGAAGCCTTACAGACAGACAGACGGTTAGCATTTCAAAGTCACTGACATGCAACAGTTAGCATTAGCATTTCAAAGTCACTGACATGCAACAGTTAGCATTAGCATTTCAAAGTCACTGACATGCAACAGTTAGCATTAGCATTTCAAAGTCACTGACATGCAACAGTTAGCATTAGCATTTCAAAGTCACTGACATGCAACAGTTAGCATTTGCATTTCCAAGTCACTGACATGCAACAGTTAGCATTTGCATTTCCAAGTCACTGACATGCAACAGTTAGCATTAGCATTTCCAAGTCACTGACATGCAACAGTTAGCATTAGCATTTCAAAGTGACTGACATGCAACAGTTAGCATTAGCATTTCCAAGTCACTGACATGCAACAGTTAGCATTAGCATTTCCAAGTCACTGACATGCAACAGTTAGCATTAGCATTTCCAAGTCACTGACATGCAACAGTTAGCATTAGCATTTCAAAGTCACTGACATGCAACAGTTAGCATTAGCATTTAGGAAGCACTGATGTAGCTGGAGACATGTTGGCCGGGTCCCAAAAGCCACCATATTCCCCATGTAGTGCACTACTTTTGACCAGAGCCCTATGGCACCCTATTCCCTACATAGTGCACTACTTTTGACCAGAGCCCTATGGGCAGGAGCAGGATAGGTTGTCTTTAACAGGGAGGAGGATGAGAGGTTGTGTCTAAATCACAGAGAGAGAAGAGGACTGTCTAAATCACACAGAGAGAAGAGGACTGTCTAAATCACAGAGAGAGAAGAGGACTGTCTAAATCACAGAGAGAGAAGAGGACTGTCTAAATCACAGAGAGAGAAGAGGACTGTCTAAATCACAGAGAGAGAAGAGGACTGTCTAAATCACAGCGAGAGAAGAGGACTGTCTAAATCACAGCGAGAAAAGAGGACTGTCTAAATCACAGAGAGAGAAGAGGACTGTCTGAATCACAGAGAGAGAAGAGGACTGTCTAAATCACAGCGAGAGAAGAGGACTGTCTAAATCACAGAGAGAGAAGAGGACTGTCTAAATCACAGCGAGAGAAGAGGACTGTCTAAATCACAGCGAGAGAAGAGGACTGTCTAAATCACAGCGAGAGAAGAGGACTGTCTAAATCACAGCGAGAGAAGAGGACTGTCTAAATCACAGCGAGAGAAGAGGACTGTCTAAATCACAGAGAGAGAAGAGGACTGTCTAAATCACAGAGAGAGAAGAGGACTGTCTAGAAACCCCATGTGGATCTAGTTTAATAATTCAGTGCTTCAGTCAGACATGATGTATTACAGATGTTTTTCCTTTTCTTCCCCTCCACTCTCCTGATTCATGCTGCTTCAGGGCGTTAGAATAGAATAGCCAATTACCAATGTATTTGTAGAAACTGTATAAACAATAGGTGATAACCGTTTTATAATGAAACAAGTAGTGCTGACCAGGCGATTAGTCGCTTGTTTGGTCGTTAGGCTGTTGGTCGACGGAGATTGTTTTAGTCGAAAACCTATTCATTCAAGGGTTCTTTTTTTCTTTAAAAAAACTAACTATTTTCTAATAATAGTGAAGACATCAAAACTATGAAATAATGGAATCATGTACTAACCAAAAAAAGTGTCTATATTTTATATTTGAGATTCTTCAAAGTAGCCACCCTTTTCCTTGATGACAGCTTTGCACACACTTGGCATTCTCTCAACCAGCTTCACCTGGAATGCTTTTCCAACAGTCTTGAAGGAGTTCCCACATATGCTGAGCACTTGTTGGCTGCTTTTCCTTCACTCTGCAGTTCAACACTGGTTGGGTTGAGCGTATCGCTACAGAATGCTGTGGAAGCCATGCTGGTTAAATGTGCCTTGAATTCTAAATAGATCAGACAGTATCACTAGCAAAGCACCCCCACACCATCACACCTCCTCCTCCATGCTTCACGGTGGGAACCACACATGCGGAGATCATCCGTTCACCTACTCTGCGTTTCACAAAGACATGGCGGTTGGAACCAAAAAAATCTCAAATTTGGACTCATCAGACCAAAGGACAGTTTTCCACTGGTCTGATGTCCATTGCTTGTGTTTCTTGGCCCAAGTAAGTCTTTTCCTCTTATTGGTGTCCTTTAGTAGTGGTTTCTTCTGAACAGTTGATGTTGAGATGTGTCTGTTACTTGAACTCTGAAGCATTTATTTGGGCTGCAATTTCTGAGGCTGGTAACTAATGAACTTATCCTTTGCAGCAGAGGTGACTCTGGGTCTTTCTTTCCTGTGGCGGTCCTCATGAGAGCCAGTTTCATCATAGCGCTTGATGGTTTTTGCAACTGCACTTGAAAAACTTTTGAAATTTTACAAATTGACTGACCATGTCTTAAAGTCACTAAACTGTCATTTCTTGCCATAATATGGATTTGGTCTTTTACCAAATAGGGCTATATTCTGTATACCACCCATACCTTGTCACAACACAACTGATTGGCTCAAACGCATTAAGGAAAGAAACAAGGCACACACCTGTTAATCGAAATGCATTCCAGGTGACTACCCCAGGAAGTACACAGTTGATTCAAATAATCAAAGCTTGATGATTGGTTGATTATTCTAATCAGCTGGGCGGTGCTCAGACAAAAATAAATAAATAAAATGTGCACCTCTTGGGGTCCCCAGGACCAAGTTTGGGGAACGCCGGTGTAAAGTCTTAAAGACTGACATGTGTGGAGAGGGAGCCACTGGCCCTTCGTAGACAAGGCTATCGCTTTTACCCAGCTAGCCCGCTATTGCTTTTACCCGCTATTGCTTTTACCCAGCTAGCCGGCTATCGCTTTTCCCCAGCTAGCCGGCTGCCACAGGCCCTTTGTAGACTAGGCTACCGCTTTTACCCAGCAGCCACGAGTTCACAACTACGAGGGGAGAGTGAGCTTAGCAACAAATTGCTAAAATCCCCTATTGACCAACCGAGACCCAGAGAGAGAGAGCGAGAGAGCGAGAGACAGAGCAAGCTCCAGCTACAGGAAAATCCCTTAACCTACCACAGGAATACTCCCCTAGCCGTGCCTCTGAAGCACAACTGTACAGGGCCTCGTTTCTCAGAGCCTTCGTAGCGTTAAGATCGTTAGAACCTTCTTCTTACGATGAATCTTTCGTAACCCGAGCTGTTTCCCAGAACCTTCGTTAGTAACGTTGCTGTTAAAAACCTTTCGCACATCTACGCGTGATCCAGACCAATTGCATCGTCAGATGCTTTCTGCCCTAAACATCTTGATTCTATCTGTCTGACCGCTGATACCTTTAGAATGAAGTTGAATACAAAAAAAACAAACATTTCCAAAGTATTTGCAATCGTTACCAACAAGTGAAGGATAAATGATGCTTTAAATGAAAACTGAGACCACTGCATTAAAATATAATGAGCTACATGAACCTATATAGACAATTGAATGTTCACTGGCGGGTAGGAGCGTTGGGATCGTAACCGAAAGGTTGCTGGATCGAATCCCCGTGATGACAAGGTAAAAATCTGTCGTTCTGCACCTGAGCAAGGCAGTGAACCCACTGTTTCCCCGATGACGTGGATGTCGATTAAGGCCCCCCCCCCCCCCCCCCCCCCGCACCTCTCTGAGTCCGAGGGGTTGAAATTAAAATGAGGAAGACACGTTCCAGTTGAACGCATTCATTCGGTTGGACAACTGACTATTTATTATTCATTATTTTATTTCGCCTTTATTTCACCAGGTAGGCTAGTTGAGAACAAGTTCTCATTTATAACTGCGACCTGGTCAAGATAAAGCAAAGCAGTGCGACCTAAAAACAATAACACAGAGTTACACATGAACTAGGTATCTTTCCTTCCCAATCGTGTTCCATTCTGCAACTAGGTTACTGTACAACTTCTGCCTCAATGTGTTTCATGATGTGTGACAACATGTGTGCAATGATGTGATTCCGAGCATTATTATTGGGTAAGCATAAGCGGCCTCCTCAATAGCCTATTTCAGTGGTGGAATGTACTTAAGTAAAAAATACTTGAAAGTACTACTTGAAGTAGGTGGGTATCTTTACTTTACTATTTATATTTGACAACTTGTTGAATACTTAGCTGGACAGAAAAAATTGTCCAATTCACATATTTATCATGAGAACATCCTTGGTCATCCCTACTGCCTCTGATCTGGTGGACTCACTAAACAGAGAACACCCCTGGTCATCCCTACTGCCTCTGATCTGGTGGACTCACTAAACAGAGAACACCCCTGGTCATCCCTACTGCCTCTGATCTGATTGATGGACTCACTAAACACAAATGCTTTGTTTGTAAAATATGTCTGTGTGTTGGGAGTGTGACCCTGGCTATCCGTAAATAAAAAAATAAAAACATGTCTGGTTTGCTTAATATAAGCAATTTGAAATTATTTTTTACTTTTGATACTTAAGTATATTTAAAACCAAATACTTTTACTCAAATAATATTTTACTGGGTGACTTTCACTTTTACTCAAGTCATTTTTTATTAAGGTATCTTTGGGCACTTTTTCCACCAATGGCCCTTTTTGCAGCCCTTTTTTTTTTTTTTTTTTACCTTTTATTTAACTGGTCAGTTAAGAACAACTTATTATTTACAATGACTGCTTTGTTCAGGGGGCAGAAAGACAGATTTTTTACTTTGTCAGCTCGGGGATTCGATCCAGCAACCTTTCGGTTACTGGCCCAATGCTCTAACCACTTAGGCTACCTGCCGCCCCAAAATACATCTCTCTAGTACCTGATCATTCTTCAGTATTTTTTGAATATTTCTAAATGTTAAGGTAAGATTTGAATGGAGAAAGCTGATCCGAGAACAGCTCTGTCTTTCATTGGATCCTATCAGTATGGACCACTGGTCTGACGACGCCCTTACGGAACATTCTCTCTCATTGGATCCTATCAGTATGGACCACTGGTCTGACGACGCCCTTACGGAACATTCTCTCTGCGTGTTTGTTTGGAAAACACTTAGAAAATCAGCAGGTAAATAACGGTTGATTGAATGTAAATACACAAGGGAACTCCAGCCGGTTGATGACAACACATACTTGATCCTTTTCTTAAATTGTATAACACAATAAAGCTTAACAGCTTATTTCCATAACAGCTTATTTCCATTTCCATTCCACTTATTTCCATAATGCTCAAGTCTCATCTCAGCTGGGAAACGAGGCCCTGATCTGGGTTTCCCCCTCCGTCCACTGCACTGCGGGGTTTCCCCCTCCGTCCACTGCACTGCGGGGTTTCCCCCTCCGTCCACTCCACTGCGGGGTTTCCCCCTCCGTCCACTCCACTGCGGGGTTTCCCCCTCCGTCCACTGCGGGGTTTCCCCCTCCGTCCACTGCGGGGTTTCCTCCAAGAAAATGAGGCGCCAAACAACATCTTCGGGAAGAATTTACCAGCCATTTGAGATATTACCGGACCCATATGCATAGGGTCGATAACTCACCCACCCACTGTGATCAGAATAACAGAAATCACATTATAGTAATTTATCTTAACAGAACACGCAACTCCTGTAATGAAGCAGTCAGAGGAATTTTCAATAATTTGCCAAAATACAATTCGTGGGAAAACACCATTCTAAACAGCGGACCTGGCAAAACACCATTCTAAACAGCACACCTGGGAAAACACCATTCTAAACAGTACACCTGGCAAAACACCATTCTAAAACAGCGGACCTGGGAAAACACCATTCTAAAACAGCGGACCTGGGAAAACACCATTCTAAAACAGCGGACCTGGGAAAACACCATTCTAAAACAGCGGACCTGGGAAAACACCATTCTAAACAGCGGACCTGGGAAAACACCATTCTAAACAGCACACCTGGGAAAACACCATTGTAAACAGCACACCTGGGAAAACACCATTCTAAACAGCACACCTGGGAAAACACCATTCTAAACAGCACACCTGGGAAAACACCATTCTAAACAGCACACCTGGGAAAACACCATTCTAAACAGCACACCTGGGAAAACACCATTCTAAACAGCACACCTGACAAAACACCATTCTAAACAGCACACCTGGCAAAACACCATTCTAAACAACACACCTGGGAAAACACCTTTCTAAACAACACACCTGGGAAAACACCATTCTAAACAGCACACCTGGGAAAACACCATTCTAAACAACACACCTGGGAAAACACCATTCTAAACAGCACACCTGGGAAAACACCATTCTAAACAGCACACCTGGCAAAACACCATTCTAAACAGCACACCTGGCAAAACACCATTCTAAACAGCACACCTGGGAAAACACCATTCTAAACAGCACACCTGAGAAAACACCATTCTAAACAGCGGACCTGACAAAACACCATTCTAAACAGTGGCCTATGCACTTGAATGGTGAATGGGAGGTACGCTTCAATTACCAGTTGAGAAATAAAAATAGTAGCTCTTTTTAAATCGTGGCCATCAAAACAGTTAACACACAATTGCTTTTAGAATTGTTGCAATGACTGGCCCTATATAAAAGCACGTTTCACTGCAGCGGCAATGAGCTGAGGGGAAATTCCGCTCAAAATAGGCTCTGCATGCTGTGTGATAAAATAAGACAGTACATGATGACTAACGGAAATACACAAGCACCAATTTAGATCCACAAAATTATGCAAATTAACCCGTAGACCGATAAGCATGATGGTCAAATGCATTTCCATCGACTGGTATAAAAGCAAAAGGAGTAGTTTTTTTCTCCCGGTCAATTTGGACGGCAACAATTTTATTTATCGGCTTTTAGTTATTCATTTTTTTATCGGCCAATTACAGGCTACGCGGAAACCCTGGTTTACTGTAATCTGATCTGGTGGCAGCCAGTTGTACTGTAATGTACTGCGACACTGCTGATTGTGCTAAGTTTACCCGCCTGAATATTCATGAGAGAGGTGGAGAGAGGGGAGGTGTGTGTGTGTGGGGGGGGGGGGGGGTTACTCCTTTATCTCCTGCCGCTCCTCCGCTGTGTCCCCCTCCTGCCTCTACTCCGCTGTGTCCCCCTCCTGCCTCTACTCCGCTGTGTCCCCCTCCTGCCTCTACTCCGCTGTGTCCCCCTCCTGCCTCTCCTCCGCTGTGTCCCCTTCCTGCCTCTCCTCCGCTGTGTCCCCTTCCTGCCTCTACTCCGCTGTGTCCCCTTCCTGCCTCTCCTCCGCTGTGACCCCCTCCTGCCTCTCCTCCGCTGTGACCCCCTCCTGCCTCTCCTCCGCTGTGACCCCCTCCTGCCTCTCCTCCGCTGTGACCCCCTCCTGCCTCTCCTCCGCTGTGACCCCCTCCTGCCTCTCCTCCGCTGTGTCCCCCTCCTGCCTCTCCTCCGCTGTGTCCCCCTCCTGCCTCTCCTCCGCTGTGTCCCCCTCCTGCCTCTCCTCCGCTGTGTCCCCCTCCTGCCTCTCCTCCGCTGTGTCCCCCTCCTGCCTCTCCTCCGCTGTGTCCCCCTCCTGCCTCTCCTCCGCTGTGTCCCCCTTCCTGCCTCTCCTCCGCTGTGTCCCCCTCCTGCCTCTCCTCCGCTGTGTCCCCCTCCTGCCTCTCCTCCGCTGTGCCCCCCTCCTGCCTCTACTCCGCTGTGTCCCCCTCCTGCCTCTCCTCCGCTGTGTCCCCCTCCTGCCTCTCCTCCGCTGTGTCCCCTTCCTGCCTCTACTCCGCTGTGTCCCCCTCCTGCCTCTCCTCCGCTGTGTCCCCCTCCTGCCTCTCCTCCGCTGTGTCCCCCTCCTGCCTCTACTCCGCTGTGTCCCCCTCCTGCCTCTACTCCGCTGTGTCCCCCTCCTGCCTCTACTCCGCTGTGTCCCCCTCCTGCCTCTCCTCCGCTGTGTCCCCCTTCCTGCCTCTCCTCCACTGTGTCCCCCTTCCTGCCTCTCCTCCGCTGTGTCCCCCTCCTGCCTCTCCTCCGCTGTGTCCCCCTCCTGCCTCTCCTCAGCTGTGTCCCACTCCTGCCTCTCCTCCGCTGTGTCCCATTCTCCAGAGGCTGTGAAGCAGGTCTAATTTAAAACACCTCTAGACCAATAAAGCAACAACTTGAAAACCCTGCTCTCTCTCTCTCACACACACACACAGTCACGTCTCACACACGCGCAGAGAGAGCAAGGCTTTGGGAGCTGGCTGGCACCTCAGTTTGCTGATCCTCAAATTAAAGAGCTGGAGGAATGCAATAATAGAACCACAGGGATGCTGGAGAGAGAGGAGGGAGAGATGGAGGGAGGAGGAAGAGGGAGGAGGAAGGAGGGAGAGAAGAGAGGAAGGGTGGGAGAGAGACCCACAGAGCCCCAGGACAGCATCACAATTAAACCCAACCAAATCATGAGAAAACAAAAAGCGAATTACTTGACACATACGGGCGGGCGGGGAGCGGATCCTCAGCCCGCTACGGGCGGGGAGCGGACCCTCAGCCCGCTACGGGCGGAGAGCGGATCCTCAGCCCGCTACGGGCGGAGAGCGGACCCTCAGCCCGCTACGGGCGGGGAGCGGACCCTCAGCCCGCTACGGGCGGGGAGCGGACCCTCAGCCCGCTACGGGCGGGGAGCGGACCCTCAGCCCGCTACGGGCGGAGAGCGGACCCTCAGCCCACCAGAGCAGAACAGCGTGAACCCCCACATGGTTCAACCATTCACCTCCACCTTATTCCCTCTACAGCACAGCCAGGCCAGGAGCTTGGAGTGCTGATCTAGGATCAGGTCTCCCCCGTACATATAATTGTATTCATTATGATTAAAAAACTAAACTGATCTTAGATCAGAAATGGTAGCGTACATCAGCTGACAAGTCTCTTGGGTAGCAACAGAACAGAGGGTCAGACAAGTCAAGTCTTCGCAAATTAGAAATCTGCAGCAGACTGAGGCGGTCAGTCGGCAGTCGGTTAGATTTCACTACAAGACATCATCCAGGCTTTCTTCACTATCGCTCCATGGGGATACACACAGAGTGTCTAGTCTACACTGTGTGTAGCCGTCAGCGATAATACTAATGATAACTGACTGCTGGTAGATGGAAAGGCTGTTCCCAAAAAACCTTCTCAATTAAATGTTAACTACAAAGTAGCCTTTGTCTACCTGTCAGAACGATGTCATGATTATTTGTATCCACTTGTTTTGCAAACTCTGCAATCACGAGGGTTTCAGAAACACAGCAAACCAAACATCTATCTCTGGCTGATGCACACTGGAATTAAAGGGTAATAACAACACCCCAAAATACACATTTTATTACATTTTTCCCTTACTTCAAAAGCGATCTCTCGATGTGGTTTAAGCATTGTTGTTGACGTAGAACATACAATTTAGTTGTTTTTCTATTTATTTTTTATTTTTAAGTGTGATGTTGGGAACGAAAACCTGAAAAAAATTGAAGCCTGGAAAAAACAAAACGGAGAACGAAATTTGGAGAAAAACAAAAACTGAATCAGGCAAAAAAAATATGTAACTGATTTTATAAGGCCCTGAGGCTGTCCTCTCACTGGAAACAGAGAGAATAAACAGGATATGGCAGGAGAATGAATCACAAGGAGGTTCTGTTTCACCTCAAACTAGTCAAGATCCGAAACGTTTTTTTTTTTTTTAAACGACTCTTCTAGGAAACTGTACATTACTCTTCAGGACATCCACATCTTAACGTGTTGAATGGTCCAGAAATGGATTCCTTTGTCTAGGAATAGGATCATCACTCTTCAGGGAATGCATAGGTGTCTACATCCCACCATCTGGGAGTCCAAGGACACCTGAAGAGCAGCAGGCTCTCCTTGAGGCCACAGACGTACACATTGACATCATCAGAGGGTGTCAGTAAATGAGATCAGGTTGTGTCAGATCAGATCTGTGTAAGCTCTGGAAGATAAGAGCATAAAGCTACCTCACATGAGATGACTCACCTCACTGATCTCTACAGTGTTTTCCATAAGGGTCCGCTGTAATGCTAGCGTAATGTTAGCGCAATGCTAGCGTAATGCTAGCGTAATGTTAGCGCAATGCTAGCGTAATGCTAGCGTAATGCTAGCATAATGCTAGCGTTAAAGATGAGTTAAAATCCACTTCATTATTGTTTTGTGGCACATTCATTTTCATTGCGTGTTTCAAATCAAACAGGCAGCGTTACGCTGACCACACCACCCTTTGGCAAGCCCTGCGGTTGCGGAAAGTGCACTTGCCGTACCAGGCGGTGATACAGTCCGACAGGATGCTCTCCATGGTGCATGTGTAGAAGGCCTATACAGCCACAAAGTCTGGATGCATAGGCTCTTTACTGTGCTTTGATTGACAACCGAACAGCAAGTGTTGACTAGTTTATGAGTTGATTAAAGCGGCCACAACGGAGTAGTCAACTGCTTCGTTCTGTATAACAAAGCCCATGTTTAACACCTGCTTCATTCTGTATAGCAACGCCCATGTTTAACACCTGCTTCATTCTGTATAGCAAAGCCCATGTTTAACACCTGCTTCATACTGTATAGCAAAGTCAATGTTTAACACCTGCCTCATTCTGTATAACAACGCCCATGTTTAACACCTGCTTCATTCTGTATAACAAAGCCCATGTTTAACACCTGCTTCATTCTGTATAACAAAGCCCATGTTTAACACCTGCTTCATTCTTCAAACAAACCTGTAAGTCTAGTAATGGGCGCTTTGTTTTGTATAAAAGTAGGGGTGCACAATCTTTCCTGGAATTCAGTTTGTCAACAAGGAATTATTGTTCCCTTGACAAAACACATTTTTTCTTAGGTTTTTAAACTAAATTGAAAGTATACTAGTAATCTAGTCAGAAACTAGTCCAATCTAACGTGTTCCTTCAAAATCCTACCCAAAGTGATTGATTGACAGGTCTGAAACCCTACCATCTCTATGACTCATAAAGATCCTGCCCCGTCCCCTGACAATCCCCGCCTACAGTGGTTGATTGACAGGTCTGAAACCCTACCATCTCTATGACTCATAAAGATCCTGCCCCTTCCCCTGACAATCCCCGCCTACAGTGGTTGATTGACAGGCCAAACTGTTAAAAAGGACAGTTCTCCCTTATTTAAAAATGACACATTGGTTTCCTTACCCCAAGTATCCACAGCAGCAGAGCCAAAATACATAATTTGAAGAACAAACATTGCAGGCAATTTATTTTGCAGTAAAAATTTTAAATATGACTTATCTCAAGAGAAGACAGGTTGTATTGTTTAAAAAAAAGTTTGACTTAGAAAATAGTCCTGATCATAAAGACCTAGCCCTAGACGATCTCCCAAACAACTAAACACACTGAACTCATATACACTGCTCAAAAAAATAAAGGGAACACTTAAACAACACAATGTAACTCCAAGTCAATCACACTTCTATGAAATCAAACTGTCCACTTAGGAAGCAACACTGATTGACAATAAATTTCACATGCTGTTGTGCAAATGGAATAGACAAAAGGTGGAAATTATAGGCAATTAGCGAGACACCCCCAAAAAAGGAGTGATTCTGCAGGTGGTGACCACAGACCACTTCTCAGTTCCTATGCTTCCTGGCTGATGTTTTGGTCACTTTTGAATGCTGGCGGTGCTCTCACTCTAGTGGTAGCATGAGACGGAGTCTACAACCCACACAAGTGGCTCAGGTAGTGCAGTTCATCCAGGATGGCACATCAATGCGAGCTGTGGCAAAAAGGTTTGCTGTGTCTGTCAGCGTAGTGTCCAGAGCATGGAGGCGCTACCAGGAGACAGGCCAGTACATCAGGAGACGTGGAGGAGGCCGTAGGAGGGCAACAACCCAGCAGCAGGACCGCTACCTCCGCCTTTGTGCCAGGAGGTGCACTGCCAGAGCCCTGCAAAATGACCTCCAGCAGGCCACAAATGTGCATGTGTCAGCATATGGTCTCACAAGGGGTCTGAGGATCTCATCTCGGTACCTAATGGCAGTCAGGCTACCTCTGGCGAGCACATGGAGGGCTGTGCGGCCCCACAAAGAAATGCCACCCCACACCATGACTGACCCACCGCCAAACCGGTCATGCTGGAGGATGTTGCAGGCAGCAGAACGTTCTCCACGGCGTCTCCAGACTCTGTCACGTCTGTCACATGTGCTCATGTGCTCAGTGTGAACCTGCTTTCATCTGTGAAGAGCACAGGGCGCCAGTGGCGAATTTGCCAATCTTGGTGTTCTCTGGCAAATGCCAAACGTCCTGCACGGTGCTGGGCTGTAAGCACAACCCCCACCTGTGGACGTCGGGCCCTCATACCACCCTCATGGAGTCTGTTTCTGACCGTTTGAGCAGACACATGCACATTTGTTGCCTGCTGGAGGTCATTTTGCAGGGCTCTGGTAGTGCTCCTCCTGCACAAAGGCGGAGGTAGCGGTCCTGCTGCTGGGTTGTTGCCCTCCTACGGCCTCCTCCACGTCTCCTGATGTACTGGCCTGTCTCCTGGTAGCGCCTCCATGCTCTGGACACTACGCTGACAGACACAGCAAACCTTTTTGCCACAGCTCGCATTGATGTGCCATCCTGGATGAACTGCACTACCTGAGCCACTTGTGTGGGTTGTAGACTCCGTCTCATGCTACCACTAGAGTGAGAGCACCGCCAGCATTCAAAAGTGACCAAAACATCAGCCAGGAAGCATAGGAACTGAGAAGTGGTCTGTGGTCACCACCTGCAGAATCACTCCTTTATTGGGGGTGTCTTGCTAATTGCCTATAATTTCCACCTTTTGTCTATTCCATTTGCACAACAGCATGTGAAATTTATTGTCAATCAGTGTTGCTTCCTAAGTGGACAGTTTGATTTCATAGATGTGTGATTGACTTGGAGTTACATTGTGTTGTTTAAGTGTTCCCTTTATTTTTTTGAGCAGTGTATTTTCCCTCATTTTAATTGTAAAGTCATGTCTACTCAATACCACAACTAGGTACAACGGGTCACAAAACCCTCAGTTTGTACTTATTGTTGTTTTTGGGGGTCAAGGTTCGGGTTTTGTAATCGGGTACAGTGGGAAAATGAAATGCCATTCACAATGTTCAGCATTCATAATGTTCAGCATTCATAATGTTCAGCATTCACAATGTTCAGCATTCACAATGTTCAGCATTCATAATGTTCAGCATTCATAATGTTCAGCATTCATAATGTTCAGCATTCATAATGTTCAGCATTCACAATGTTCAGCATTCACAATGTTCAGCATTCACAATGTTCAGCATTCACAATGTTCAGCATTCACAATGTTCAGCATCCTTGGGACGTCCCTACCCCCCCATTGAAGTTGAAATTTAAAAAGGTTATGGTTAGGTAAGAGTTAGGGTTACGGTTAGAATTCAGAGTAGAAACATCCCAAGGACACCGGATAGCATTGACCGTGCCACTCACAATTGTACAAAATTATTCCTGGGTGCGCCTAGAAAAAGGACAGTTTGAAATGTGCCAAATAAGATGTGAATTTTGATTACAATGTGCGCATAGGCTATAGTTGTTTTAATGGAATTGTCTGGGGACAAAAATGTAGGTTCGGATTTCCTCTAGAGGCATAGACCTACTACAACGTAGCTGAGACACAGCCTATAGACCTACTACAACGTAGCTGAGACACAGCCTATAGACCTACTACAACGTAGCTGAGACACAGCCTGTAGACCTACTACAACGTAGCTGAGACACAGCCTATAGACCTACTACAACGTAACTGAGACACAGCCTGTAGACCTACTACAACGTAGCTGAGACACAGCCTATAGACCTACTACAACGTAGCTGAGACACAGCCTGTAGACCTACTACAACGTAGCTGAGACACAGCCTATAGACCTACTACAACGTAGCTGAGACACAGCCTATAGACCTACTACAACGTAGCTGAGACACAGCCTATAGACCTACGACAACGTAGCTGAGACACAGCCTATAGAACTACTACAACGTAGCTGAGAGACAGCCTATAGACCTACTACAACGTAGCTGAGACACAGCCTATAGCCTACTACAACGTAGCTGAGACGCAGCCTATAGAACTACTACAACGTAGCTGAGACACAGCCTATAGCCCTACTACAACGTAGCTTAGACACAGCCTATAGACCTACTACAACGTAGCTGAGACACAGCCTATAGACCTACTACAACGTAGCTGAGACACAGCCTGTAGACCTACTACAACGTAGCTGAGACACAGCCTATAGACCTACTACAACGTACCGGAGACACAGCCTGTAGACCTACTACAACGTAGCTGAGACACAGCCTATAGCCCTACTACAACGTAGCTGAGACGCAGCCTATAGGCCTACTACAACATAGCTGAGACACAGCCTATAGACCTACTACAACGTAGCTGAGACGCAGCCTGTAGACCTACTACAACGTAGCTGAGACACAGCCTGTAGACCTACTACAACGTAGCTTAGACACAGCCTGTAGACCTACTACAACGTAGCTGAGACACAGCCTATAGACCTACTACAACGTAGCTGAGACACAGCCTATAGGTCTACTACAACGTAGCTGAGACACAGCCTATAGACCTACTACAACGTAGCTGAGACACAGCCTATAGACCTACTACAACGTAGCTGAGACACAGCCTATAGACCTACTACAACGTAGCTGAGACACAGCCTATAGACCTACTACAACGTAGCTGAGACACAGCCTATAGACCTACTACAACGTAGCTGAGACACAGCCTATAGACCTACTACAACGTAGCTGAGACACAGCCTATAGACCTACTACAACGTAGCTGAGACACAGCCTATAGACCTACTACAACGTAGCTGAGACACAGCCTATAGACCTACTACAACGTAGCTGAGACACAGCCTATAGACCTACTACAACGTAGCTTAGACCTAACATTATTAAGTACATATATATATTGTTGTATTCATTCAGGTTCACAGTGCGCATTGAACAGTGTACACGGTGTGTATGTGTGTGCGGTGTGTGTACACGGTGTGTATGTGTGTGCGGTGTGTACACGGTGTGTATGTGTGTGCGGTGTGTGTACACGGTGTGTATGTATGTGTGCGGTATGTGTGCGCAGCGTGTGTGTGTATGTGTGCGTGCGTGCGTGGCGTGTGTGTGTGTGTGCGGTGTGTGTGCACGGTGTGTGTGTGTGTGCGGTGTGTGTACACGGTGTGTATGTGTGTGCGGTGTGTGTGTACGGTGTGTATGTGTGTGCGGTGTGTGTACACGGTGTGTATGTGTGTGCGGTGTGTGTACACGGTGTGTATGTGTATGCGGTGTGTGTACACGGTGTGTATGTGTGTGCGGTGTGTGTACACGGTGTGTATGTGTGTGCGGTGTGTGTATGCGGTATGTGTGCGCAGCCTGTGTGCACGGTGTGTGCATGGCGTGTGTGTGTGTGTGTGTGTGTGTGTGTGTGTGTGTGTGTGTGTGTGTGTGTGTGTGCACGACGGCTAGATATTTGCAGCTTAAGCAGACCAAAACCCGGGTTCGGATTATACTTGGTTAAATGTTAAACCTCTGGTCTAGTGACACACAATATGGTAAACAGACCACCGAAGGAGAGGGATTTCAACCGAACAGCTATGTACGAATATGTGTGCCGGTACACCACTAACCAACTCATTTTACCAATCTGGAAGATAAAGTCATAAAGTATCTGTGTATTTCAGATGGAATCGAGGCTTTAGAATGTAACCAGAGGACATAGAGCTCCTTCTGCTTGTTTTAACTACAGACAGTACACACTCCCCCAGGCTATAGGGTGGCTGTGCAGAGTGAGGTGCCAGCTGTCCGACCTCCCCGACCCCCGACCCCCAGCCTCCATGGGACAGAGCTGAGGCCCTCGTCTCCTCGAGGCTCCTCCTCTGTACTCTACAAATGATACCATCACAACGGGTTGAAACACATGCCAGTACAGTACACCGAGGCATCATCATAGGGGTGTAACGGTTCACGGTTCGGTAGGTATTACTGTTTTGAGGACACGGTTCGGTAGGTATTACTGTTTTGAGGTCACGGTTCGGTACGTATTACTGTTTTGAGGTCACGGTTCGGTATGTATTACTGTTTTGAGGACACGGTTCGGTATGTATTACTGTTTTGAGGTCACGGTTCGGTAGGTATTACTGTTTTGAGGTCACGGTTCGGTAGGTATTACTGTTTTGAGGTCCAGGTTCGGTAGGTATTACTGTTTTGAGGACACGGTTCGGTAGGTATTACTGTTTTGAGGTCACGGTTCGGTAGGTATTACTGTTTTGAGGTCACGGTTCGGTAGGTATTACTGTTTTGAGGTCCAGGTTCGGTATGTATTGCTGTTTTGAGGACACGGTTCGGTAGGTATTACTGTTTTGAGGTCACGGTTCGGTACGTATTACTGTTTTGAGGTCCCGGTTCGGTACGTATTGCTGTTTTGAAGTCACGGTTCGGTACGTATTACTGTTTTGAGGTCACGGTTCGGTAGGTATTACTGTTTTGAGGTCACGGTTCGGTAGGTATTGCTGTTTTGAGGTCACGGTTCGGTACGTATTGCTGTTTTGAGGTCACGGTTCGGTAGGTATTACTGTTTTGAGGTCACGGTTCGGTACGTATTGCTGTTTTGAGGTCACGGTTCGGTACGTATTACTGTTTTGAGGTCACGGTTCGGTACGTATTACTGTTTTGAGGTCACGGTTCGGTATGTATTACTGTTTTGAGGTCACGGTTCGGTACGTATTACTGTTTTGAGGTCACGGTTCGGTAGGTATTGCTGTTTTGAGGTCACGGTTCGGTACGTATTACTGTTTTGAGGTCACGGTTCGGTACGTATTACTGTTTTGAGGTCACGGTTCGGTAGGTATTACTGTTTTGAGGACACGGTTCGGTAGGTATTGCTGTTTTGAGGTCACGGTTCGGTAGGTATTACTGTTTTGAGGACACGGTTCGGTACGTATTACTGTTTTGAGGTCACGGTTCGGTATGTATTACTGTTTTGAGGTCACGGTTCGGTAGGTATTGCTGTTTTGAGGTCACGGTTCGGTACGTATTACTGTTTTGAGGTCACGGTTCGGTACGTATTACTGTTTTGAGGTCACGGTTCGGTACGTATTACTGTTTTGAGGTCACGGTTCGGTATGTATTACTGTTTTGAGGTCACGGTTCGGTACGTATTACTGTTTTGAGGTCACGGTTCGGTATGTATTGCTGTTTTGAGGCCACAGTTCGGTTCAACTAAAAAAAATGAAATGCCAACCGTTACCGTAGTTAATTTTTGTTTATTTAATCCAAAGTGTTGGTCTTCGTGACTCCATATTTGATCATGACTCAAAATACCTGATCAGAACTAAAAATCACACTTTCGATTTTCTTAAATGGAAAAAAAACCAAACACGATTAGTCAACAACAACGTTAAAAAATAAAGTGCAATAATGTATGTGAAACCAATACGTAATCATGGTATAGGTCTGTGCTATTATGATTTTACAAAAGAGAAAAATATGCACAGTTTAGTTGTGACTCTCATAAAAGGGTGTGTGTCCATAGCACAGTATTTGTAATTTCTCACTCCTGGGTAATGTGAAGGGGCCGTCACTGTTAAGTAGCTCTCTGTAGCCCTGTAGGTCCATCCATCTGTAGTAAACCCCTCTCTGTAGCCCTGTAGGTCCATCCATCTGTAGTAAACCCCTCTCTACAGCCCTGGAGGTCCATCCATCTGTAGTAAGCACCTCTCTGCAGCCCTGGAGGTCCATCCATCTGTAGTAAGCCCCTATCTACAGCCCTGTAGGTCCATCCATCTGTAGTAAGCCCCTATCTACAGCCCTGTAGGTACATCCATCTGTAGTAAGCACCTCTCTGTAGCCCTGTAGGTCCATCCATCTGTAGTAAACCCCTCTCTACAGCCCTGGAGGTCCATCCATCTGTAGTAAACCCTTCTCTAGCAGCCCTGTAGGTCCATCCATCTGTAGTAAGCACCTCTCTGCAGCCCTGTAGGTCCATCAATCTGTAGTAAGCACCTCTCTGTAGCCCTGTAGGTCCATCCATCTGTAGTAAACCCCTCTCTAGCAGCCCTGTAGGTCCATCCATCTGTAGTAAGCCCCTCCCTGTAGATCCATCCATCTGTAGTAAACACCTCTCTGTAGCCCTGTAGGTCCATCCATCTGTAGTAAGCCCCTCCCTGTAGGTCCATCCATCTGTAGTAAGCACCTCTCTGTAGCCCTGTAGGTCCATCCATCTGTAGTAAGCACCTCTCTGTAGCCCTGTAGGTCCATCCATCTGTAGTAAGCACCTCTCTGTAGCCCTGTAGGTCCATCCATCTGTAGTAAGCACCTCTCTGTAGCCCTGTAGGTCCATCCATCTGTAGTAAACCCCTCTCTCTCTGCAGCCCTGTAGATCCACCCATCTGTAGTAAACTCCTCTCTGCAGCCCTGTAGATCCATCCATCTGTAGTAAGCACCTCTCTGTAGCCCTGTAGGTCCATCCATCTGTAGTAAGCACCTCTCTGTAGCCCTCTAGGTCCATCCATCTGTAGTAAGCACCTCTCTGTAGCCCTGTAGGTCCATCCATCTGTAGTAAGCACCTCTCTGTAGCCCTGTAGGTCCATCCATCTGTAGTAAGCACCTCTCTGTAGCCCTGTAGGTCCATCCATCTGTAGTAAGCACCTCTCTGTAGCCCTGTAGGTCCATCCATCTGTAGTAAACCCCTCTCTGCAGCCCTGTAGATCCACCCATCTGTAGTAAACTCCTCTCTGCAGCCCTGTAGATCCATCCATCTGTAGTAAGCACCTCTCTGTAGCCCTGTAGGTCCATCCATCTGTAGTAAGCACCTCTCTGTAGCCCTCTAGGTCCATCCATCTGTAGTAAGCACCTCTCTGTAGCCCTGTAGGTCCATCCATCTGTAGTAAACCCCTCTCTGCAGCCCTGTAGATCCACCCATCTGTAGTAAACTCCTCTCTGCAGCCCTGGAGGTCCATCCATCTGTAGTAAGCCCTTCTCTAGCAGCCCTGGAGGTCCATCCATCTGTAGTAAGCCCCTCCCTGTAGACCATCCATCTGTAGTAAGCCCAACACGGGGTTCATTGGTCAATTCCATGACAACTTCAGCTGTAGCTTGCTTCTATAGAGCAGCCTGTTTACTGGAACAGGTGCGAGAGGGAGAAGTTAGTAACGTGGCTCGAGAACGTTCAACGAAGGTGCTGAAACCCTCGATTCCTCTCGACCAGGGAGAACAAGCTACTATAAACATATCTATGGCTCCTGTAATGTCTTTGGACCGGTCAGAATCCTCTGCCAAGGGCTGCTTGAGTGCAGAGGGGAGACCAAGTTGCTGTTGTGTGTTTCCGTCTTGCTCCGGTGGCAGTAATTCTGGGGTGATGTCGACGTAAATGTGTCAACATATTTGAGGTGTTTGGCAGCTCCATAGGCTATACTCGTTGAGCAACGGAGACATACTCTCTCTGTCCGTCACCGTTGTAATCTACTGGGAAGCCTAAATGTTACCAAACTGGAGAATTAAACAAAGCATTATCCTGGTTTATCCTGGTAGGCCGTCATTATTATTATATTTATTATAATTCTTATTATAAATAAGAATTTGTTCTTGTCTGTCTGTGTCTGTCTGTCTGTCTGTCTGTCTGTCTGTCTGTCTGTCTGTCTCTGTGTCTGTGTCGGAGTGTGTATAGAGAATATCCTACAGAGCTGCAGGGAGGCTGGCTGGAGAAGAGCTACTCAAAGCCCTGATCGATCGCACAGGTCGCCGCTCAGTGGGGGAGGGTGTGTGTGTGTGTGTGTGTGTGTGTGTGTGTGTGTGTGTGTGTGTAACTGCCCCGTCCTCCCCAGCTGCCTGCCATACAAATAGTCTCCCCGTTCCACCCTTCCGTCAGACTGGAGAACACATGCGAACACACGTATCCCCGTCACCTCCTTGTCGTCTTGTCTCCATCCCCCCTCCATCCATTCAATGCATACTAAGCCTTACTGCAGAAAGAGATGCTCCTATCTTTCAGGGATCAAACGGCTGAGCAAGACAGACGAGACAGACAGGGGGACGTACTCCGTGTTAGGGCAGGGCCATATGAGGACGTACTCCGTGTTAGGGCAGGGCCATATGGGGACGTACTCCGTGTTAGGGCAGGGCCATATGGGGACGTACTCCGTGTTAGGGCAGGGCCATATGGGGACGTACTCCGTGTTAGGGCAGGGCCATATGGGGACGTACTCCGCGTTAGGGCAGGGCCATATGGGGACGTACTCTATGTTAGGGCTGGGCCATATCTCCAATTCATTCAAATGTATGTTATGTATGCTTTGGTCTCATGTTGTATTCTTGGTCTCATTTACTGGCTCCTTGGTCTCATTTACTGGCTCCTTGGTCTCATTTACGGGCTCTTTGGTCTCATTTACGGGCTCTTTGGTCTCATTTACGGGCTCTTTGGTCTCATTTACTGGCTCCTTGGTCTCATTTACTGGCTCCTTGGTCTCATTTACTGGCTCCTTGGTCTCATTTACTGGCTCCTTGGTCTCATGTCGTCTTCTTGGTCTCATTTACTGGCTCTTTGGTCTCATGTCGTCTTCTTGGTCTCATTTACTGGCTCTTTGGTCTCATGTCGTCTTCTTGGTCTCATTTACTGGCTCTTTGGTCTCATGTCGTCTTCTTGGTCTCATTTACTGGCTCTTTGGTCTCATGTTGTCTTCTTGGTCTCATTTACTGGCTCTTTGGTCTCATGTCGTCTTCTTGGTCTCATTTACTGGCTCTTTGGTCTCATGTTGTCTTCTTGGTCTTGTCTCCTTCTGTGCAGTCAGAGAGGAAAAGGCGAAGCGAGAGGTTTCACTCACACCAAAATCTGTCCAAAATAAGCCCTTACTTTGGAACTATGCTTGTCACCTGCCTTCCAGCCTTTGGACCAACGACTCCCATTGTTAGGACGGAGAAATGAGCATCTTGTCATTAAGTACAGATCTCTGACTGTGTGCACCTTCCCCATTTACACACCAAGCCTCTCACCCATGTCACTCGCAACAACAAAAATGAGAGATCCCTTCCTCCTCTCTGACGAGAGGTTTCAACTCGCTAGTTGAGGTTTGTTACAATAGAATAGGTCATATGGACACCAAAACACATTGAGACTCAAATAGCAAACACTAGTAAAAAAAACGAGAGCATCAATGAACGTTGATTCTGGAAAATAAATGCTCAGTTTGTTGCAAGAAGCATCGCGGTACCGCGTACCGTTAGCAGCATTTTAGCCCGAAGAATGTTATACTAGCTGTGCAATAAGCATAAAACACAATTATATAAAGAAATTGACAACTTTGTTATCATTCTGAGAAATAAGGTAGGCCACTTGATTGGACAGGCTAGCACGCTGTTCAAACACACAGGGTGGGTTGGTAACAATTCCACCGTTCTGCCTTGTCAGCTAGCAAATAGATTGGCTACCGTTGGAATATAAAAATGATCTGGATGCTTGATAGACTGTTCAGGAGACCTGTTATCATTTTCTATAAAAACACCAGATCAGTGATTGCAAAAATAACTATTTTGATTAAAATAACTAAATGATGAGTGGTTGTAGAAGGCTCATATTTAGCCGAGGTAATAATTACACAAGCCCTGAATTTATTAGAATACTACTGACCGTTTGAAATACTGTTTATTTTACCTTTAAAATTGTACAAAAAGATTATTTAGAGAACATTTAAAAATCCTATATTAATAAAATATTATTATAATAATCACCTATAAATGTTGAAAAAACAAAAATAGAGATATGTTTAGGCCATATCGCCCAGCCCTGGTGTGTGTGTGTGTGTGTGTGTGTGTGTGTGTGTGTGTGTGTGTGTGTGGTGTCAGGATATCTGTGACAAAAGCTATTAAAGAGGTGTTTTAGCCTTCTCTAACCCCGTTCTCCTTACCTCATTCTCTCTCTCCCCCAATCCCCTCATCTCCCCGTCTCCCACTGTGCTGCTATTCTCTCTCTCCCCTCATCTCATCTCCCACTGTGCTGCTATTCTCTCTCTCTCCTCATCTCCCACTGTGCTGCTCTTCTCTCTCTCTCCTCATCTCCCACTGTGCTGCTCTTCTCTCTCTCTCCTCATCTCCCACTGTGCTGCTCTTCTCTCTCTCCCCTCATCTCCCACTGTGCTGCTCTTCTCTCTCTCCCCTCATCTCCTCATCTCCCACTGTGCTGCTCTTCTCTCTCTCCTCATCTCCTCATCTCTCACTGTGCTGCTATTCTCTCTCTCTCCTCATCTCCTCATCTCTCACTGTGCTGCTATTCTCTCTCTCTCCTCATCTCCTCATCTCTCACTGTGCTGCTATTCTCTCTCTCTCCTCGTCTCCTCATCTCTCACTGTGCTGCTATTCTCTCTCTCTCCTCATCTCTCACTGTGCTGCTATTCTCTCTCTCTCTCCTCATCTCTCACTGTGCTGCCCTTCTCACTCTCTCTATGTTTATTTCTTCACCCTCTCCTCTCTGTCTAGGCCGGTTTAAATTGTGTGTGTGTGTGTGTGTGTGTGTGTCCAGCCCCGACTCTAATCCACACAGCTTTGCTCCTACAGAGATACACGGAGGATCAGGTCTCAACAGAACATTATGTACCCTCATGCTAGTCGTGTGTGTGTGTGTGTGTGGGACCTGTCAGGTTTCACTAGAATACTAATTGGAGAAGAAATAGTTTCTCTGGTGAAGAGAGAGATGGCTTTTTCAAATACTTTACTGATACTGACAGAGAGAAAATGCTGTGAATGAGGGGAGGGGAGGGGGGGGGGGGGGGGGGGGGGTGTCTGGAGGGGGGTGTCTGGGGTTACTATCCTGGGGGGTGGCTGGGGGGGTTACTATCCTTGTGGGGGATTTGAAGTCCCCACAAGCAAAAACGCCATTTTACACTGAGGGTTTAGATTTACAATTAGGGATAGGGGTTTGGTTTTTTGGGTTCAGTCAAAAATATTTTAAAAAAATAAAATCCCAGTTTATGCTTCGAAACCAGCTTTATAAAAGGTTTTAACATTCTAAATTCCATGACGACCACTAAGGAATTAAAATCGGCAGAATAGACGGATATAGTTACAATGCATGATAAATATAATCAGGTTGTAAATCACAGCTGGCCTGGTACGTTGTCTGTTGTCTCCACCTATTTTAGGATGTACCTGTTTCAGTTTCAATCACTCAATGCTTTGAACAAAAATGGACGACTGTAACTAAGGCTGGGAACGTCAACAGAATCAAACTAGCAAGGGCAATGATCACAAGTCAGTCATAAGGTGGGCAATAGACTAGTGCACGTGTGAAACACAAGGGACGCGGAACAAAAAGGGGACACACGCAAGTATAAACGAGTCAACAGGTGAGTCATTTACTTTATGAAATTACAGCCTATGAAATTACAGTGCATATTATGCACATCTGCAAGCATAGCAGCAAAGGGGCGGCAGGTAGCCTAGTGGTTAGAGCGTTGGACTAGTAACCAGCAGGTAGCCTAGTGGTTAGAGTGTTGGACTAGTAACCAGCAGGTAGCCTAGTGGTTAGAGTGTTGGACTAGTAACCAGCAGGTAGCCTAGTGGTTAGAGCGTTGGACTAGTAACCAGCAGGTAGCCTAGTGGTTAGAGTGTTGGACTAGTAACCAGCAGGTAGCCTAGTGGTTAGAGCGTTGGACTAGTAACCAGCAGGTAGCCTAGTGGTTAGAGTGTTGGACTAGTAACCAGCAGGTAGCCTAGTGGTTAGAGCGTTGGACTAGTTAAACGGAAGGTTGCAAGATTGAATCCCCGAGCTGACAAGGAAAAAATCTGTCGTTCTGCCCCTGAAAAAGGTAGTTAACCCAAGGCCGTCATTGTAAATAAGAATTTGCTCTTAACTGACTTGCCTAGTTAAATAAAGGTTAAATAAATCAAATAAAAAATTATAAAAAAGGCTGGACCAATATTATCTCTCTCCTTTTGTTTTAATTATGTTAAAATGCTATATACAGGCCTGCCGAGTGGCGCAGTGGTCTAAGGCACTACATCACAGTGCCAGCAGTGCCACTAGAGATCCTGGTTCCAGTCCAGGCTCTGTCACAGCCGGCAGAAAAGGTGAATCGTTTTGCTAGCTAGCTATGCTGAACGACTGTGATCCACAGTTAGCATATACCTTAGTCGTCAATCATATATATTTGGCATCGATCAAATAGGGAGGGCAGGCAAGTTATCAAAACGTGGACAAGAACGCTAAGCTGCAGGAGGACAAGCGGGCCACTATTCACCAAGAACGCTAAGCTGCAGGAGGACAAGCGGGCCACTATTCACCAAGAACGCTAAGCTGCAGGAGGACAAGCGGGCCACTATTCACCAAGAACGCTAAGCTGCAGGAGGACAAGCGGGCCACTATTCACCAAGAACGCTAAGCTGCAGGAGGACAAGCGGGCCACTATTCACCAAGAACGCTAAGCTGCAGGAGGACAAGCGGGCCACTATTCACCAAGAACGCTAAGCTGCAGGAGGACAAGCGGGCCACTATTTCACCAAGAACGCTAAGCTGCAGGAGGACAAGCGGGCCACTATTCACCAAGAACGCTAAGCTGCAGGAGGACAAGCGGGCCACTATTCACCAAGAACGCTAAGCTGCAGCAGGACAAGCGGGCCACTATTCACCAAGAACGCTAAGCTGCAGCAGGACAAGCGGGCCACTATTCACCAAGAACGCTAAGCTGCAGGAGGACAAGCGGGCCACTATTCACCAAGAACGCTAAGCTGCAGGAGGACAAGCGGGCCACTATTCACCAAGAACGCTAAGCTGCAGGAGGACAAGCGGGCCACTATTCACCAAGAACGCTAAGCTGCAGGAGGACAAGCGGGCCACTATTTCACCAAGAACGCTAAGCTGCAGGAGGACAAGCGGGCCACTATTCACCAAGAACGCTAAGCTGCAGGAGGACAAGCGGGCCACTATTCACCAAGAACGCTAAGCTGCAGCAGGACAAGCGGGCCACTATTCACCAAGAACGCTAAGCTGCAGCAGGACAAGCGGGCCACTATTCACCAAGAACGCTAAGCTGCAGGAGGACAAGCGGGCCACTATTCACCAAGAACGCTAAGCTGCAGGAGGACAAGCGGGCCACTATTCACCAAGAACGCTAAGCTGCAGGAGGACAAGCGGGCCACTATTCACCAAGAACGCTAAGCTGCAGCAGGACAAGCGGGCCACTATTCACCATTGTATATCAGTGCAATGTTGACGGCCAACTAGCTGAAAAAGATTTTAATCTAATTTTCCCTTGTTAGATTTTTTACCTCATCTCTCTCTGGCTAAAGCAGTAGTTGTTGATCTTGTTGATGTGCACAGGCAACTGTGGGAGGGATAGCCTGCCTACATCTTCATGGCTGTTTGATCAACAGGACTGTAAAGTTCACAAATATAAGAGGACTTCCGTGGTATTTACATACAGTATTTACAGAAATCCATTCAGGTGTATTTTGTGGCTTTTAGCGAATGTGTTCTAATGATCTAAAGTCACGCTGTTGCTACTTCCTGTAAACACAGTCCAAGTTCAAAGTGAATGATGGCAGGCCCTACTTCCTGTAAACACAGTCCAAGTTCAAAGTGAATGATGGCAGGCCCTACTTCCTGTAAACACAGTCCAAGTTCAAAGTGAATGATGACAGGCCCTACTGCCTGTAAACACACAGTCCAGTTCAAAGTGAATGATGACAGGTCCTACTTCCTGTAAACACACAGTCCAGTTCATAGTGAATGATGTCAGGCCCTACTGCCTGTTAACACACAGTCCAGTTCATAGTGAATGATGGCAGGTCCTACTGCCTGTAAACACACAGTCCAGTTCAAAGTGAATGATGACAGGTCCTACTGCCTGTAAACACACAGTCCAGTTCATAGTGAATGATGACAGGCCCTACTGCCTGTAAACACACAGTCCAGTTCATAGTGAATGATGGCAGGTCCTACTGTCTGTAAACACACAGTCCAGTTCATAGTGAATGATGACAGGTCCTACTGCCTGTAAACACACAGTCCAGTTCATAGTGAATGATGACAGGTCCTACTGCCTGTAAACACACAGTCCAGTTCATAGTGAATGATGACAGGTCCTACTGCCTGTAAACACACAGTCCAGTTCATAGTGAATGATGGCAGGTCCTACTGTCTGGAAACACACAGTCCAGTTCATAGTGAATGATGACAGGTCCTACTGCCTGTAAACACACAGTCCAGTTCATAGTGAATGATGACAGGTCCTACTTCCTGTAAACACACAGTCCAGTTCATAGTGAATGATGACAGGTCCTACTGCCTGTAAACACACAGTCCAGTTCATAGTGAATGATGGCAGGCCCTACTTCCTGTTAACACACAGTCCAGTTCATAGTGAATGATGACAGGTCCTACTGCCTGTAAACACACAGTCCAGTTCATAGTGAATGATGACAGGTCCTACTGCCTGTAAAACACACAGTCCAGTTCATAGTGAATGATGACAGGTCCTACTTCCTGTTAACACACAGTCCAGTTCATAGTGAATGATGACAGGCCCTACTGCCTGTTAACACACAGTCCAGTTCAAAGTGAATGATGGCAGGCCCTACTGCCTGTTAACACACAGTCCAGTTCAAAGTGAATGATGACAGGCCCTACTGTCTGTAAACACACAGTCCAAGTTCAAAGTGAATGATGACAGGTCCTACTGTCTGTAAACACACAGTCCAAGTTCATAGTGAATGATGACAGGTCCTACTGCCTGTAAACACACAGTCCAAGTTCAAAGTGAATGATGACAGGTCCTACTTCCTGTAAACACACAGTCCAGTTCATAGTGAATGATGACAGGCCCTACTTCCTGTAAACACACAGTCCAGTTCATAGTGAATGATGGCAGGTCCTACTGCCTGTAAACACAGTCCAAGTTCAAAGTGAATGATGGCAGGTCCTACTGCCTGTAAACACAGTCCAAGTTCAAAGTGAATGATGACAGGCCCTACTTCCTGTAAACACACAGTCCAGTTCATAGTGAATGATGACAGGCCCTACTGCCTGTAAACACACAGTCCAGTTCATAGTGAATGATGACAGGTCCTACTGCCTGTAAACACACAGTCCAGTTCATAGTGAATGATGACAGGTCCTACTGCCTGTAAACACACAGTCCAGTTCATAGTGAATGATGTCAGGCCCTACTGCCTGTAAACACACAGTCCAGTTCATAGTGAATGATGGCAGGCTTACCGATTGTTATGAAAACTTGAAATCGGCCCTAATTAATTGGTCAACCTCTAATATAAACACATTTGAATAAGATTTCATGTTGCTAAAACGCTATCAGTTCCACTTTTATGGTTAGGGTTAAGGTTAGGTTTAAGGTTAGGTTTAAGGTTAGGTTTAAGGTTAAGGTTAGAGAAAATAGGATTTTGAATGGGAAGCAAATTCTTTGGTCCACACAAGGACAGTAAAACAAACGTGTGTGTGTGTGTGTGTGTGTGTGTGTGTGTGTGTGTGTGTGTAGGACATCAGACCTGACACGGTTCACTAGAATACTAATTGGAGGAGATGGTTTCAAAGCAGGAAACAAATATCTTAACAGAACTGCTGCTAGTTTATGTTGACTGTCTTGGAATATACACATATTCTCTCTGGCAGAAAGAAAACCTGTGACTTTGTTTTTGTCTTGTGAATGTTTCATTGAAGTGACTGACTGTCTGCACGGTTGAACAGGAGACAAAGCAGCATTGAGCTGAGCTTTGCTCTCTCTCTGTCGCTCCCCCTTCGCTCTCTCTCTGTGTCGCCCCCCCCCCCCCCCCCATCTCTCTCTGTCGCTCCCCCCTCGCTCTCTCTCTCTCTCTGTCGCTCCCCCCTCGCTCTCTCTCTCTCTCTGTCGCTCCCCCCTCCCTCTCTCTCCCTGTCGCTCCCCCCTCGCTCTCTGTTGCTCCCCCCTCGCTCTCTCTCTCTGTCTGTTGCTCCCCCTCGCTCTCTCTGTGTCGCTCCCCCCTCCCTCTCTCTCTGTGTCGCTCCCCCCTCTCTGCTCCCTCAGTCTCTCCCCATCTTTCTCTATTCAACATTAAATGCAGAGAAAGAACAGGTTCAATGGAGTCCCTGTCAGGAACAAGGCTTCTCTCTGGCGGACACAGCGATGGCTTTTTCAACGACTTACTGATACTAACAGAAAGATAATGGTGTGAACAAGATTATTACCCAGGGGTGGCTGGGGGTGTGGGGTGGGGGGGTCTGGAGGGGGGTGGCTGGGGGGGTGTTCGACAGCCACGTTACATCTCTTAAAAGGGGAATAATAACACATTGGCTGTAATAATGTGTTCATATTAAATAACTGAGCATGGCAGCGACCACAGTGAAGCGTTAGCTACTTGACCTTTTCCTTCCTGCTAGATAAATGAAAGACATGTCATTGATGACGGGTGCAGACTAGCTGAGCCAGATCCTGCTGTAACAGAGAGGAAACTGCTGCAGAGCAGGATCTCGCTTTCCCTCCCTCCCTCTCTCTCTCTCTCCGTCCCTCTCTCTCTCTCTCTCTCTCTCCGTCCGTCCCTCTCTCCGTCCCTTCCTCCCTCTCTCCGTCCGTCCCTCTCTCCCTCTCTCCGTCCGTCCGTCCCTCTCTCCGTCCCTCTCTCCCTCCCTCCCTCTCCGTCCGTCCGTCCCTCCCTCCGTCCCTCTCTCTCTCAGTACAGACAGAGAGCAGAGTTTGGACATTTCCCCCCTCAGTTTGGTGTTCAACCAATTTAGAAACAGCAGGTGAAGAAGCGGTCGTGTTTACTGCCGGGGAAAAGGTTATGACTGTATCAAATTGCACCCTATTCCCTATATAGTGGACAACTTTAGACCAGAGCACTGGTCAAGTAATGCACTATATAAGGATATAGGATGGTATTTGAGACGTTTCCTACTTAGTTTCCCTCTAAAGATATTATACCACAGAACAACTCAATATCGTTCTTGGAAAAAAGACTATCCCATACAACAGAACAGGCAGAATTCAATATTTTTCCTTTTTTTAAATGTTATTTTACATTTAACAAGGCAAGTCAGTAAAGAACAAATTCTTATTTACAATGACAGCCTACCACGGCCAAACCACGGACGACGCTGGGCCAATTGTGCGCCGCACTATGGGACTCCCAATCACGGCCGGTTGTGATACAGCCTGGAATCGAACCAGGGTGTCTGTAGTGACGCCTCTAGCACTGAGATGCAGTGTCTTAGACCGCGGCGCCACTCTGGATCCATATGAAATGCTCAATAGCCTAATCTAGATGACTGGGAACTGCCAGGGAACCACACCGTATGATATCGTATCAACACTTAAGTTGATAATATGTATTGCGATTCTCACGATTCTATACTGCGATTTTATGTTCCAAACCTATTGCTCACTACACGTCTGCTGCAGAGAGACGAGAGAAAGTCATGAGAAAATTAGTTTTGATCGGACGTTGGAATAAGTGGTAAAAACATGTTGGTTCACTGTTTTAAAATGAAGATAGAGAACAAACTATAGGATGGAAACTACCGGAGTTTTGGAGCAGGTACAACTTTGAATCAAATATCGATATGTAACATCTTCCAAAAATAATATGGTAATATTTAACTGTAGAGATTTCCCCCCCATCACTAACACATGTGGCTATATCATTCACATTTCTAAGCTTTGATTAAGTCATTGATTTAATCATCATTTATTTTTGTTTAATGACTAAACATTAAAAAGGCAACTGAGCCAGACTTCTCAAACTGATAGATTGAAATTAGCCTACATGCTATTGGTCTGTTGCATAGCCTACATGCTATTGTCCTGTTGCATAGCCTACATGCTATTGGTCTGTTGCATAGCCTACATGCTATTGTTCTGTTGCATAGCCTACATGCTATTGTTCTATTGCATAGCCTACATGCTATTGGTCTGTTGCATAGCCAACATGCTATTGTTCTGTTGCATAGCCTACATGCTATTGTCCTGTTGCATAGCCTACATGCTATTGTCCTGTTGCATAGCCTACATGCTATTGTCCTGTTGCATAGTCTACATGCTATTGTCCTGTTGCATAGCCTACATGCTATTGTCCTGTTGCATAGCCTACATGCTATTGTCCTGTTGCATAGCCTACATGCTATTGTCCTGTTGCATAGCCTACATGCTATTGGTCTGTTACATAGCCTACATGCTATTGGTCTGTTGCATAGCCAACATGCTATTGTTATATTGCATAGCCTACATGCTATTGTTCTGTTGCATAGTCTACATGCTATTGTTCTGTTGCATAGCCTACATGCTATTGTCCTGTTGCATAGCCTACATGCTATTGTTCTGTTGCATAGCCTACATGCTATTGTCCTGTTGCATAGCCTACATGCTAGTGTCCTGTTGCATAGCCTACATGCTATTGTCCTGTTGCATAGCCTACATGCTATTGTTCTATTGCATAGCCAACATGCTATTGTTCTATTGCATAGCCTACATGCTATTGTTCTGTTGCATAGTCTACATGCTATTGTCCTATTGAACAATAAAGTTGTATTGTTCAACGTAGCGTCATACTTGTCTACAGGCCTAGGCTGTATCTCTTGGACTGAGGCTTCTTTCAGGAGAAAAGCAAACACTACTATGTTGCCAAACAGATGAAGAGACTTATAACTTAATAACAACAACGAGTTGAACTTACCGCCAGGTCTGTAAACAACGTCGTCTTCAGTAATGAAGGAAGTGATCTCTCCGTTCTCCATCCGCTCATACCTAGACTTCTTCTTGATCATCTTCTTCTTTCCCTTCTTCCCTGACTCCTCCCCCATTACCATGTTGACCCCGCCTACTCCCCCGGCCCCTCCACCGTTCTCGTTATCCTCGTCCTCGCTCTCGGCGTAGTTCTTAGCGCCGCCCTCCAGCGTGCAGCTGCGGCGCGGTCGAGAGCTCTCGCTCTCCCTGGACGCTTTGTCCCTCTTGTCCCGGTCTCTGTCCCTCTCTCTGTCCCGCTCCCTGTCTCGGTCTCTGTCCCTGTCCTTCTCTCTGTCTGGCTTGTCTTTGTCCGCGGTCATGATTCGCCACGTGCCTTCCTCAGTCCTCTCACGGCTGGGCCTCCGTGAAAGGTAGACTGTCAGCCTGGGCTTCAGTCTTCTGAATTGACCAATCAAATCCAGGGAAAATTCAGCCACACCCCCAGTGTTCCAGAAAAGCTGTGAAGAAAGAAGAGGGAAAACAGACAGGAAAAAGGGACATTAATGGACAGGATAATAATTCAACATGCCAAGATCGCCTTTCTGTCAGGAGCTGGGCTCTGGTCAAAAGTAGTGCACTATATAGGGAATAGGGCTCTGGTCAAAAGTAGGGCTCTGGTCAAAAGTAGTGCACTATATAGGGAATAGGGCACCATTTGGTACACACATTAGTTCTACAGGCTTTCTTTGTGCAGCATACCGCTGGGCTCTTCCCTGACAGACGAGTACCAGGGGGGGGGGGGAGCTGCTACAGAGCCCACAGTCTAGAAGCCTCTACTGGGCTCTTCCCTGACAGATGAGTACCAGGGGAGGGGAGTGGGGGGGAGCTGCTACAGAGCCCACAGTCTAGAGGCCTCTACTGGGCTCTTCCCTGACAGATGAGTACCAGGGGAGGGGATCTGCTACAGAGCCCACAGTCTAGAGGCCTCTACTGGGCTCTTCCCTGACAGATGAGTACCAGGGGAGGGGATCTGCTACAGAGCCCACAGTCTAGAGGCCTCTACTGGGCTCTTCCCTGACAGACGAGTACCAGGGGAGGGGAGTGGGGGGGAGCTGCTACAGAGCCCACAGTCTAGAAGCCTCTACTGGGCTCTTACCTGACAGACGAGTACCAGGGGAGGGGAGGGGGAGCTGCTACAGAGCCCACAGTCTAGAGGCCTCTACTGGGCTCTTACCTGACAGACGAGTACCAGGGGAGGGGAGGGGAGGGGGAGCTGCTACAGAGCCCACAGTCTAGAGGCCTCTACTGGGCTCTTACCTGACAGACGAGTACCAGGGGAGGGGAGGGGAGAGGGAGCTGCTACAGAGCCCACAGTCTAGAGGCCTCTACTGGGCTCTTACCTGACAGACGAGTACCAGGGGAGGGGGGGGGGGGGGGAGCTGCTACAGAGCTAATCTGCTGCTGTCTCCTAGTCATGTCGTGTTGCTAATCTGCTGCTGTCTCCTAGTCATGTCGTGTTGCTAATCTGCTGCTGTCTCCTAGTCATGTCGTGTTGCTAATCTGCAGCTGTCTCCTAGTCATGTCGTGTTGCTAATCTGCTGCAGTCTCCTAGTCATGTCGTGTTGCTAGTCTGCTGCTGTCTCCTAGTCATGTCGTGTTGCTAATCTGCTGCTGTCTCCTAGTCATGTCGTGTTGCTAATCTGCTGCTGTCTCCTAGTCATGTCGTGTTGCTAATCTGCTGCTGTCTCCTAGTCATGTCGTGTTGCTAATCTGCTGCTGTCTCCTAGTCATGTCGTGTTGCTAATCTGCTGCTGTCTCCTAGTCATGTCGTGTTGCTAATCTGCAGCTGTCTCCTAGTCATGTCGTGTTGCTAATCTGCTGCAGTCTCCTAGTCATGTCGTGTTGCTAGTCTGCTGCTGTCTCCTAGTCATGTCGTGTTGCTAATCTGCTGCTGTCTCCTAGTCATGTCGTGTTGCTAATCTGCTGCTGTCTCCTAGTCATGTCGTGTTGCTAATCTGCTGCTGTCTCCTAGTCATGTCGTGTTGCTAATCTGCTGCTGTCTCCTAGTCATGTCGTGTTGCTAATCTGCTGCTGTCTCCTAGTCATGTCGTGTTGCTAATCTGCTGCTGTCTCCTAGTCATGTCGTGTTGCTAATCTGCTGCTGTCTCCTAGTCATGTCGTGTTGCTAATCTGCTGCTGTCTCCTAGTCATGTCGTGTTGCTAATCTGCTGCTGTCTCCTAGTCATGTCGTGTTGCTAATCTGCTGCTGTCTCCTAGTCATGTCGTGTTGCTAATCTGCTGCTGTCTCCTAGTCATGTCGTGTTGCTAATCTGCTGCTGTCTCCTAGTCATGTCGTGTTGCTAATCTGCTGCTGTCTCCTAGTCATGTCGTGTTGCTAATCTGCTGCTGTCTCCTAGTCATGTCGTGTTGCTAATCTGCTGCTGTCTCCTAGTCATGTCGTGTTGCTAATCTGCTGCTGTCTCCTAGTCATGTCGTGTTGCTAATCTGCTGCTGTCTCCTAGTCATGTCGTGTTGCTAATCTGCTGCTGTCTCCTAGTCATGTCGTGTTGCTAATCTGCTGCTGTCTCCTAGTCATGTCGTGTTGCTAATCTGCTGCTGTCTCCTAGTCATGTCGTGTTGCTAATCTGCTGCTGTCTCCTAGTCATGTCGTGTTGCTAATCTGCAGCTGTCTCCTAGTCATGTCGTGTTGCTAATCTGCTGCTGTCTCCTAGTCATGTCGTGTTGCTAATCTGCAGCTGTCTCCTAGTCATGTCGTGTTGCTAATCTGCTGCTGTCTCCTAGTCATGTCGTGTTGCTAATCTGCTGCTGTCTCCTAGTCATGTCGTGTTGCTAATCTGCTGCTGTCTCCTAGTCATGTCGTGTTGCTAATCTGCTGCTGTCTCCTAGTCATGTCGTGTTGCTAATCTGCTGCTGTCTCCTAGTCCTGTCGTGTTGCTAATCTGCTGCTGTCTCCTAGTCATGTCGTGTTGCTAATCTTCTGCTGTCTCCTAGTCATGTCGTGTTGCTAATCTGCTGCTGTCTCCTAGTCATGTCGTGTTGCTAATCTGCTGCTGTCTCCTAGTCCTGTCGTGTTGCTAATCTGCTGCTGTCTCCTAGTCATGTCGTGTTGCTAATCTGCTGCTGTCTCCTAGTCATGTCGTGTTGCTAATCTGCTGCTGTCTCCTAGTCATGTCGTGTTGCTAATCTGCTGCTGTCTCCTAGTCATGTCGTGTTGCTAATCTGCTGCTGTCTCCTAGTCCTGTCGTGTTGCTAATCTGCTGCTGTCTCCTAGTCATGTCGTGTTGCTAATCTGCTGCTGTCTCCTAGTCATGTCGTGTTGCTAATCTGCTGCTGTCTCCTAGTCATGTCGTGTTGCTAATCTGCTGCTGTCTCCTAGTCATGTCGTGTTGCTAATCTGCAGCTGTCTCCTAGTCATGTCGTGTTGCTAATCTGCAGCTGTCTCCTAGTCATGTCGTGTTGCTAATCTGCTGCTGTCTCCTAGTCATGTCGCTAATCTGCTGCTGTCTCCTAGTCATGTCGTGTTGCTAATCTGCAGCTGTCTCCTAGTCATGTCTAATCCCATGTAAGAGATTCTCCGGTACTTTTATATATTTTTTGTCACTTGTTCTAAAATTTGCGCTCGCAAGCCAAAAGTGGTCCCAGACAATTATGTATTATGTCACATATGTGCACCGCGACATTGCTCATTCGGCTGTGTGTGCATCTTGCTAGCAGCGGTTACTCAAATGGCAAGAGGCTGCAGCACATTGGCAGAAACTCAAATTGCCAGGGTGCTGGCCCACGTGTGGGAAAAATGCTTCCAGAAAGTCACTTTCAAACTAGGGAATCCTGGTCTAGTTGAGGTAAAACAGCAATTCTGCACTACATAATGACTCATCCAGAAGAAAGTGGGAGTAAACAAATAAAATAAATAAATAAATACTAGTTGCTCTAAGTTCCGGAACATGTCTTTGAAGCTAGAATGCTTAATTGTTACATCCATTTTTGGACTACATGAATGATACATATTCATTGATTCTTGAATAATATAACGTGTAAATGCCTTGTGAGCGTAGTTCAACTGTCGTACCCACCCCTTCACAAGCCAATATAAGCTTGTTTTACTCTAGTGTTTGTAAACAATGTAAATGTTAACATAGTATATCCTCAAAACAATTGCTAAAACTATAAAATGTTGATCTCATGAATGGTCAGTCATTGTATCCATAGCTCTGCCTACCGTTGGGCCAGTAACCGAAAGGTTGCTTCATCGAATCCCAGAGCTGACAAGGTAAAAATCTGTCGTTCTGCCCCTGAACAAGGCAGTTTAACCCACTGTTCCCCGGTAGGCCGTCATTGTAAATAAGAATATGTTTTTAACGGACTTGCCTAGTTAAATAAAAGATTACACACTGAATTTGAGAGCGGTTACATTTCTCCAGGCCCATCCCTCAGCTGTTTACCAAAACAGGGGTGGGGTTCTGCTTTGTTATGGTTTCAATTAAAAGGGATTGTCCTGTACTTATGTATACTTTTTAGCCAGTAGTTCTGAAAGTAGTGCTCACGAGCCAAAATCGGTCCCGGAAAATGACAGACTACGTCGCATGTTCTGTTCTATTCTGTCATTATATGTTAACCTAGAAGACTAAATAAACTCTTACTCACCAGAATAATGTCATACATTATAGAACGAATGCTTCAATCTAGTTGACATTGTTTCTCTGTCATGTCTGCTTGTTTTGTGGAGCAAAGACGTTTAAGCACCGGAGAGAAAATGCAATAACACTTCAAATTAAAACATTTGGGGGAAGAAAAAAAAATAAAAAATTCTGGGCAAAATGTCCAAATGACATCAGTTTGACCGGTTATGAGGAAATAAAAAGCTGTGAAAACAACCCAGTGTGTTTCTGATAAGATACATATTTTGTGGTTGAAATACTATCAGCTTTTATGACGCATTGGGGGCAGCAACTCTACAGACGGCCCCTAACTGCTCATTCAAAAATGCAGATAGAGCTTATAGGCCTACAGTCTGTGTTCAGATTTCAGTTTCCATTTAACCCATCTGAACACTTGGTTACAATTCCATTTGACGTCCCATAAGACTATTTGAAGTTCCCGTCTTGTGACTGTTGAATTTGTATAGCGCCTCACTCACCACACAACATAGGCACTGTTATCCTCCTGCGTTATCATTTCAACACATCTTTCCCAAACATAACTTTTCTGGTTCTCCCTTCTCTTTATTTTCAACTCTCTCCATTTCGCAGATTTTCTCATATTTGAATTAAACAACAGGACATTGTCCTTCTCATGTCAGTGGATAGACATGAAATTGCTCTGTCCGTTCCCAAAAGCGTTTGGTGATTAAGGGTTATTTTTTGTAGGCTTATTTGGCGAGCATAAAATTAGGCCCGAAAGCTTAAGTTTACGCATTAATTCCAGATAGCTTAAAAATAACCAAAGAAAAAACTCAATGTAGAATAAATTGAACAAGAATTATACATTTATGGATCTTTTGAATGTATTGTTTTAACCCAATATAAACACCGGGAGTGCGGTTTATGAGTCCCCCGAGATCACCCAGAAATAGTTATTACAGTCCCCCTGAGATCACCTAGAAATAGTTATTACAGTCCCCCTGAGATCACCTAGAAATAGTTATTACAGTCCCCCTGAGATCACCTATAAATAGTTATTACAGTCCCCTGAGATCACCTAGAAATAGTTATTACAGTCCCCCTGAGATCACCTAGAAATAGTTATTACAGTCCCCCTGAGATCACCTATAAATAGTTATTACAGTCCCCCTGAGATCACATATAAATAGTTATTACAGTCCCCCTGAGATCACATATAAATAGTTATTACAGTCCCCCTGAGATCACCTATAAATAGTTATTACAGTCCCCCTGAGATCACCTATAAATAGTTATTACAGTCCCCCTGAGATCACCTAGAAATAGTTATTACAGTCCCCCTGAGATCACATATAAATAGTTATTACAGTCCCCCTGAGATCACCTAGAAATAGTTATTACAGTCCCCCTGAGATCACCTAGAAATAGTTATTACAGTCCCCTGAGATCACCTATAAATAGTTATTACAGTCCCCTGAGATCACCTATAAATAGTTATTACAGTCCCCCTGAGATCACATATAAATAGTTATTACAGTCCCCCTGAGATCACCTATAAATAGTTATTACAGTCCCCTGAGATCACATATAAATAGTTCATGCATAGCGTTTACAGGATGGATGAATGATGAATGAGAGAAACCAGAGGATGAGAGGAGTGGCTTTTGACAGAATACAGTGACATGGTTGATAAGAGTACGACTCTTCCTCGACATGACCCGCAGCTTGTTATCTGGAGAGCGTGCGTGTGCGTGTGCGCATTTACGTGTGTGAGTGTACGCAGTGTGTTACTGCGTGTGTGTGTGTGTGTTTGTTGTACACCAACTGACAGGGCAGCTGCTCTTGTTTTCAGCTTCAACACAAACACCAGGGTTGATTACAGCCCAGCAGTCGCCACGGCTACTATTAATCACCTAATGATGAGTTACCACGACGACCGCTGGGCCGTAGAGACACAAACACCTTATATACACACACACACACACTTATATACAGAGACACACACACACACCTTGTACACACAGAAGACACACACACACTTATATACAGAGACACACACACAGAAGACACACACACACCTTATATACAGAGACACACACACCTTATACACACAGGAGAGACACACACACACACCTTATATACAGAGACACACACAGTACACGGACCAAAATCCATCTCTCACCCTTGTGGGTGTCTGTATCACAGGTCTGTCCTGGGGGTGTGAGGGGACAGGAACTATGCTGTGAAACTGCGGCTGTAGACCTAACTGTATCACAGGTCTGTCCTGGGGGTGTGAGGGGACAGGAACTATGCTGTGAAACTGCGGCTGTAGACCTAACTGTATCACAGGTCTGTCCTGGGGGTGTGAGGGGACAGGAACTATGCTGTGAAACTGCGGCTGTAGACCTAACTGTATCACAGGTCTGTCCTGGGGGTGTGAGGGGACAGGAACTATGCTGTGAAACTGCGGCTGTAGACCTAACTGTATCACAGGTCTGTCCTGGGGGTGTGAGGGGACAGGAACTATGCTGTGAAACTGCGGCTGTAGACCTAACTGTATCACAGGTCTGTCCTGGGGGTGTGAGGGGACAGGAACTATGCTGTGAAACTGCGGCTGTAGACCTAACTGTATCACAGGTCTGTCCTGGGGGTGTGAGGGGACAGGAACTATGCTGTGATACTGCGGCTGTAGACCTAACTGTATCACAGGTCTGTCCTGGGGGTGTGAGGGGACAGGAACTATGCTGTGAAACTGCGGCTGTAGACCTAATCCCAGCTCTGCGAGACCCACCACAGGTGCTATAGACACCTAACCACAGAAACTTCATATAGGCTAGGCTACACTATTCAGATCAGTTCAATAACACCCTTCATCTGAAATAAGGATTTAAACATTTGCAAATGTTTGGTTTCTGTCTTTAGTAAATGGCCTGTTTTCTGAGCAAAAAAAATAGGCTTTTTCCCCCCAGTAATTGTCTCAAAAACGAGACAAATTCTCATAAATTACCAAACTGAATTAGAGTGGGGAAAAATAGTGGCTGAAACAGGAACTGTTATGTTATAATGTAGCATGTTATATTTAATGAACTGTTATGTTATAATGTTATATTTAATGAACTGCTGTTATGTTAATGTAATATGTTATATTTAATGAACTGTTATGTTATAATGTAGCATGTTCTATAATAATGAACTGTTATGTTATAATGTAATATGTTATATTTAATGAACTGTTATGTTATAATGTAATATGTTATATTTAATGAACTGTTATAATGTAATATGTTATATTTAATGAACTGTTATGTTATAATGCAATATGTTATATTTAATGAACTGTTATAATGTAATATGTTATATTTAATGAACTGTTATAATGTAATATGTTATATTTAATGAACTGTTATGTTATAATGTTATAATGTAATATGTTATATTTAATGACCTGTTATGTTATAATGTTAATGTAATATGTTATATTTAATGACCTGTTATGTTATAATGTTATAATGTAATATGTTATATTTAATGACCTGTTATAATGTAGCATGTTCTATGATAATGAACTGTTATACATTTTTTTTAATCATTTAACCTTTATTTAACTAGGCAAGTCACCTAAGAACAAATTATTATCTACAATGACGGCCTAGGAACAGTGGGTTAACTGCCTTGTTCAGGGGCACAACGACACATTTGTACCTTGTCAGCTCGGGGATTCGATCTAGCAACCTTTCGGTTACTGGCCCAACGCTCTAACCACGAGGCTACCTGCCACCCCGATGTAGCACGTTCCATAATAATGAACTGTTATAATGTAATGTATTGACGGGCTGTAGTGAGAAAACACCCAGCAGACTCTCAGTGTGACTGATATAAACGGTTGCCTTGGTGACTGAATACTCTGAGAGAACAGTACTGTGGAGGGTGTGAAGGGGCAGGTGAGGCTGGAAGCAATTCCACATCAATCACCACGATCCTCCGGGCAGAACAAAAAAACAAAACAAAATGGAGGGAAAAAGGCAGCAGGAGGCGGGGTGGGGGGGAAGGAGGGAGAAAGAGAAGGTGGCCTTCAGGGTCTGAGATAATAGTAGCTACTTCCCCAGTCACATTACTGTAATGGAGTCACAAGGCTAGCCTAGCAGACACACAGCCAGCCAGGCAGCCAGCAGCTCTTCAATAAACCCATTCCATCTTCAGAACATGTTTCAATGAGACCTCTGAACCACAGAGTTAAAAAAAAAATATATATATATATCTTTTAAAACCCCCAGAGGCGTTCGACTTAACTGCATGCACAGTTCGGCGCGAAGCGACCGTTAGATCCGATGAGGTGTTTCTGCCCGTGAGCTTAGCTAGCCTATGTCGCCATGACGTCGCCCACAAAGCGTGATCGGAGACTTCTATCGGAGAATCAGTTTCTGCCTAGCGTCATACTGTACCGTATTTGGGCCCTGGTCTAAATTAGTGCCCTGTATATTAGGGAATAGGGTGTCTTCTGGGACATCCTCCTGGTAACCTCAATGTGATGGCTCTATTAGCAGTTAGCACATCACCCCCCTCTCCACACCCCCCCCCCCCCCCCACACACAGCAGGTTTCAATTACTAAACACTGCCACACACACACAGAGACATGGACACACACACTTAAAAAGCACACACACACACACACACACACTCACTCACAGGCCCTCCTCCTCCTCTAGGCTTTTAAGGCTTCATGATGGTTTATTCATTCTAAATCACTCCCCCATTACTCTCTCGCACATTAATCTCCCAACGCCGTGGTTTATTCCAAACCTGGCACAGGATAAACATCCCATAATTGGCAGTCAGGTTTTAACTGACTAGTGACTATCTGGAAGGACAAAGCTGTTCGTAGTTTATCACGTTTAGTCATTATTACATGGTTAAAAATTATTATATATATATATAAAAACTTATTTAACAATACAACCCCACCCATCCCCCCAAAAAATGTTTTTATGTAGCCTAAATCTAACAACAATACTGAGCCAATAACATGACAGCATGTTCTGAGAGATTAGCCTCAGTATGTTAGCTGAAGCTGGGAATGACTACCACTTCACAATCCTCTGATCGAACAAAATACGATTGGCAAGGATTTGAGGCTGGGATTTAGTTGCAGAAGCATTTCAGAACGAAACAGTCCCATGAATACAGATCAGTAGTAGTGTGAATAAATACAGCGAAACACGTCCAAAATTGGTGCCCTACTTTTGACCCAAGCCCATAGGCCTCTCATCAAATGATCAAAAGTAGTGCACTGTGAAGGGAATAGGGTAACAGTGGTTAACATTATGGGGGGGGCCCTAGATCCTCAGAGGCCATTTTATGTAGCATTAAGCATGATGACGTTGAGATTAGCAGCGTGTGTCAGTTTCAATACATGACTTAGTCTAATCTAGTCTGATGTCATGTGATATCCAACCTGGAGTCCAACAACAGCAGCACAGGAAGCAAGGGTGTAGGACACACACAAACACACACCTCTACTCCGCCTGTTCCTTGAATTCACTGACCTGACAAGCAACAACCTATTTCACTCAGCGAATCAAAAGCAACGTGCTAAGAAGTCCTATTTTTAGGCTCCATTTGAAAGTTAGTTCAAGAGGTAACGGCAGTACCGTGGCAACGATAGGTTAGAGGAACTCAAACATAACATACACATTTAATACACAGCAGTCTAGCTAGTTGCTGTGGTGGAGGAAACCATTTCTCCCAACAGCACAACAGATAGTAGCCTACAAAATTAACTGACGTATTATTTCTCAACGCAATAGGAAACCCCTTTAAGGACTTTTATCCACCTCGATCCAGCCCCCAGCTCCTGAAGAAAAAGGCGGGGTTGTGTTTAAAGCTCCTCTACCCACGATCCCCCCCCTCTAAACGAGCTGCTCTTGAGAGAGCAGCGTTATCGCAAGGGCGGGCGGGCTGTTGGACCGACTTCTCCCTAGGTGTCATTGACAACGGAGGGTAGAGCTGGCTGGCGTCTCAAACGGCACCCTATTCGTTATAAAGTACACCACATAGGGAGCCATTTGGGATGGTCCTAATGCTATCATGAATCGACTTTGAGTTTCACCAGAGAACCAGGCTTTTAAATCTCCTTTTAATATATATTTTTACTACTACCACTATGGCGATATTATTACTACTACTACGATATTACTACGACAATACTACAACTACATTCCTACTACATTACTACTACACTATTACTACTATAAGTGGCTGATCTGAAGTACTTGCTAGTATCTTTAGCCTCTAGGAAAGGGAATTGTCATTGATTTGACGTACATCCATCCAGCATTTTAAAGGAGAGGCAGAGGTCATGTGATTGTTTTCACAGACACACACCTTACAACACAGACGTTACACCTAGCTAAACCATCATCTGATCACAACGTTATGATAACATTAGTATCTAAACCCCACCAGAGAAGATAAGTCTATTGTTTTTCATGACAAGACATCTACACAACATTATGATAACATTAGCATCTAAACCCCACCAGAGAAGATAAGTCTGTTTGTCATGACATCTACACAACATTATGATAACATTAGTATCTAAACCCCACCAGAGAAGATAAGTCTATTGTTTGTCATGACAAGACATCTACACAACATTATGATAACATTAGCATCTAAACCCCACCAGAGAAGATAAGTCTGTTTGTCATGACATCTACACAACATTATGATAACATTAGCATCTAAACCCCACCAGAGAAGATAAGTATATTGTTTGTCATGACAAGACATCTACACAACATTATGATAACATTAGCATCTAAACCCCACCAGAGAAGATAAGTATATTGTTTGTCATGACATCTACACAACATTATGATAACATTAGTATCTAAACACCACCAGAGAAGATAAGTCTATTGTTTGTCATGACATCTACACAACATTATGATAACATTAGCATCTAAACCCCACCAGAGAAGATAAGTCTATTGTTTGTCAGGAGAAGACATCTACACAACATTATGATAACATTAGCATCTAAACCCTACCAGAGAAGATAAGTATGTTTGTCATGACAAGACATCTACACAACATTATGATAACATTAGCATCTAAACCCCACGAGAGAAGATAAGTCTATTGTTTGTCATGACAAGACATCTACACAACATTATGATAACATTAGCATCTAAACCCCACCAGAGAAGATAAGTGTATTGTTTGTCATGACAAGACATCTACACAACATTTTGATAACATTAGCATCTAAACCCCACCAGAGAAGATAAGTATATTGTTTGTCATGACATCTACACAACATTATGATAACATTAGTATCTAAACACCACCAGAGAAGATAAGTCTATTGTTTGTCATGACATCTACACAACATTATGATAACATTAGCATCTAAACCCCACCAGAGAAGATAAGTCTATTGTTTGTCAGGAGAAGACATCTACACAACATTATGATAACATTAGCATCTAAACCCTACCAGAGAAGATAAGTATGTTTGTCATGACAAGACATCTACACAACATTATGATAACATTAGCATCTAAACCCCACCAGAGAAGATAAGTCTATTGTTTGTCAGGAGAAGACATCTACACAACATTATGATAACATTAGCATCTAAACCCTACCAGAGAAGATAAGTATGTTTGTCATGACAAGACATCTACACAACATTATGATAACATTAGCATCTAAACCCCACGAGAGAAGATAAGTCTATTGTTTGTCATGACAAGACATCTACACAACATTATGATAACATTAGCATCTAAACCCCACCAGAGAAGATAAGTCTGTTTGTCATGACATCTACACAACATTATGATAACATTAGCATCTAAACCCCACCAGAGAAGATAAGTCTATTGTTTGTCATGACAAGACATCTACACAACATTATGATAACATTAGCATCTAAACCCCACCAGAGAAGATAAGTATATTGTTTGTCATGACATCTACACAACATTATGATAACATTAGTATCTAAACACCACCAGAGAAGATAAGTCTATTGTTTGTCATGACATCTACACAACATTATGATAACATTAGCATCTAAACCCCACCAGAGAAGATAAGTATATTGTTTGTCAGGAGAAGACATCTACACAACATTATGATAACATTAGCATCTAAACCCTACCAGAGAAGATAAGTATGTTTGTCATGACAAGACATCTACACAACATTATGATAACATTAGCATCTAAACCCCACGAGAGAAGATAAGTCTATTGTTTGTCATGACAAGACATCTACACAACATTATGATAACATTAGCATCTAAACCCCACCAGAGAAGATAAGTCTATTGTTTGTCATGACAAGACATCTACACAACATTATGATAACATTAGCATCTAAACCCCACCAGAGAAGATAAGTGTATTGTTTGTCATGACAAGACATCTACACAACATTATGATAACATTAGCATCTAAACACCACCAGAGAAGATAAGTCTATTGTTTGTCATGACATCTACACAACATTATGATAACATTAGTATCTAAACCCCACCAGAGAAGATAAGTATGTTTGTCATGACAAGACATCTACACAACATTATGATAACATTAGCATCTAAACCCCACGAGAGAAGATAAGTCTATTGTTTGTCATGACAAGACATCTACACAACATTATGATAACATTAGCATCTAAACCCCACCAGAGAAGATAAGTCTGTTTGTCATGACATCTACACAACATTATGATAACATTAGCATCTAAACCCCACCAGAGAAGATAAGTCTATTGTTTGTCATGACAAGACATCTACACAACATTATGATAACATTAGCATCTAAACCCCACCAGAGAAGATAAGTATATTGTTTGTCATGACATCTACACAACATTATGATAACATTAGTATCTAAACACCACCAGAGAAGATAAGTCTATTGTTTGTCATGACATCTACACAACATTATGATAACATTAGCATCTAAACCCCACCAGAGAAGATAAGTCTATTGTTTGTCAGGAGAAGACATCTACACAACATTATGATAACATTAGCATCTAAACCCCACGAGAGAAGATAAGTCTATTGTTTGTCATGACAAGACATCTACACAACATTATGATAACATTAGCATCTAAACCCCACCAGAGAAGATAAGTGTATTGTTTGTCATGACAAGACATCTACACAACATTATGATAACATTAGCATCTAAACACCACCAGAGAAGATAAGTCTATTGTTTGTCATGACATCTACACAACATTATGATAACATTAGTATCTAAACCCCACCAGAGAAGATAAGTCTATTGTTTGTCATGACATCTACACAACATTATGACAACATTCGTATTTAAACCCCACCAGAGAAGATACTGTCAGGACAAACACACAGAAACACATGAGATTTCATCATCACTAGAGAAATCCTACGTCTTGTCGAGGGAATGCTTAACGAAAGGCTCACCAATGCCCCCTATACACAAAACAAAGACTGTTGGTTGTTACTGCTAGGTGTTGTTGACAGTAGCAGCAAAGCCTTTGTTTGTTTGTTTGTTAATCAGATATAGAGAGGGAACATCTGCTGCTGTGACAAAACTAATAGTGAAATCTGAGTGTGCACTCCCAAATAGGACCCTATCACCTACGTAGTAGACAACTTTAAAATAATTGTGCACTGTGTAGGATATAGGATGCCTATCAAACTGGAAGAGAGAAAACAGCCTGTATTCACAACTGCCCTGTACCATTTAGTCAATTCAAACTGGAAGAGAGAAAACAGACCTTATTCACAGGAACACTGTCGTCCTCCATTCTCAAACCACTTCAGTAGAAACAATACCATGTTTACAACACAGAATTTAATAGATTAGACCTATATTTTATCTCTAGGGAACTGACACTAAACGCAGGAAACAAACTAGCACAAACAGATGTAACTGTAGGACTGATAGCGCCGAGGTTTCAAACCAACAGCACACAGAACCACAACCACAACGACAGACATCTTCAAAGAAGCGGAGGACATCGTCAAAGAAGCGGAGGACATCGTCAAAGAAGCGGAGGTCATCTTCAAAGAAGCGGAGGACATCTTCAAAGAAGCGGAGGACATCGTCAAAGAAGCGGAGGACATCGTCAAAGAAGCGGAGGTCATCTTCAAAGAAGCGGAGGACATCTTCAAAGAAGCGGAGCTCATCTTCAAAGAAGCGGAGGACATCGTCAAAGAAGCGGAGGACATCTTCAAAGAAGCGGAGGACATCTTCAAAGAAGCGGAAGTAATCTTCAAAGAAGCGGAGGACATCGTCAAAGAAGCGGAGGACATCGTCAAAGAAGCGGAGGACATCTTCAAAGAAGCGGAAGTAATCTTCAAAGAAGCGGAGGACATCGTCAAAGAAGCGGAGGACATCGTCAAAGAAGCGGAGGACATCTTCAAAGAAGCGGAGGACATCTTCAAAAGAAGCGGAGGACATCTTCAAAAGAAGCGGAGGACATCTTCAAAGAAGCGGAGGACATCTTCAAAAAAAGAGAAGGGATCCCAGTAACAAGGCCATTAGGTCAGCACGCAAAACCATTTCTCCGCATACATGGTTTAGTTGATCTGGTTGCAGGCAGGCGCCCTCCTCTCCAAGCCCATCTAGGAGCAGATGGTTGTGTGTGTGTGTGTGTGTGGTGGAGGTAGTGGAGGGAACAAGCTGAGGGCCTGCATTGAAAAGCAACACAATATAATGGCTGAGCCAGAAGCACAAATCTCTTCCCTCCACCCCCACTAGATACCAGGGTGATGGTGTTACCTCACATTAGAAAAGGCTTATTGTTTCACAGACGCCCTCCTCGACTCTTACAGCCGCTAGCTAACCACCACCCTAAACCACCAGGCAACCGTCAAAAAAAAAAAGGGGCAATTCTTTTCTCAGAAAAGGCCTTTTACATCCTTCCTTTGTTATGTTCCCTCCCTCCCTTCCTCCCAGACAGATCTAGGACAGTCCTCCCCCAGTGCCAGAACTAACACGTAGATGTGTTAACAATAAACACTACAGAAATACACCAGTAAAATAAAATGCCTATTCAGGATTTATAAGTAGTTGTTTAAGAAGAAGGGGAGGTGGCTGCTTGGAGAGCAGTAAGCAGACCTCTTTTAAAATACCTTCACTTGAAAACTGAGAAAAGTGGCAATAGTACTGGTTGTCCATTTTGAGACGCCGTAGCCAGTATATACTTCCTCAAAATAGCCCGAATCTTAAGATAACTCAAGAAATGTCATACATTGACATTTTTCCCATAAATATTTTATTTGCACAATTTTACACTGAACAAAAACAAACATGTATAGTGTTGGTCCGATGTTTCATGAGCTGAAATAAATGATCACAGACATTTTCCACAAACACAAAAAGCGTATGTCTCTTAAATGTTGCGCACAAATTTGTTTACATCCCTGTTAGTGAGCATTTATCCTTTGCCATGATAATCCATCCACCTGACGACAGGTGTGGCATTTCTCTACCATAAGCCGCCTCTCCAATGTCGTTTTAGAGAATTTGGCATTACGTCCAACCAGCCTCACAACTGTGTACAGCGTCGTGTGGGCGAGCAGTTTTCTGATGTCAACGTTGTGAACAGAGTGCCCCATGGTGGCGGTGGGGTTATGATATGGGCAGGCATAAGCAATGGACAACGAACACAATTGTATTTTAATCGATGGCAGTTTGAATGCACTGAGATATCGCGAAGAGATCTTAAAGCACATTGTAGTGCCACTGCCATCACCTCATGTTTCAGCATGATATTGCACGGCCCCACGTCGCAAGGATCTGTACATTACTCCTGTAAGCTGAAAATGACCCAGGTCTTCTATAGCCTGCACACTAACCAGACATGTCACCCGTTGAGCATGTTTGGGATGCTCTGGATCGACGTGTAACGAAGCATGTTCCAGTTCCCGCCAAAATCCAGCATCTTTGCACGGCCATTGAAGAGGAATGGGACAACATTCCACAGGCCACAATCAACAGCCTGATCAACTCTATGCCAAGGAGATAAGTTACACTACATGAGGCAAATGGTGGTCACACCAGATACAGACTGGTTTTCTGATCCACACCCCTACCTTTTTTTAAGGCATCTGTGACCAACAGATGCATATATCTGTATTCCCAGTCATGTGAAATCCATTGATTAGGGCCTAACGAATTCATTTAAATTGACTGATTTCATCATATGAACTGTAACTCTCTGAAATTGTTGCATGTTGCGTTAATTTTTGTTTCTCAATAAAAAAAAAAAAAACTGAAAACCAGTCGTCTCTCGTTGAATGACAACAAAGACTTTATTGAAGGATCCCAACTGTTGACCGATCACCGACAAAAAGGGGGCGTAGACTGGGCTCTGAACTTCGGCTTGCCTCCAGAAAAAGCTGTTGTGTACACGAACAGTTGAAAAAAAAACTCACCCGTCCAAAACAACAACAACAAAAAAAATCACAAAATGTCATCATAACATATGCATGAAGTCTTACGAACGGTTTTCGGCTGGGAAGCACGCCGACGCCTTTAAAGGATGTTTGAATGTGTCTCAAATGACATCCCATTCCCTATGGGCCCTGGTCCAAAGCAGTGCACTACATATTCCCTATGGGCCCTGGTCCAAAGCAGTGCACTACATATTCCCTATGGGCCCTGGTCCAAAGCAGTGCACTACATATTCCCTATGGGCCCTGGTCCAAAGCAGTGCACTACATATTCCCTATGGGCCCTGGTCCAAAGTAAAGCATGAGACCAGGGATGAGCTCCCTCTGTCCTCAGGAGAGCCAGGTCTGTTCTAGGATTGTGGACGGTGGAGGGAGGCCGCTTTCTAAGAGGTTTCAGTGAACCCAACACACAGAGGGTGTTTTAAAGCGGTAGTGTACAGTAGCCTAGCGATCTGCAGATTAGCTGTGAGCAGTGGAGCGTGAAATGGAGACTTGATCCTTACCTGATAGCGTAGCTCTGCCTCAAGCAAAACACAGCCAACTGCATATCTCTCTCATCATCTGATAATGTATAACAACCGTAATATATTAGATTACATATCACATCTTTTCACTGGGCAGAAATAACGCACCACACCGCTGTAAAAATACCAGGCCGTTTCATAACATAGCCTGACTAGTAGTGATGGGGGATGGGGGAGGGTATTGATAGTTACATATCACAATATTATATTGATACTTTGCATCGATAAAAAAAAAAAAGAAAACATGGTTTTGCTAGGTAGCGTTAGCTAGCGCTAGTCAGAAAACATGGTTTTCTGACGCAGCTGTACATGCGTCAAAACTTAGATAATTCTCCATCTCTAGCTTGTTCTATTCTTTCTAAATAGTCAGCCAACATGTTTTCAGCACTTATTTTCGATGACTGATCAAAACTAGTTCTCTCATGGCTCTCTCGTCTCTGATATAGTAAGCAATGTGTTTGGAACATCAAATCGGAATAGAAATCTCAGTATCACAATACATGTAGAATCGTGAAAATCGCAATGCATATAGAATCGTGATAATCACAATACATATCGTATCGGCACCTAAGTATCGTGATCATATCGTACTGTGAGGTCCCTGGCAATTCCCTAAAAGCCCTAATTACCACCAGTGTTATACAGTATGAATCTATAGTCAGGCTTCTTTAACCAGCACCACGTCATTACCACCAGTGTTATGAGTCAATGGTTGAGTAATCCCTAGTTCCCATTGTGCTGAGGCACACCATATGCAGCATCCATGCATACTATATATCTGCTGCATACATCAGCCTCATACTATACCAGCTGCATACTATATCAGCTGCAAACTATATCAGCTATCAGCTGCATACTATATCAGCTGCAAACTATATCAGCTATCAGCTGCATACTATATCAGCTGCAAACTATATCAGCTATCAGCTACATACTATACCAGCTGCATACTATATCAGCTATCAGCTGCATACTATATGAGCTACATACTATATCAGCTATCAGCTGCATACTATATGAGCTACATACTATATCAGCTATCAGCTGCATACTATATCAGCTGCAAACTATATCAGCTATCAGCTACATACTATACCAGCTGCATACTATATCAGCTATCAGCTGCATACTATATCAGCTGCATACTATATCAGCTGCAAACTATATCAGCTATCAGCTGCATACTATATCAGCTGCAAACTATATCAGCTATCAGCTACATACTATACCAGCTGCATACTATATCAGCTGCATACTATATCAGCTACATACTATATCAGCTATCAGCTGCATACTATATGAGCTACATACTATATCAGCTATCAGCTGCATACTATATCAGCTGCAAACTATATCAGCTATCAGCTACATACTATACCAGCTGCATACTATATCAGCTATCAGCTGCATACTATATCAGCTGCAAACTATATCAGCTACATACTATATCAGCTATCAGCTACATACTATACCAGCTGCATACTATATCAGCTATCAGCTGCATACTATACCAGCTGCATACTATATCAGCTATCAGCTGCATACTATACCAGCTGCATACTATATCAGCTATCAGCTGCATACTATATCAGCTGCAAACTATATCAGCTACATACTATATCAGCTGCATACTATATCAGCTATCAGCTACATACTATATCAGCTACATACTATATCAGCTGCATACTATATCAGCTATCAGCTACATACTATATCAGCTACATACTATATCAGCTATCAGCTACATACTATATCAGCCACATACTATATCAGCCGCATACTATATCAGCCACATACTATATCAGCTACATACTATATCAGCTATCAGCTACATACTATATCAGCTACATACTATATCAGCTACATACTATATCAGCTACATACTATATCAGCCACATACTATATCAGCCACATACTATATCAGCTACATACTATATCAGCTACATACTATATCAGCTGCATACTACACTGCTCAAAAAAATAAAGGGAACACTTAAACAACACAATGTAACTCCAAGTCAATCACACTTCTGTGAAATCAAACTGTCCACTTAGGAAGCAACACTGAGTGACAATAAATTTCACATGCTGTTGTGCAAATGGAATAGACAAAAGGTGGAAATTATAGGCAATTAGCAAGACACCCCCAATAAAGGAGTGATTCTGCAGGTGGTGACCACAGACCACTTCTCAGTTCCTATGCTTCCTGGCTGATGTTTTGGTCACTTTTGAATGCTGGCGGTGCTCTCACTCTAGTGGTAGCATGAGACGGAGTCTACAACCCACACAAGTGGCTCAGGTAGTGCAGCTCATCCAGGATGGCACATCAATGCGAGCTGTGGCAAGAAGGTTTGCTGTGTCTGTCAGCGTAGTGTCCAGAGCATGGAGGCGCTACCAGGAGACAGGCCAGTACATCAGGAGACGTGGAGAAGGCCGTAGAAGGGCAACAACCCAGCAGCAGGACCGCTACCTCCGCCTTTGTGCAAGGAGGAGCACTGCCAGAGCCCTGCAAAATGACCTCCAGCAGGCCACAAATGTGCATAAGTGGACAGTTTGATTTCACAGAAGTGTGATTGACTTGGAGTTACATTGTGTTGTTTAAGTGTTCCCTTTATTTTTTTGAGCAGTGTATATCAGCTATCAGCTACATACTACATCAGCTATCAGCTGCATACTATATCAGCTGCATACTATATCAGCTACATACTATATCAGCTGCATACTATATCAGCTATCAGCTACATACTATATCAGCTGCATACTATATCAGCTATCAGCTACATACTATATCAGCTGCATACTATATCAGCTGCATACTATATCAGCTATCAGCTGCATACTATATCAGCTGCATACTATATCAGCCGCATACTATATCAGCTGCATACTATATCAGCTGCATACTATATCAGCTGCATACTATATCAGCTACATACTATATCAGCTGCATACTATATCAACTATCAGCTGCATACTATATCAGCTACATACCATATCAGCTATCAGCTGCATACTATATCAGCTGCATACTATATCAGCTGCATACTATATCAGCTGCATACTATATCAGCTACATACTATATCAGCTGCATACTATATCAGCTGCATACTATATCAGCTACATACTATATCAGCTGCATACTATATCAACTATCAGCTGCATACTATATCAGCATACCATATCAGCTATCAGCTGCATACTATATCAGCTGCATACTATATCAGCTGCATACTATATCAGCTGCATACTATATCAGCTGCATACTATATCAGCTACATACTATATCAGCTGCATACTATATCAACTATCAGCTACATACTATATCAGCTACATACCATATCAGCTATCAGCTGCATACTATATCAGCTGCATACTATATCAGCTGCATACTATATCAGCTGCATACTATATCAGCTACATACTATATCAGCTACATACTATATCAGCTGCATACTATATCAACTATCAGCTGCATACTATATCAGCTACATACTATATCAGCTACATACCATATCAGCTATCAGCTACATACCATATCAGCTATCAGCTGCATACTATATCAGCTGCATACTATATCAGCTGCATAGGAAATCATCCTTCATAACTGCCTCAAATTTCTTGCGCTGCCTTCACCAGGGCTGAGTGCTGATTCAGGATCAGTTTTGCATTTTAGACCATAATAAATATGATAGATGTATGAGCTTATAGACCTGATCCTAGATCAGCAATAATACTGAGCTGCTTTGTGAATACAGGCCCAGAGCATATTCAGAGGTAGTGCAGGTTGTATAGCCTAGTCTAGAGTCTAGCTAAAATAGCTCATAGCCCATGTATCAACAGCCTTCTAAAGGGTGTTCACCACAGAGCTGCATTCATAGTGTTTACACACACACACACACACACACACACACACACACACACACACACACACACACACACACACACACACACACACACACACACACACACACACACACACACACACACACACACACACACACGAGACGGTGCTGTAGTGGAGCAGATGGAGAGCTTCAAGTTCCTCTGTGTCCACATCACTAAGGATCGATCATGGCCCAAACACACACAGTTGTGAAGAAAGCAATGCCTCTTCCCCTTCAAGAGCCTGGAAAGATTTGGCATGGACCCTCAGAACCTCAAAAAGTTCTACAGCTGCACCATTGAGAGCATCTTGACTGGCTGGATCACCACTTCGTATGGCAACTGCTTGGCACCCGACCACAAGCCACAACAGAGGGTTGTGCGTACAGCCCAGTACATCACAGGGGCCGAGCTCCGTGCCATCCAGGATCTCTATACCAGGCGGTGTCAGAGGAAGGCCCTAAAAATGGTCAAAGACTCCAGCCACCGAGGTGATAGACTGTTCTCTCTGCAACAACACGGCAAGTGGTACCGATGGAACCAACAGGACCCTGAACAGCTTCTACCCCAAAACCATAAGACGGCTAAATAATCTGTTCAAAATAGTTCAACAATAGCTACCCGGAATATTTGCACTAACTCTTTTGACTCATCACATTCCCTGCTGTTACTGTTTACTATCTATCCTGTTGTCTAGTTACTTTACCCCTACCTACAGTATACTGCTGTTACTGTCTATTATCTATCCTTTACCCCTACCTACAGTATACTGCTGTTACTGTTTAATATCTATCCTGTTGCCTAGTCAGTTCATCCCTACCTATATGTACATATCTACCTCAATTACTTCATACCCCTGCACATGGACTCGGTACCCTGTGTATATAGCTACAGTTGAGGTCAGAAGTTTACATACACCGTAGCCAAATACATTTAAACTCAGTTTTTCACAATTCCTGACATTTAATCCTAGTAAAAATTCCCTGTCTTAGGTCAGTTAGGATCACCACTTTATTTTAAGAATGTGAAATGTCAGAATAATAGAGAATTTTTTATTTCAGCTTTTATTTCTTTCATCACATTCCCAGTGGGTCAGAAGTTTACATACACTCAATTAGTATTTAGTAGCATTGCTTTTAAATTATTTAACTTGGGTCAAACGTTTCAGGTAGCCATCCACAAGCTTCCCACAATAAGTTGGGTGAATTGTGGCCCATTCCTCCTGACAGAGCTGGTGTAACTGAGTCAGGTATGTAGGCCTCCTTGCACGCACACGCTTTTTCAGTTCTTCCCACAAATGTTCTATAGTATTGAGGTCAGAGCTTTGTGATGGCCACTCCAATACCTTGACTTTGTTGTCCTTAAGCCATTTTGCCACAACTTTGGAAGTATGCTTGGGGTCATTGTCCATTTGGAAGACCCATTTGCGACCAAGCTTTAACTTCCTGACTGAAATGTTGCTTCAATATAACCACATAATTTTCCTCCATCATGATGCCATCTATTTTGTGAAGTTCAACAGTCCCTCCTGCAACAAAGCACCCCCACAACATGATGCTGCCACCCCCGTGCTTCACGGTTGGGATGGTGTTCTTCGGCTTGCAAGCATCCCCGTTTTTCCTCCAAACATAACGATGGTCATTATGGCAGGTTATGTCGATACAGGACTCGTTTTACTGGATATAGATACTTTTGTACCTGTTTCCTCCAGCATCTTCACAAGGTCCTTTGCTGTTGTTCTGGGATTGATTTGCACTTTTCACACCAAAGTACGTTCATCTCTAGGAGACAGAACGCGTCTCCTTCCTGAGCGGTATGACGGCTGCGTGGTCCCATGGTGTTTATACTTGCGTACTATTGCTTGTACAGATGAACGTGGTACCTTCAGGCATTTGGAAATTGCTCCCAAGGATGAACCAGACTTGTGGAGGTCTACAATCTTTTTCTGAGGTCTTGGCTAATTTCTTTTGATTTTCCCATGATGTCAAGCAAGGAGGCACTGAGTTTGAAGGTAGGCCTTGAAATACATCCACAGGTACACCTTCAATTGACTCAAATGATGTCAATTAGCCTATCAGAAGCTTCTAAAGCCATGACACATGACAATTTTCCATGCTGTTTAAAGGCACAGTCAACTTAGTGTATGTAAACTTCTGACCAACTGGAATTGTGATACAGTGAATTATAAGTGAAATAATCTGTCTGTAAACAATTGTTGGAAAAATGACTTGTGTCATGCACAAAGTAGATGTCCTAACCGACTTGCCAAAACTATAGTTTGTTAACAAGAAATGTGTGGAGTGGTTGAAAAACGAGTTTTAATGACTCCAACCTAAGTGGATGTAAACTTCCGACTTCAATTGTATGTTATTACCTCATACCCTGCATATGGACTCAGTACTGGTACCCCGTGTATAAAGCCATGTTATCGTTACCCATGGATTTATTCCTCGTGTTATGTTTCTATTATTGGTTTCCCTCTACATTGTTGGGAAGGGCCCTTCAGCATTGCACTGTTAGTCTACACCTGTTGTTTCTCTCCACATTGTTGGGAAGGGCCCGTCAGTCAGCATTTCACTGTTAGTCAACACCTGTTGTTTCTCTCTACATTGTTGGGAAGGGCCCCATTTCACTGTTAGTCTACACCTGTTGTTTCTCTCTACATTGTTGGGAAGGGCCCGTCAGTCAGCATTTCACTGTTAGTCTACACCTGTTGTTTCCCTCTACATTGTTGGGAAGGGCCCGTCAGTCAGTATTTCACTGTTAGTCAACACCTGTTGTTTCTCTCTACATTGTTGGGAAGGGCCCCATTTCACTGTTAGTCTACACCTGTTGTTTCTCTCTACATTGTTGGGAAGGGCCCCATTTCACTGTTAGTCTTCACCTGTTGTTTCTCTCTACATTGTTGGGAAGGGCCCGTCAGTCAGCATTTCACTGTTAGTCTACACCTGTGGTTTCCCTCTACATTGTTGGGAAGGGCCCGTCAGTCAGCATTTCACTGTTAGTCTACACCTGTTGTTTCCCTCTACATTGTTGGGAAGGGCCCGTCAGTCAGCATTTCACTGTTAGACTACACCTGTTAGTCTACACCTGCTGCAGCAGAGCTGAGCGACTGCATTCGCAGCACGGGGCAGACACACACACACAATAAAGATTAATAGTGTAATGTCCCTTCTATCTCTCTTTCAGCACCTCCTTACTGTTTTAGTGCTGCCTTTCCCTCATATAGCACAACAAAATGGACACCCTTCACCTCCTTACTGTCTGTGAGCTGCCTTTTCCTCATATAGCACAACAAAATGGACGCCCTTCACCTCCTTACTGTCTGTGTGCTGCCTTTTCCTCATATAGCACAACAAAATGGACGCCCTTCACCTCCTTACTGTCTGTGAGCTGCCTTTCCCTCATATAGCACAACAAAATGGACGCCCTTCACCTCCTTACTGTCTGTGAGCTGCCTTTCCCTCATATAGCACAACAAAATGGACGCCCTTCACCTCCTTACTGTCTGTGAGCTGCCTTTCCCTCATATAGCACAACAAAATGGACGCCCTTCACCTCCTTACTGTCTGCTGTCTTTCCCTCATATAGTACAACAAAATGGACGCCCTTCACCTCCTTTCCCCTTCTAAAACACACCTCCCCCTTCCCTTCCTCTCCCTCCCTCCCAGTCTCTCCCTCACACACACAACTCCCCCTTCCCCTCCTGTCCACTATTTAAAAGGCTGAGGGGACATCTTTGCCGTTGCACCAACTGACAGGCTGTCTCTTCCTCAGTGTTTCCCCCCTCCTCTACACATAAACACCTTAGTAAGCAAGCGCTCTGCTAAATAATGATGTTTCTTAATCAATCCCTGCCCTTCCTCCTCCTGGGCTCCCGAGTGGGGCAGCGGTCTAAGGCACTGCATCTCAGCGCTAGAGGGGTCACTACAGACACCCTGGTTCGATTCCAGGCTGTATCACAACCGGCTGTGATTGGGAGTCCTACAATTGGTCCAGCGTCGTCCGGGGTTTGGCCCAGTGTAGGTCGCCATTGTAAATAAGTTCTTAACCGACTTCCCTAGTTAAATAAAGGCATCAAACAGTAATGAACAGGGAACAAGGGTCCATCGGAGTGTCTGATCTCTGCTTTCGACAGCAAGGGGGTCAACAGTATGCCCTTCTACCCTCTGTCTCCCTCGCCCTCGCCCTCAGTCTCCACGACACTGTCAGATAGATAAGGATGGACACTCCCTCCCTGTCCGCCTGAGGTTAAGACAACATTTCTGCTTCCCCTTAGGTCTGCTTCCCTTAACAGAACTCCCCCCTCCACTGCTGTAGTTCAGGCTGCTCTCTCCTCCCCCCTCCACTGCTGTAGTCCAGGCTGCTCTCTCCTCCCCCCTCCACTGCTCTAGTTCAGGCTGCTCTCCTCCCCCCTCCACTGCTGTAGTTCAGGCTGCTCTCTCCTCCCCCCTCCACTGCTGTAGTCCATGCTGCTCTCTCCTACCCCCCTCCACTACTGTAGTCCAGGCTGCTCTCTCCTCCCCCCCTCCACTACTGTAGTCCAGGCTGCTCTCTCCTCCCCCCTCCACTACTGTAGTCCAGGCTGCTCTCTCCTCCCCCCTCCACTGCTGTAGTCCAGGCTGCTCTCTCCTCCCCCCTCCACTGCTGTAGTCCAGGCTGCTCTCTCCTCCCCCCTCCACTGCTGTAGTCCATGCTGCTCTCTCCTCCCCCCCTCCACTACTGTAGTCCAGGCTGCTCTCTCCTCCCCCCTCCACTGCTGTAGTCCATGCTGCTCTCTCCTCCCCCCTCCACTGCTGTAGTCCAGGCTGCTCTCTCCTCCCCCCTCCACCTGGTAGTGGAAACAGAATTGTAAAAATACATTACATTAAAAATACAATAAAAATACATTAGGTCAATTCCAGGATTATTAAGGGTGTTTTTACAAGTTACAATGAAACGAGAGGATTCGCATGAAAGGCTTGTTGATTGCTAGTCTTCGTCTCTTACCCCAGATCAATAGACACACACCAGTAGCATACCTTAAAAAGGGCCAATCAGCAGTCGCTGCCTCCCATTTCTGCACTTGTACATTAATATGTAACCATTGATTCTTGAAGAATCTAATTTATAAAATGCCTGAGCTTAGTTCAACTGTCGTACCTCATCAGAACACAAAATACATGTATATATATATATATTTTTTTTAAACCTTTATTTAACTAGACAAGTCAGTTAAGAATAAATTCTTATTTACAATGACGGCCTAGCCCGACCAAACTTGGACGGCGCTGAGCCAAATTGTGCGCTGCCCAATGGGATTCCCAATCACGGCCGGTTGTGACACAGCCTGAATCACAGCCTGTTTTACTCCAACATTTGTAAACAAAGAACATGTAAACAAACACAATATAAAAACTCAACAAGGGGTTACAACTATTATTTGTATATAACGGATGGTCAGTTCTTGCATGCATAGCTCTGTCTATGAATTTGAGAGTGGTTACATTTCTCCAGCCTCATCCCTCAGCTTGTTTCTACCGAAAGAGGAGCAGGGAGGACGCTTTGTTATTGTTACGACTGCTGATTACCACTTTAAGAAGTTCAGATGCAGATTAAATACACACCCAAATATGTTACAGATACTATTATAAAAATAAAAGTCCCATACACAGCATGCAGCACAGAAAACAATCAAATGTATTTTTTACAAAAAGCCGTTTTTTTACATCATAAAATAATAACCACAGTGGTTTTAGAGGGTGCGACAGTTTAACACCTCAGGAGCAAATGTCAGTTGGCTTTTCCTAGCTGAGTATTATTAGGTTGAGAGAGAGAGAGTCGAAACAGCAGGACCGGGACATGGTAGCACATCCATTGAAAAAGGGTTCCCCCCGCCCCGCCCCAAATCTGTGGGAAAACCATTCCACTCCGATCCCATTTATGGATGGGTGTATATTTGAATTCGGTGTTTGAATGGCCTGCTCATTCTCCATTTTCGTTACATCATCCCGCTCCTCCTAAAAGTGATCGATAGTATATCTTGGCACTGTGATGATTGTGAGCTCTCAGGTTCATACGGAGAGTTATGATCTTCACGGATCTCACTCTCCGTCAGCTCCCAGCTGTGGTGGATAGGGGCCGGACTTGTATACTGATGGTTGTGAGCGCAATCAAGCTGGGCCTTCCCGGGTATATCGACAGGAAACATAGTACACTACTTCCTCTTGTACATTACTTCCTCTTGTACACTAAAGACCTGGGGATGAGTTGACAGCATAGTACACTACTTCCTCTTGTACACTAAAGACCAGGGGATGAGTTGACAATATAGTACACTACTTCCTCTTGTACATTACTTCCTCTTGTACACTAAAGACCAGGGGATGAGTTGCCAACATAGTACACCACTTCCTCTTGTACTTAAGCATCTATTATTAGTATTAGGAAACTAAGTCTGTAGAGAATCACAATATACAGCACGTGTAGGCTGAATAGAAAGCATAACAAAACAAATATCAGGATTCACGCAGAATTTGCATGACACACATTTTGAGATGCTAGGACAGAAGCCAGCAGGTAAAGTACTTGTGACAACAGCCCAGTGACATATGACATTCATTGTGGTATGCAAATGTAACTGGTTTACCTAGACTGAAGGAAATGCACAAAATGTGTCCGGATAATATCAGTGTGTAAAAGTCTATTTAAAAACCAAAACATTTATTGAGTCATATGATACGTTATCCCCCCACCACACAGAGGTCATTATAATAGTAAATATAGCAGGTATCTAAAGAGCATCTCCTCATCACACCGACACCAAAGCCACCTTGAGGCGGTCTACCAACGCCATTACTGTAGATAACTACAGTGTGGTATAAACGGCAGCACCACGTAGCATCACCATGTAGCATCACCATGTAGCATCACCATGTAGCATCACCATGTAGCAGCACCATGTAGCAGCACCACGTAGCAGCACCACGTAGCAGCACCACGTAGCAGCACCACGGAGCAGCACCACGGAGCAGCACCACGGAGCAGCACCACGGAGCAGCACCACGGAGCAGCACCACGGAGCAGCACCACGGAGCAGCACCACGGAGCAGCACCACGGAGCATCACCACGTAGCATCACCACGTAGCATCACCACGTAGCATCACCACGTAGCATCACCACGTAGCAGCACCACGTAGCATCACCACGTAGCATCACCACGGAGCATCACCACGGAGCAGCACCACGTAGCATCACCACGGAGCAGCACCACGTAGCATCACCACGGAGCAGCACCACGTAGCATCACCACGTAGCATCACCACGGATCAGCACCACGTAGCAGCACCACGTAGCAGCACCACGTAGCATCACCACGTAGCATCACCACGTAGCATCACCACGTAGCAGCACCACGTAGCATCACCACGTAGCATCACCACGTAGCATCACCACGTAGCATCACCATATAGCATCACCATGTAGCAGCACCATGTAGCATATATCAGCACCACGTAACATCTAGCATGTAGCAGCAGCACCATGTACCACGTGGCTGCAGCACCATGTAGCAGCAACAACAGCACCACCATGTAGCAGCAACAACAGCACCACCATGTAGCAGCAACAACAGCACCACCATGTAGCAGCAACAACAGCACCACCATGTAGCAGCAACAACAGCACCACCATGTAGCAGCAACACCATGTAGCAGCAACAACAGCACCACCATGTAGCAGCAACAACAGCACCACCATGTAGCAGCACCAACAGCACCACCATGTAGCAGCACCACCAGCACCACCATGTAGCAGCAACAGCAGCACCACCATGTAGCAGCAACAACAGCACCACCATGTAGCAGCAACAGCAGCACCACCATGTAGCAGCACCACCATGTAGCAGCAACAACAGCACCACCATGTAGCAGCAACAACAGCACCACCATGTAGCAGCACCACCATGTAGCAGCAACAACAGCACCACCATGTAGCAGCAACAACAGCACCACCATGTAGCAGCACCACCATGTAGCAGCAACAACAGCACCACCATGTAGCAGCAACAACAGCACCACCATGCAGCAGCAACAACAGCACCACCATGTAGCAGCAACAACAGCACCACCATGTAGCAGCACCACCATGTAGCAGCAACAACAGCACCACCATGTAGCAGCAACAACAGCACCACCATGCAGCAGCAACAACAGCACCACCATGCAGCAGCAACAACAGCACCACCATGCAGCAGCACCAACAGCACCACCATGTAGCAGCACCACCATGCAGCAGCAACAACAGCACCACCATGTAGCAGCAACAACAGCACCACCATGTAGCAGCACCACCATGCAGCAGCAACAACAGCACCACCATGTAGCAGCAACAACAGCACCACCATGTAGCAGCAACAACAGCACCACCATGTAGCAGCAACAACAGCACCACCATGTAGCAGCAACAACAGCACCACCATGTAGCAGCAACAACAGCACCACCATGTAGCAGCAACAACAGCACCACCATGTAGCAGCAACAACAGCACCACCATGTAGCAGCAACAACAGCACCACCATGTAGCAGCAACAACAGCACCACCATGTAGCAGCAACAACAGCACCACCATGTAGCAGCAACAACAGCACCACCATGTAGCAGCACCAACAGCACCACCATGTAGCAGCAACAACAGCACCACCATGTAGCAGCAACAACAGCACCACCATGTAGCAGCAACAGCAGCACCACCATGTAGCAGCACCACCATGTAGCAGCAACAACAGCACCACCATGTAGCAGCACCACCAGCACCACCATGTAGCAGCAACAACAGCACCACCATGCAGCAGCAACAACAGCACCACCATGTAGCAGCAACAGCACCACCATGTAGCAGCAACAACAGCACCACCATGTAGCAGCACCACCATGTAGCAGCAACAACAGCATCACCATGTAGCAGCAACAACAGCACCACCATGCAGCAGCAACAACAGCACCATGTAGCAGCACCACCATGTAGCAGCAACAACAGCACCACCATGTAGCAGCAACAGCACCACCATGTAGCAGCACCACCATGTAGCAGCAACAACAGCACCACCATGTAGCAGCAACAACAGCACCACCATGTAGCAGCAACAACAGCACCACCATGTAGCAGCAACAACAGCACCACCATGCAGCAGCAACAACAGCACCACCATGTAGCAGCAACAACAGCACCACCATGTAGCAGCAACAACAGCACCATGTAGCAGCAACAACAGCACCACCATGTAGCAGCACCACCATGTAGCAGCACCACCATGTAGCAGCAACAACAGCACCACCATGTAGCAGCAACAACAGCACCACCATGTAGCAGCAACAACAGCACCACCATGTAGCAGCACCACCATGTAGCAGCAACAACAGCACCACCATGTAGCAGCAACAGCACCACCATGTAGCAGCACCACCATGTAGCAGCAACAACAGCACCACCATGTAGCAGCAACAACAGCACCACCATGTAGCAGCACCACCATGTAGCAGCAACAACAGCACCACCATGTAGCAGCAACAGCACCACCATGTAGCAGCAACAGCACCACCATGTAGCAGCAACAACAGCACCACCATGTAGCAGCAACAACAGCACCACCATGTAGCAGCAACAACAGCACCACCATGTAGCAGCAACAACAGCACCACCATGTAGCAGCAACAGCACCACCATGTAGCAGCAACAACAGCACCACCATGTAGCAGCAACAACAGCACCACCATGTAGCAGCAACAACAGCACCACCATGTAGCAGCAACAACAGCACCACCATGTAGCAGCACCAACAGCACCACCATGTAGCAGCAACAACAGCACCACCATGTAGCAGCAACAACAGCACCACCATGTAGCAGCAACAACAGCACCACCATGTAGCAGCAACAACAGCACCACCATGTAGCAGCAACAACAGCACCACCATGTAGCAGCAACAACAGCACCACCATGTAGCAGCACCACCATGTAGCAGCACCACCATGTAGCAGCACCACCATGTAGCAGCAACAACAGCACCACCATGTAGCAGCAACAACAGCACCACCATGTAGCAGCAACAACAGCACCACCATGTAGCAGCAACAGCACCACCATATAGCAGCAACAACAGCACCACCATCTAGCAGCAGCACCAGCACCACCATGTAGCAGCAACAGCACCACCATATAGCAGCAACAACAGCACCACCATCTAGCAGCAGCACCAGCACCACCATGTAGCAGCAACAGCACCACCATATAGCAGCAACAACAGCACCACCATGTAGCAGCAACAGCACCACCATGTAGCAACAACAGCACCACCATGTAGCAGCAACAACAGCACCACCATGTAGCAGCAACAACAGCACCACCATGTAGCAGCAACAACAGCACCACCATGTAGCAGCAACAACAGCACCACCATGTAGCAGCACCAGCACCACCATGTAGCAGCAACAACAGCACCACCATCTAGCAGCAACAACAGCACCACCATGTAGCAGCAACAACAGCACCACCATGTAGCAGCAACAGCACCACCATGTAGCAGCAACAACAGCACCACCATGTAGCAGCACCACCATGTAGCAGCAACAACAGCACCACCATGTAGCAGCAACAACAGCACCACCATGTAGCAGCAACAACAGCACCACCATGTAGCAGCAACAACAGCACCACCATGCAGCAGCAACAACAGCACCACCATGTAGCAGCACCACCAGCACCACCATGTAGCAGCAACAACAGCACCACCATGTAGCAGCAACAACAGCACCACCATGTAGCAGCAACAACAGCACCACCATGTAGCAGCAACAACAGCACCACCATGCAGCAGCAACAACAGCACCACCATGTAGCAGCAACAGCACCACCATGCAGCAGCAACAACAGCACCACCATGTAGCAGCAACAACAGCACCACCATGTAGCAGCAACAACAGCACCACCATGTAGCAGCAACAACAGCACCACCATGTAGCAGCAACAACAGCACCACCATGCAGCAGCAACAACAGCACCACCATGTAGCAGCAACAACAGCACCACCATGTAGCAGCACCACCATGCAGCAGCAACAACAGCACCACCATGTAGCAGCAACAACAGCACCACCATGTAGCAGCAACAACAGCACCACCATGCAGCAGCAACAACAGCACCACCATGTAGCAGCAACAACAGCACCACCATGCAGCAGCAACAACAGCACCACCATGCAGCAGCAACAACAGCACCACCATGTAGCAGCACCACCATGTAGCAGCAACAACAGCACCACCATGTAGCAGCAACAACAGCACCACCATGTAGCAGCACCAGCACCACCATGTAGCAGCAACAACAGCACCACCATGTAGCAGCAACAACAGCACCACCATGTAGCAGCAACAACAGCACCACCATGTAGCAGCACCACCATGTAGCAGCAACAGCACCACCATGTAGCAGCACCAACAGCACCACCATCTAGCAGCAGCACCAGCACCACCATGTAGCAGCAACAGCACCACCATATAGCAGCAACAACAGCACCACCATCTAGCAGCAGCACCAGCACCACCATATAGCAGCAACAACAGCACCACCATCTAGCAGCAGCAACACCATCTAGCAGCAGCAACACCATCTAGCAGCAGCACCAGCACCACCATATAGCAGCAACACCAGCACCACCATATAGCAGCAACAACAGCACCACCATCTAGCAGCAGCACCAGCACCACCATATAGCAGCAACAACAGCACCACCATCTAGCAGCAGCAACACCATCTAGCAGCAGCACCAGCACCACCATGTAGCAGCAACAACAGCACCACCATGTAGCAGCAACAACAGCACCACCATGTAGCAGCAACAACAGCACCACCATGTAGCAGCAACAGCACCACCATGTAGCAGCAACAGCACCACCATATAGCAGCAACAACAGCACCACCATCTAGCAGCAGCACCAGCACCACCATGTAGCAGCAACAGCACCACCATATAGCAGCAACAACAGCACCACCATCTAGCAGCAGCACCAGCACCACCATGTAGCAGCAACAGCACCACCATATAGCAGCAACAACAGCACCACCATCTAGCAGCAGCACCAGCACCACCATGTAGCAGCAACAGCACCACCATATAGCAGCAACAACAGCACCACCATCTAGCAGCAGCACCAGCACCACCATATAGCAGCAACAACAGCACCACCATCTAGCAGCAGCAACAGCACCACCATCTAGCAGCAGCACCAGCACCACCATATAGCAGCAACACCAGCACCACCATATAGCAGCAACAACAGCACCACCATCTAGCAGCAGCACCAGCACCACCATATAGCAGCAACAACAGCACCACCATCTAGCAGCAGCAACAGCACCACCATCTAGCAGCAGCACCAGCACCACCATGTAGCAGCAACAACAGCACCACCATGTAGCAGCAACAACAGCACCACCATGTAGCAGCAAGAGCACTACTTCAGACACTACATCCAAAATGGCACCCTAGTCACTATATAGTGCACTACTATATGGGATATCGAATAGAGCGCTGGACACAAGAAGTGCACTATATAAAGAAGTGCACTATATAAAGAAGTGCACTATATAGGAAATAGGGTGTCATTTGGGACGCAGCCATCAAATATGTATCCTTCCTCTCCTCCTCACACAGTGGCAGAGGGGATCATACCGACCCAGGAGGTGATAAGCATTTATGAATCCACATCTCTTCCCCCCCCCCCAGACACCTCCCTCCCCTAACAACAAAGACTTGTTAAATCTGTAGAATTATCTACAAGTGTTTCTTTAAAATCAGAAATAGTCAGCAGAGTGATAGAAAATCCTTCAACAACAAACCGGCGCTGCCCTCCCCGGAGGAATACTTTTAGCTGTGAAGACTAGTCATCCGGCGGGAGGATACCGAGGGGAAGAGGGGTGTTTTCAGTACACAAACAGTGGAAATGGTGAGCTGTTAATTATCTTATTTTAACACCCCCCCCCCCCCCCCTTACAAAAACAACAACAAAAAGAGTTTAAAAAGGAGTTGTTATGCCAGAAGTCAGGCCTCTTGTCTTCTCAGAACTGTCATTAGTTCCTCTTACCACCACTACTGTTGTTTCTGTGGTCTGGGACGATGGGCATTTTTTTAACAGTTAGAACGATGTAACGATAAAAATAAAAAAAAGAACTGGAAGACCTCTGGGTGTTGTCTAGTTATGGTTGTCCTGACCCTAACCCACGCACCCAAGCCTAAAACTAATAAACAGGTCAGGTGTAAGGCTCACCATTTCTTACAGTATACAACACCCACACAGACCATGTGGTTTCAACTGAGGGTTGAAAAACAAAACAAAAAACACAACGTGAAACTAAGAGACCAGGAAGTTAGAAGTAAATATACCCAAATATGCAACTATCATGTTAAAATGGCTGCCTGATCACTTCCTCCAACCTGTCTATTGACAGGCATTCCACTGTTCTCTGACGTAGGAGTCATGCCTCCCAGTAGACTGATTGAATCTCTTTCCAATACGTTGTCCCGTCTGCCTGCTATAGTAGTTAATGAATCCCTGAAGATCACAGCTTTCAACATGTCATCTACGTTTGGAAAGGCTGATAAGAGACAGGTGTGTGTGTGTGTGTGTGTGTGTGTGTGTGTGTGTGTGTGTGTGTGTGTGTGTGTAGAGCCTGTGTGTAGTCTCACACTGGACAAGGTTCAAGGTGTTGTTTTCACAATGTGGTTGATCAAGAAGGAAACAGAAAGGGTTCAGGATATCAACCAATCAACAGTCCTACTGTTCACATCTCTCTCTTCTGTGCAGTCCTCTCTCCCCATCTTCCCTCTCCCCTCTTCCCTCTCCCTTCCCTCTCTCTCTCTCTCTCTCTCTCTCCTCTCTCTCTCTCTCTCTCTCTTCCCTCCCTCTCTCTCTCTCTCTCTTCCCTCCTTCCCTCTCTCTCTTCCCTCCTTCCCTCTCTCTCTTCCCTCCTTCCCTCTCTCTCTTCCCTCCCTCTCTCTCTCTCTCTCTCTCCCTCTCTCTCTCCCTCCCTCTCTTCCCTCCCTCTCTCTCTCTCCTCCCTCTCTCTCTCTCCTCCCTCTCTCTCTCTCCTCCCTCTCTCTCTCTCCCTCTTCTCCCTCTCTCTCTTCCCTCCCTCTCTCTCCCTCCCTCCCTCTCTCTCTCTTCCCTCCCCTCCCTCTCTCTCTCTCTTCCTCCCTCCCTCCCTTCCTTCCCTCCCTCCCTCTCTTCCTTCCCTCCCTCCCTCCCTCTTCCTTCCTTCCCTCCCTCCCCCTCCCTCTCTTCCCTCCCTCCCCCCTCTCTCTTCCCTCCCTCCCTCCCTCTCTCTCCCTCCCTCCCTCCCTCTCTTCCTCCCCTCTCTCTCCTCTCTTCCCTCCCCTCTCTCCCTCTCTCCCTCCCTCCCTCTCTTCCCTCCCTCCCTCTCTTCCCTCCCTCCCTCCCTCTCTCTCCTCCCTCTCTCTCTTCCCTCCCTCTCTTCCCTCCCTCACTCTAATGAGCTAAAAAATATCCATCACCTCTGGTGCAAAAGGACTATTCTACTGATTGCATCAGCTCTCCTCTCCAATCCAAAAGATTAAAACTCCCTTGCCAGAATTAGCACCAGTTAACTAAAAAACATTGACACACATCAAGTCTTGTCAAATTAGTAAGTGTTTTAGAGAGAGGGAGACGTGTAGTGATTTGCAAGGTGAGAGACACTCCACACCGTGTAGACTAGCCATTGGGCGTCTCCAGGGGAACAGTGGCTCCATAACGTTCACAGCTCGTTATAAAACAGAGGAATAAAAAAAAAATGTCTCTGATGAATCTCACAGGATACAAAGGGGGTGTGGGGGTGCTGCTACTATCTTCATGATGACTTTAGGCACTGCAATAATGTGCTTGAACAGGATTCAAAATCCAGGAAACACAAAAAAAGGCTACGTTCAAACCACGAAGGAAAAGAGAGAATGTCACATGTTTTTGAACACAATGCAGGAGCGAAAAGACAAACAAATAAGCTGCTCGTTTTGCTCCGACTGAAGTACAGACAACTAATGAGTGTGCCAGGTCGCAATTGTAAATGAGAACGTGTTAGGCACACTTGGGCAGTCTTGATACAACATTTTGAACAGAAATGCAATGGTTCATTGGATCAGCCTAAAACGTTGCACATACACTGCTGCCATCTAGTGTCCAAAATCTAAATTGTACCTGGGATAATACATTATGGCCTTACCCTTGCATTTCAAAGACGGTACAAAAAAGCCACGTTTTTTGTTTGTATCATCTTTTTCCAGATCTATTGTGTTATATTCTACTACATACCTTTAACATTTCCAGAAACTTCAAAGTGTTTCCATTCAAATGGTACCAAGAATATGCATATCCTTGCTTCAGTGCCTGAGCTACAGGCAGTTAGATGTGGGTATGTCATCGTAGGCGAAAGATTTAAACCAAAAAAGGGTTCCGATCCTTAAGAGGGTTTTTAAACACAAAACCTACTAGTAAGAGAGAAAACTAAAGTAATTGGCTGCATTAAAACATATGTTACATAATATAATACATAATACACACGCTGCTCATACTGAGACCAGCGGTACCATTCTTGATATTGAATTGATGCCACATAGCAGACTACACAATCTTTAAAACATCACATTTGGAAAAACACATAACAGTGATGGGCCTTATTATCTTTCGACTATATCACTAAAGAATAACCTTAAAATCGCTAAAGTGGGACAAATGCAAAATCGCAAAAACACAATTGGTTCAACAGAAGCGGCGATAAATGGATTACATTTATTTATCGGCCTGGCAACTACTCATTAAGGAATGAGCGCTACTGCATTATGCATGAGGCTAATGTATAATTCAGTTTTAACAGCAGATTCTATGCATAAATAAAGCTGTGATACATTTACACACATTAAATGTTTACTCGCTAAGATAGGAAATGAAAGCCCAGCGTGTAAGCAGTGGAGTGGTATGCTAGCCATGTATGCATCCCTGCTGGTAGTTTAGAAGCCGTCCCATGATTGCTCGTTTCTATTCCTGATGATGTATTTATTGTACATATAGGGCCCTAGAAAATCTGGGCGATTATTTTTACCCAATTCTTTTCTGTTTATTTATTCATTCTCAGGCAGTAAGAAAAAAGGCAGAGCAGAGAAACAGGCAGAGCAGAGAGACAGGCAGGCAGTAAACCACATCAGGCAGTAAGAGAGGAGGCAGGCGTAATGGCAGAGAAGGAGGCAGGCCTGTAGCCACCGCCATTCCCCTTTATGACCATGCAGTGACTTAACAAGGCCAGATGTCCCCTCTTAACATGTGTGAAAGTACCCTGCAATGGACTCAGCTGCTTTAAAGGCACACTCCTGCATTTGAAAATAATTAAATGGTCATATAAACTAGGCTAACATGAATTTATATATTTTTTTAAATCAATAATAATATTTAAAAAATGGCTGCAAGTATCACAGATTGCACCTTTAAGGGGAAAATAGCCTAGGCCTATTTCTTTCAATGATCCCCAATTTCCCTCTTATTTAATTGTTTATCTATTATTAATTTAAACATAACTTAACAGTTTATCTATGCAAGTGGAGAGGTGCTTGAATTTGTCATTATAGCCAAACATGAACTCTTTACCCTCCTCGGCGGACATAACACATAGATAAAGTGTTTCCCACCGCCTCGTCCCAGTCCCTCTTCTTGGCCGTGTCTGAGGTTAATATAATCCGTCCGGATCAACAAGGAGGATAGATAGCCAGGGTTTTAAGAGCCAAGGAGGAACCGTTCAAGACCAGCATCCAAAATGGTAACCTATTTCCTAGTTAGTGCACTGGTCTATAGTAGTGGTCTATAGTAGTGGTCTATAGTAGTGGTCTATAGTAGTGGTCTATAGTAGTGGTCTATAGTAGTGGTCTGTAGTAGTGCCCTGGTCTATAGTAGTGGTCTATAGTAGTGGTCTATAGCAGTGGTCTATAGTAGTGGTCTATAGTAGTGGTCTGTAGTAGTGGTCTATAGTAGTGGTCTGTAGCAGTGGTCTATAGTAGTGGTCTATAGCAGTGGTCTATAGCAGTGGTCTATAGTAGTGGTCTATAGTAGTGGTCTATAGTAATGGTCTGTAGTCTTCACTACTAGGTAGTGAAGACCATGGAGTTAAGTAAGCTATAGTAGTGACCTGGTCTGTTAAGTAAGCTACATTCAGACAGTCCTGACAACACACTTCCGTCCACACATCTAGGTTGAGGAGATTGTTGTAAGAATTTACAAGATAGATGAACTGAACATGCAAACTGACAACAAAACTGAGAAATAAAAAAAGACAAGCTGCTCAAATGGCAGCAATAAGACCATTTTTTTTTTTTTTTTTAAAGTCCATCCTCTTCCTGTCCTCGCAATTCTTACACGGACATTTCCAAACAGATCTCCAAGGCTTTTCGGGAGCAGTGTCGTCCTATTACTAAATACTGCTCTTGAACTGTAACCGTCTGGACCTTTAAATCTGTGAAAGTCTCGAGGCCTATATTTGGTGTAAACTCTCGAAGCAGATACACTCCAGGTTTCCGGTACTACGATCGTCCAAATGACATCACGAGGGCTATTATCATTAGGTTTACATCCCAAATCTGCGGAGAAAAATAGAAAAGAAAAACGCAACAGAGTGAATCTATGGCTTTCCCAAAATGGCACCCTATTCCCAACAAAGTGCACTATTTACAGGGCCCTGGTCAAAAAGTAGATAGTGCTGAGCGAGAAACCGAAATGTCATGTTTTTTTTCCTTCTGGTTATTAAAACAACTATATTGAACAAAACGCAACATGTAACAATTTCTAAAGATTTTACTGAGTTACAGTTCATAGAATGAAATCAGTAAAATGAAAAATTATTAGGCCCCAATTTATGGATTTCACATGACTGGGCAGTGGCGCCAGGCCAACCCACTGGGGAGCCAAGCCCACCCAATCAGAAGGAGTTATTCCCCACAAAAGGACTTTATTACAGACAGAAATATGCCTCAGATTTCTGGGATCTTTTATTTGAGCTCATGAAACATGGGACCAATACTTTACATGTTGAGTTTATATTTTTGTTCAAATACTTAATCCATTTAGTTACATTTAGGTTTTTTTGGGAGCTCAAGAGGGGCTGAAGGGAGTTGTATTTTTCACTAGGCACATACTCAACCTCGTCCATCACAGAAACGTGGTAATTAACTACAATGACCATAATGCATTACGCCGTTCTTCCCGTCTGGATAACCGACACAGACACATGAGAGTAGGCTACACAACTAGCAGAGAGATACAGACAGTTTGTGAGGTAGCTTTACACGATTGGTAGTTGTAGTAGACGGTAATAAGCAGTCATGAAAGTATGCCTCATGTAGTTTGAAATAGTCAAAAGTCAAAGTCAAAATATTTAGATCAGATAGCTCTGCAGGATACTTAGGATGCTACTAACTAGCCTAGCTAGCTACTAGCCAGCTACTAGCCGAGCTAGCTACTAGCCGAGCTAGCTACTAGCCGAGCTTAGCAACTAGCCGAGCTTAGCAACTAGCCGAGCTTAGCAACTAGCCGAGCTAAGCTACTAGCCGAGCTTAGCAACTAGCCGAGCTTAGCAACTAGCCGAGCTTAGCAACTAGCCGAGCTTAGCAACTAGCCGAGCTTAGCAACTAGCCGAGCTTAGCAACTAGCCGAGCTAAGCTACTAGCCGAGCTAAGCTACTAGTCGAGCTAAGCTACTAGCCGAGCTAAGCTACTAGCCGAGCTAAGCTACTAGCCGAGCCAAGCTACTAGCCGAGCCAAGCTACTAGCCGAGCCAAGCTACTAGCCGAGCTAGCTACTAGCCGAGCTAAATAGGATGACTAAAGACAGTACAGTATGGGGAGAACAGAGATAACGCTAGATGATTGTCAGGCTGGCTACTACTGTCTGAGCAGAGATGAGATAATAACTTTAAAGGACTTAAAAAATAAATAAATAATGAACTAAAAATGAAGTAATATACACAACTATGTTATTATTATGTCCTAGTAAATGTCCTCTTTCTATTGATTGACTACCAATGTCAGGGTTCATACACCTGATGACAGACGGAATTTCATGACTTTAAACCAATATTTCCATGACCAACAATTGGCGGCGTCTCGATGTACGTATAAAAAGTATGTGTATCACGTGGTATCAACACAGTGGCTACTCTCTGATCCCATGTGACCATCTCATGTCCTTGAGCAAGGGCACTTAACCCCCATAAAGTACCTGATAGGCTACTGTATAAAACACGTGGTCAACCCTCAAGACTTTTTGATCAAGCACTACTCAAACACATCAGAGCCAGTTCATCAAGGTCCGGTTGAGAAGCTCATTTCTAAAATGTAGTTTGAGGGGAATAAAAGCCTGCACACCCATGAGCTGTCCCGTAGTACGGTCGACAGATAATCCAAAAGGAAAGCTACATAGAAAAAAATTGAGAAAACATTCTGCGATTCACAAATTATTTTCTTTCACATTAATTGATTCACTGCGATTGAACCGAATCCCAACTAATACAATGGTGAAGTGAATCCCTCAATCATAAATCAACATTGTATGTCAATCATCGCAAGTGTCGGTGGAAGTTTTTTTTTTGAGGACATGAAATTACGAAAATATTAAAACACAGTTAACTAGAGGGTTCATGTGTTTTGAATTGGCTACCTAGTTATTAGTCTGATCATTATCATATTTTATAGGCTAATAGGTAATGTTCCCTGAAATTAAATAAATAAATAAGGCGCTGAGCGCAAACATGAATATTGTGAAAATTCTGTTCAAATTCCAGCGCACGTTTACTGTGAACACTGAGGCTGTACCCGCTTTAAGTTAGTTTTACTGTGAACACTGAGGCTGTACCTGCTTTAAGTTACAGTTTTACTGTGAACACTGAAGCTATACCTGCTTTAAGTTACAGTTTTACTGTGAACACTGAGGCTGTACCTGCTTTAAGTTACAGTTTTACTGTGAACACAGAGGCTGTACCCGCTTTAAGTTACAGTTTTACTGTGAACACTGATGCTGTACCCGTTTTAAGTTACAGTTTTACTGTGAACACTGAGGCTGTACCCGTTTTAAGTTACAGTTTTACTGTGAACACTGAGGCTGTACCTGCTTTAAGTTACAGTTTTACTGTGAACACTGAGGCTGTACCTGCTTTAAGTTACAGTTTTACTGTGAACACCGAGGCTCTACCTGCTTTAAGTTACAGTTTAACTGTGGCCAAGTAGGCTACTGTGGCTATTTGATCATAATGTAGTAATGTAGAGTGTCATAATGTAGAGTGTCTTACCATTAAAAAAACATAGGAGAAAATGCATCCCATAACATTTTAACATGGAAATAGCTGTTCTATCATTCAGCAAGAACCTACTTTACAAAATAAAATGCATTATTATTCCCATACCTTTATTACAGAGAACCAGACAAATTGTGCTAACCTCTACCTACTGGCTACTTAGCTTATTCAAGCCTGTCTGAAAATACAACACCGCCCCTTTAAGACAAAATAAAGCTCTTTACCTGACTGGCTTTTCAAAGATGTCTAGAAATGCACACATTTTGTGCTCTTGTAAGAAGCAACCACTCCCCTATTGCTGACTACAAATGATCTAGAACCGGGTTAAAAACTCACTAACTAGCAAAGGATATGAACAAAATGTGCACACGTAGCTACATGCAGCTCTTGCTGTGATTCAAAACAAGGGTATCTACTCACGACCGCTCATGCTGTAAACACAGTCCAGTTCAAAGTAAATGGCACAGATCCATATATGACAATGGTCTTCCCCCTCCTCGAGCAACGGCCCGCTGTCTCCCCCCCTCCTCGAGCAACGGCCCGCTGTCTCCCCCCCTCATCGAGCAACGGCCCGCTGTCTCCCCCCCTCATCGAGCAACGGCCCGCTGTCTCCCCCCTCCTCGAGCAACGGCCCGCTGTCTCCCCCCTCCTCGAGCAACGGCCCGCTGTCTCCCCCCTCCTCGAACAACGGTCCGCTGTCTCCCCCCCTCCTCGAGCAACGGCCCGCTGTCTCCCCCCCTCCTCGAGCAACGGCCCGCTGTCTCCCCCCTCCTCGAGCAACGGCCCGCTGTCTCCCCCCTCCTCGAGCAACGGCCCGCTGTCTCCCCCCTCCTCGAGCAACGGCCCGCTGTCTCCCCCCTCCTCGAACAACGGTCCGCTGTCTCCCCCCCTCCTCGAGCAACGGCCCGCTGTCTCCCCCCTCCTCGAGCAACGGCCCGCTGTCTCCCCCCTCCTCGAGCAACGGCCCGCTGTCTCCCCCCTCCTCGAGCAACGGCCCGCTGTCTCCCACACATGCAGGTGATGCCAAACTGACTCACTAAAACGTAATTTCTATCCTGGCTGATATACTTGATTTGTATTTGATTGATACAATATTTAAAAATTGTGCCTAAATAAATTACATTAATTAACAGAAATTAAATGAAATGTCCAAAACTTTTCGGATTTGATCATTTTCCCAAAATTTTCCAGGCCTGGAAAACACAATTTTAAAGTTCCATGACTTTTCATGACCATACAAATCCTGCAAAAGAATGGAATGTTTTCAATTTTTTGGCAACTGAGTTTTTTTTACCTTTATTTTAAAACAGGGTAGACAGAGACTTGGGTCTCTTTCACAAATGCAACATAAACACCACATAAATATACACATTATACCAAACGCACAAATGCTAAAATACAAAAAACACAGTCATGGAAAACACAAAGAAAAATTCTGAAATCACCCAGAAAAACAGCACTAAAAGTAGTACACTTTGTAGGTATTAGGGTGCCATTTAGGATGAAGACTATGAATCACAGACCAGATGTAAGCTAACCCAAACCCACTGACACACCAGACAAGGGGACACTTCTTATTGAAATGACCTAATGAGTGAATTGGATAAACAACACCGCTGAACAACCATCAACAGAGACACTGACTGACTGACTGACTGAGTCCATTCTACTGGTGAGGAGAAACCGCTGAACAACCACCAGAGAGACAAGACAAAGGAATGGGTGGTCGAGAGTCAGTTAGGAATCACAGTTTGTAGCTTTAAAAAAAGGCCTTGATAAAAAAAAATATATATATATATATAAACAAAATAGAGGGGACAACAAATATGGTGTAATCCTAAAGTGTGCCATGACGGGGACAGATGAAATAACGTTTCTTCAACATCCTGTCAACCTTTCAGCTTCCTGTCTCCCAGCAGTTACTGAGCCAATGCATTACAACTTTACCCTTTAACATTACCCACTTTATGAAGAACCCCTCTGTGCGCGCGCGTGTGTGTGTGTGTGTGTGCGTAAAACAGCATTCTTGTATAGTGCACATCGTCTCTGGCTAGACTACTAGTTACATAGCGTTGTTATGACGACAGGATTTGTTACTTCTGTGAAAGCGCTTACTAGGCTGTAGAGGTCTGCTATGTGAACACAACTCAGCATAGTGTAAACTACCGTTACACATCAGGTTTCATTACCACACACACACATTATCAATTATAATTATCACAACGCTTAACACACAGGATAGCACAGAGCTGACTATGACAACTCTAAAATGTGTCTTAAAAACACGGTCTGAGAAGAAAGCCCATGTTGAACCCTCCACGTGTTCCCCAGAGGTCAGGCCTCATCCGGTCAGGGAAACCATACGGCTCCCGCCACAGAGTTCCCTTAAGGTATGTCAGGGAAACTAAACAGTCAATTGAATCAGAGAGGAAGTGGTCATTCGTCCTAATGGAGTAGCGAGCGAGTGCACAAGGGAGGGTTAGTGCCGCAGTACGGGTGGTGGACGCTAGCGACGGTGGCCTATCTCTCTCCGTCATAACATGTATGTAACCTTTGAACTCAAAAAAAAGGTATGAGCTTAAGTAACAGTGAACAAACACGTTTTACACTTGATAGATCCCACCGCCGCCACCCAAAAGTTACAAACATCATACATTTTGTAATAATGTACTAAGGTGACCCCGATTCTATAGTTACAGGGGAACCAAATACGACACAGGAAGTGTACAGGGTCATCTTGATTTCCTATATCCATTATCTCTACAGACTCTAGCCCTGGTGCTAGGCATTAGCCACGCCGTCTGTTTCCTAAATGGCACCCTGCTCCCTATATAGTGCACTACTTTTGAGGGCCCTGGTCAACAATAGTGCCCTATTAAAAAAGGATAGGATGCCTTTTGGGCTTCTCTCAGTGCTCTCCTCCTCCTCTTCCCTCTCTCCGGTGGATTAATCACATCAGAATCATTAAGCTGCTAGAGGTCAGTGCTCAGTTAACAGGCTAACAGGCTAACAGGGGGACAGACAGAGAGACAGGGGGACAGACAGAGAGACAGACAGACAGGCCAGGCTAACAGGGAAACAGACAGACAGACAGGCTAACAGGGAGACCGACAGACAGGCTAACAGGGGGACAGACAGACAGGCTAACAGGGGGACAGACAGACAGGCTATAACAGGGAAACAGACAGACAGGCCAGGCTAACAGGGGGACAGACAGACAGGCTAACAGGGGGACAGACAGGCTAACAGGGGGACAGACAGACAGACAGACAGGCTAACAGGGGGACAGAGACAGGCTAACAGGGGGACAGGGAGACAGACAGGCTAACAGGGGGACAGACAGACAGACAGGCTAACAGGGGGACAGACAGACAGGCCAGGCTAACAGGGAAACAGACAGACAGGCCAGGCTAACAGGGGGACAGACAGACAGGCTAACAGGGGGACAGACAGACAGACAGGCCATATGACAGGAAACAATGTGACCATCTACTCGATTAACATTACAGAGTTCATATTGGACACACATTAAAAAAATTGATTTAAAAAACCATTGAGAAAACAAATGACTTAGACAGCGATTTCTAGACAAGATGGCTGAAATACTACTTCCCCTCTTTGATTTGACTAATAATAGCATAACTCATCCAAAAGCAATGGTTGTACTATGTGGCCTAGTCAGTCAGTTTCTCAATATCCTGTGGCTGTAACCACCGACTGCACTACAGTCACACGCATTCATTTTATAAAAGTCAACAATCACTTCCTCTTCCTAGTAGGCCTGGCCTATACATAACCAATCAGATAAGATGACTGAAGTCTACCGGTCTACGACAGGACAAGACACATACTGCTGTTGTCTGGGTCCAAATCCATTGACGTAAGGCCTGTGTTCAAATCCTATTTTCCAATAATTTCCCCTACCTACTATGACCAATACCAGGCGTGTGTTCTCTCTCTCTCTCTCTCTCTTCCCTCCCTCTCTCTCTCTCTTCCCTCTCTCTCTCTCTTCTCTCTCTCTCTTCCCTCCCTCTCTTCCCTCCTTCCCTCTCTCTCTTCCCTCCCTCTCTCTCTCTCTCTCTCTCCCTCTCTCTTCCCTCTCTCTCTTCCCTCCCTCTCTTCCCTCCCTCTCTCTCTCTCCTCCTCTCTCTCTCCTCCCTCTCTCTCTTCCCTCCCTCTCTCTCTTCCCTCCCTCTCTCTCTCTTCCCTCCCTCTCTCTCTATCTTCCCTCCCTCTCTCTCTATCTTCCCTCCCTCTCTCTCTCTTCCCTCCCTCTCTCTCTCTTCCCTCCCTCTCTCTCTCTTCCCTCCCTCTCTCTCTCTCTTCCTCCCTCCCTCCCTCCCTTCCCTCCCTCCCTCCCCCCTCCCTCTCTTCCCTCCCCTCCCTCTCTCTCTCTCTCTCTTCCTCCCTCCCTCCCTTCCTTCCCTCCCTCCCCCCTCCCTCTCTTCCCTCCCTCCCCCCTCTCTCTTCCCTCCCTCCCCCCTCTCTCTTCCCTCCCTCCCTCCCTCTCTTCCTCCCTCTCTTCCTCTCTTCCCTCCCCTCTCTTCCTCCCTCCCTCCCTCTCTTCCCTCCCTCCCTCTCTTCCCTCCCTCCCTCCCTCTCTCCCTCTCTCTCCTCCCTCTCTCTCTTCCCTCCCTCTCTTCCCTCCCTCTCTTCCCTCCCTCACTCTAATGAGCTAAAAAATATCCATCACCTCTGGTGCAAAAGGACTATTCTACTGATTGCATCAGCTCTCCTCTCCAATCCAAAAGATTAAAACTCCCTTGCCAGAATTAGCACCAGTTAACTAAAAAACATTGACACACATCAAGTCTTGTCAAATTAGTAAGTGTTTTAGAGAGAGGGAGACGTGTAGTGATTTGCAAGGTGAGAGACACTCCACACCGTGTAGACTAGCCATTGGGCGTCTCCAGGGGAACAGTGGCTCCATAACGTTCACAGCTCGTTATAAAACAGAGGAATAAAAAAAAAATGTCTCTGATGAATCTCACAGGATACAAAGGGGGTGTGGGGGTGCTGCTACTATCTTCATGATGACTTTAGGCACTGCAATAATGTGCTTGAACAGGATTCAAAATCCAGGAAACACAAAAAAAGGCTACGTTCAAACCACGAAGGAAAAGAGAGAATGTCACATGTTTTTGAACACAATGCAGGAGCGAAAAGACAAACAAATAAGCTGCTCGTTTTGCTCCGACTGAAGTACAGACAACTAATGAGTGTGCCAGGTCGCAATTGTAAATGAGAACGTGTTCTCAATTTGCCTACCTGGTTAAATAAAGGTTAAATAAAAAATTAAAAATAAATTAAAAAAATGAGAAGCAGGCAGCAGTCTTTAAACAGTATAAATAGGAGGGGTTTCCCTGGAGTAAAAAGGGGGCTTAGGTGGTGGGCATGAGAGGTGGGGGTTGAAATTGATCATTTTTAACCCCCCCCCCCCCATCTTGGCAGTGTAGACATTTGTTTTGTTTTTCATTTTTAAACCAATTTCCTGCACTTCTACAAATGTCTCCCTGGAATAGTGATTTTTTGTTGTTGTTGACCGCTTTAAAACTAATGTCCTGTAATTCTACACATTTTGCCATGAAGCTGAGAGAAATTTGCAGTTTCAAACTCATTTCCTGCAATTCTGTGTTCTTTTGCTGAAACATAATAACAAAATGAATACTGCTAAATTCACTGTTTTTGGCATTTTCAATTCTCCTAAACTGTCTAGCTTTTGTTTTGGTGATTGTTGGTTCACAAAGATTTTATTTAAAAAAAGATATATAAAACCTATTATCTTTTCTAAAATACTTTATAATTGGATTTAGTTGTTTAAGTTCACGCTGAAAGCTTTTTTCCCCATCCATAAAATGTATATCTAAAAAGCGATATTAAGTCAAGACTTAAATAGTTTACTGTTTTAAATACATTTGATTGATTGGATTCATTACGCTGCATTCCTAGCTCTAACGAAACTGTCAGTATTTCTGCCGGCATCTTGTCTCAGGTGAAAATCAGGATGACACACAGGACTCATCTGATAAGTGAGTGGCAACAGATCAATATGGTTTCACTGTGAGGACCCCGAATATCTGCATGGTAACAGACGATGCTTAGTTACAGGTTTATGAGGACAATGGCTGATGATACATCCTGATGATGTATTGTACAGCTAATGTGATGATAATCTGTCTGATTTATACAGCTACGGTGTTGATAATCTTTCTGATTTATACAGCTAATGTGATGATAATCTGTCTGTATTATAAAAAGCTACTATGTTGATAATCTGGCTGTATGGCTGATTTATACAGCTAATGTGATGATAATCTGGCTGTATGGCTGTATTATACAGCTAATGTGTTGATAATCTGTCTGTATTATAAAAAGCTACTATGTTGATTGTCTGTATGGCTGTATTATACAGCTAATGTGTTGATAATCTGTCTGTATTATACAGCTAATGTGTTGATAATCTGTCTCAACACGGCTTTTAAGGTTAGTGTAAAGAGAAACGTTGCATTCAAAACATCCCCAAGTAGACCTATCCACGATAAACTACTATCTACAGTGGAGCGTGTGGAGGGATGGCCATTGCAGGTCCATATTGAATGAATAACATATAGGCATACCAACAATGATTTACTGATGTCCAAGGATAAGACTACTCAACCTACAGGTAGACTAGATTCATCCTCTACGGGATCGGTGTGTCGTCCCCCCCGCGGGACGGTTGAGCTCATATAGCCTAATGTGATTAGCATGAGGTTGTAAGTAATTAAAAAAAATATCTCCCAGGATATAGACATATCTAATATTGGCAGAAAGAGCTTAAATTCATGTTAATCTAACTGCACTGTCCAATTTACAGTAGCTATTACAATGAAGGAATACCATGCAGTTATGAACATGAAAATGTATTATTAAACCAATTAGGCACACTTGGGCAGTCTTGATACAACATTTTGAACAGAAATGCAATGGTTCATTGGATCAGCCTAAAACGTTGCACATACACTGCTGCCATCTAGTGTCCAAAATCTAAATTGTACCTGGGATAATACATTATGGCCTTACCCTTGCATTTCAAAGACGGTACAAAAAAGCCACGTTTTTTGTTTGTATCATCTTTTTCCAGATCTATTGTGTTATATTCTACTACATACCTTTAACATTTCCACAAACTTCAAAGTGTTTCCATTCAAATGGTACCAAGAATATGCATATCCTTGCTTCAGTGCCTGAGCTACAGGCAGTTAGATGTGGGTATGTCATCGTAGGCGAAAGATTTAAACCAAAAAAGGGTTCCGATCCTTAAGAGGGTTTTTAAACACAAAACCTACTAGTAAGAGAGAAAACTAAAGTAATTGGCTGCATTAAAACATATGTTACATAATATAATACATAATACACACGCTGCTCATACTGAGACCAGCGGTACCATTCTTGATATTGAATTGATGCCACATAGCAGACTACACAATCTTTAAAACATCACATTTGGAAAAACACATAACAGTGATGGGCTTTATTATCTTTCGACTATATCACTAAAGAATAACCTTAAAATCGCTAAAGTGGGACAAATGCAAAATCGCAAAAACACAATTGGTTCAACAGAAGCGGCGATAAATGGATTACATTTATTTATCGGCCTGGCAACTACTCATTAAGGAATGAGCGCTACTGCATTATGCATGAGGCTAATGTATAATTCAGTTTTAACAGCAGATTCTATGCATAAATAAAGCTGTGATACATTTACACACATTAAATGTTTACTCGCTAAGATAGGAAATGAAAGCCCAGCGTGTAAGCAGTGGAGTGGTATGCTAGCCATGTATGCATCCCTGCTGGTAGTTTAGAAGCCGTCCCATGATTGCTCGTTTCTATTCCTGATGATGTATTTATTGTACATATAGGGCCCTAGAAAATCTGGGCGATTATTTTTACCCAATTCTTTTCTGTTTATTTATTCATTCTCAGGCAGTAAGAAAAAAGGCAGAGCAGAGAAACAGGCAGAGCAGAGAGACAGGCAGGCAGTAAACCACATCAGGCAGTAAGAGAGGAGGCAGGCGTAATGGCAGAGAAGGAGGCAGGCCTGTAGCCACCGCCATTACCCTTTATGACCATGCAGTGACTTAACAAGGCCAGATGTCCCCTCTTAACATGTGTGAAAGTACCCTGCAATGGACTCAGCTGCTTTAAAGGCACACTCCTGCATTTGAAAATAATTAAATGGTCATATAAACTAGGCTAACATGAATTTATATATTTTTTAAAATCAATAATAATATTTAAAAAATGGCTGCAAGTATCACAGATTGCACCTTTAAGGGGAAAATAGCCTAGGCCTATTTCTTTCAATGATCCCCAATTTCCCTCTTATTTAATTGTTTATCTATTATTAATTTAAACATAACTTAACAGTTTATCTATGCAAGTGGAGAGGTGCTTGAATTTGTCATTATAGCCAAACATGAACTCTTTACCCTCCTCGGCGGACATAACACATAGATAAAGTGTTTCCCACCGCCTCGTCCCAGTCCCTCTTCTTGGCCGTGTCTGAGGTTAATATAATCCGTCCGGATCAACAAGGAGGATAGATAGCCAGGGTTTTAAGAGCCAAGGAGGAACCGTTCAAGACCAGCATCCAAAATGGTAACCTATTTCCTAGTTAGTGCACTGGTCTATAGTAGTGGTCTATAGTAGTGGTCTATAGTAGTGGTCTATAGTAGTGGTCTATAGTAGTGGTCTGTAGTAGTGGTCTATAGTAGTGCCCTGGTCTATAGTAGTGGTCTATAGTAGTGGTCTATAGCAGTGGTCTATAGTAGTGGTCTATAGTAGTGGTCTGTAGTAGTGGTCTATAGTAGTGGTCTGTAGCAGTGGTCTATAGTAGTGGTCTATAGTAGTGGTCTATAGCAGTGGTCTATAGTAGTGGTCTATAGTAGTGGTCTATAGTAATGGTCTGTAGTCTTCACTACTAGGTAGTGAAGACCATGGAGTTAAGTAAGCTATAGTAGTGACCTGGTCTGTTAAGTAAGCTACATTCAGACAGTCCTGACAACACACTTCCGTCCACACATCTAGGTTGAGGAGATTGTTGTAAGAATTTACAAGATAGATGAACTGAACATGCAAACTGACAACAAAACTGAGAAATAAAAAAAGACAAGCTGCTCAAATGGCAGCAATAAGACCATTTTGTATTTTTTTTTAAAAGTCCATCCTCTTCCTGTCCTCGCAATTCTTACACGGACATTTCCAAACAGATCTCCAAGGCTTTTCGGGAGCAGTGTCGTCCTATTACTAAATACTGCTCTTGAACTGTAACCGTCTGGACCTTTAAATCTGTGAAAGTCTCGAGGCCTATATTTGGTGTAAACTCTCGAAGCAGATACACTCCAGGTTTCCGGTACTACGATCGTCCAAATGACATCACGAGGGCTATTATCATTAGGTTTACATCCCAAATCTGCGGAGAAAAAAAGAAAAGAAAAACGCAACAGAGTGAATCTATGGCTTTCCCAAAATGGCACCCTATTCCCAACAAAGTGCACTATTTACAGGGCCCTGGTCAAAAAGTAGATAGTGCTGAGCGAGAAACCGAAATGTCATGTTTTTTTTCCTTCTGGTTATTAAAACAACTATATTGAACAAAACGCAACATGTAACAATTTCTAAAGATTTTACTGAGTTACAGTTCATAGAATGAAATCAGTAAAATGAAAAATTATTAGGCCCCAATTTATGGATTTCACATGACTGGGCAGTGGCGCCAGGCCAACCCACTGGGGAGCCAAGCCCACCCAATCAGAATGAGTTATTCCCCACAAAAGGACTTTATTACAGACAGAAATATGCCTCAGATTTCTGGGATCTTTTATTTGAGCTCATGAAACATGGGACCAATACTTTACATGTTGAGTTTATATTTTTGTTCAAATACTTAATCCATTTAGTTACATTTAGGTTTTTTTGGGAGCTCAAGAGGGGCTGAAGGGAGTTGTATTTTTCACTAGGCACATACTCAACCTCGTCCATCACAGAAACGTGGTAATTAACTACAATGACCATAATGCATTACGCCGTTCTTCCCGTCTGGATAACCGACACAGACACATGAGAGTAGGCTACACAACTAGCAGAGAGATACAGACAGTTTGTGAGGTAGCTTTACACGATTGGTAGTTGTAGTAGACGGTAATAAGCAGTCATGAAAGTATGCCTCATGTAGTTTGAAATAGTCAAAAGTCAAAGTCAAAATATTTAGATCAGATAGCTCTGCAGGATACTTAGGATGCTACTAACTAGCCTAGCTAGCTACTAGCCAGCTACTAGCCGAGCTAGCTACTAGCCGAGCTTAGCAACTAGCCGAGCTTAGCAACTAGCCGAGCTTAGCAACTAGCCGAGCTTAGCAACTAGCCGAGCTTAGCAACTAGCCGAGCTTAGCAACTAGCCGAGCTTAGCAACTAGCCGAGCTTAGCAACTAGCCGAGCTTAGCAACTAGCCGAGCTTAGCAACTAGCCGAGCTTAGCAACTAGCCGAGCTTAGCAACTAGCCGAGCTTAGCAACTAGCCGAGCTAAGCTACTAGCCGAGCTAAGCTACTAGTCGAGCTAAGCTACTAGCCGAGCTAAGCTACTAGCCGAGCCAAGCTACTAGCCGAGCCAAGCTACTAGCCGAGCCAAGCTACTAGCCGAGCCAAGCTACTAGCCGAGCCAAGCTACTAGCCGAGCCAAGCTACTAGCCGAGCTAGCTACTAGCCGAGCTAAATAGGATGACTAAAGACAGTACAGTATGGGGAGAACAGAGATAACGCTAGATGATTGTCAGGCTGGCTACTACTGTCTGAGCAGAGATGAGATAATAACTTTAAAGGACTTAAAAAATAAATAAATAATGAACTAAAAATGAAGTAATATACACAACTATGTTATTATTATGTCCTAGTAAATGTCCTCTTTCTATTGATTGACTACCAATGTCAGGGTTCATACACCTGATGACAGACGGAATTTCATGACTTTAAACCAATATTTCCATGACCAACAATTGGCGGCGTGTCGATGTACGTATAAAAAGTATGTGTATCACGTGGTATCAACACAGTGGCTACTCTCTGATCCCATGTGACCATCTCATGTCCTTGAGCAAGGGCACTTAACCCCCATAAAGTACCTGATAGGCTACTGTATAAAACACGTGGTCAACCCTCAAGACTTTTTGATCAAGCACTACTCAAACACATCAGAGCCAGTTCATCAAGGTCCGGTTGAGAAGCTCATTTCTAAAATGTAGTTTGAGGGGAATAAAAGCCTGCACACCCATGAGCTGTCCCGTAGTACGGTCGACAGATAATCCAAAAGGAAAGCTACATAGAAAAAAATTGAGAAAACATTCTGCGATTCACAAATTATTTTCTTTCACATTAATTGATTCACTGCGATTGAACCGAATCCCAACTAATACAATGGTGAAGTGAATCCCTCAATCATAAATCAACATTGTATGTCAATCATCGCAAGTGTCGGTGGAAGTTTTTTTTTTGAGGACATGAAATTACGAAAATATTAAAACACAGTTAACTAGAGGGTTCATGTGTTTTGAATTGGCTACCTAGTTATTAGTCTGATCATTATCATATTTTATAGGCTAATAGGTAATGTTCCCTGAAATTAAATAAATAAATAAGGCGCTGAGCGCAAACATGAATATTGTGAAAATTCTGTTCAAATTCCAGCGCACGTTTACTGTGAACACTGAGGCTGTACCTGCTTTAAGTTACAGTTTTACTGTGAACACAGAGGCTGTACCCGCTTTAAGTTACAGTTTTACTGTGAACACTGATGCTGTACCCGTTTTAAGTTACAGTTTTACTGTGAACACTGAGGCTGTACCTGCTTTAAGTTACAGTTTTACTGTGAACACTGAGGCTGTACCTGCTTTAAGTTACAGTTTTACTGTGAACACTGAGGCTGTACCTGCTTTAAGTTACAGTTTTACTGTGAACACCGAGGCTCTACCTGCTTTAAGTTACAGTTTAACTGTGGCCAAGTAGGCTACTGTGGCTATTTGATCATAATGTAGTAATGTAGTGTCATAATGTAGAGTGTCTTACCATTAAAAAAACATAGGAGAAAATGCATCCCATAACATTTTAACATGGAAATAGCTGTTCTATCATTCAGCAAGAACCTACTTTACAAAATAAAATGCATTATTATTCCCATACCTTTATTACAGAGAACCAGACAAATTGTGCTAACCTCTACCTACTGGCTACTTAGCTTATTCAAGCCTGTCTGAAAATACAACACCGCCCCTTTAAGACAAAATAAAGCTCTTTACCTGACTGGCTTTTCAAAGATGTCTAGAAATGCACACATTTTGTGCTCTTGTAAGAAGCAACCACTCCCCTATTGCTGACTACAAATGATCTAGAACCGGGTTAAAAACTCACTAACTAGCAAAGGATATGAACAAAATGTGCACACGTAGCTACATGCAGCTCTTGCTGTGATTCAAAACAAGGGTATCTACTCACGACCGCTCATGCTGTAAACACAGTCCAGTTCAAAGTAAATGGCACAGATCCATATATGACAATGGTCTTCCCCCTCCTCGAGCAACGGCCCGCTGTCTCCCCCCCTCCTCGAGCAACGGCCCGCTGTCTCCCCCCCTCATCGAGCAACGGCCCGCTGTCTCCCCCCCTCATCGAGCAACGGCCCGCTGTCTCCCCCCTCCTCGAGCAACGGCCCGCTGTCTCCCCCCCTCCTCGAGCAACGGCCCGCTGTCTCCCCCCTCCTCGAACAACGGTCCGCTGTCTCCCCCCCTCCTCGAGCAACGGCCCGCTGTCTCCCCCCCTCCTCGAGCAACGGCCCGCTGTCTCCCCCCTCCTCGAGCAACGGCCCGCTGTCTCCCCCCTCCTCGAGCAACGGCCCGCTGTCTCCCCCCTCCTCGAGCAACGGCCCGCTGTCTCCCCCCTCCTCGAACAACGGTCCGCTGTCTCCCCCCCTCCTCGAGCAACGGCCCGCTGTCTCCCCCCTCCTCGAGCAACGGCCCGCTGTCTCCCCCCTCCTCGAGCAACGGCCCGCTGTCTCCCCCCTCCTCGAGCAACGGCCCGCTGTCTCCCACACATGCAGGTGATGCCAAACTGACTCACTAAAACGTAATTTCTATCCTGGCTGATATACTTGATTTGTATTTGATTGATACAATATTTAAAAACTGTGCCTAAATAAATTACATTAATTAACAGAAATTAAATGAAATGTCCAAAACTTTTCGGATTTGATCATTTTCCCAAAATTTTCCAGGCCTGGAAAACACAATTTTAAAGTTCCATGACTTTTCATGACCATACAAATCCTGCAAAAGAATGGAATGTTTTCAATTTTTTGGCAACTGAGTGTTTTTTTTACCTTTATTTTAAAACAGGGTAGACAGAGACTTGGGTCTCTTTCACAAATGCAACATAAACACCACATAAATATACACATTATACCAAACGCACAAATGCTAAAATACAAAAAACACAGTCATGGAAAACACAAAGAAAAATTCTGAAATCACCCAGAAAAACAGCACTAAAAGTAGTACACTTTGTAGGTATTAGGGTGCCATTTAGGATGAAGACTATGAATCACAGACCAGATGTAAGCTAACCCAAACCCACTGACACACCAGACAAGGGGACACTTCTTATTGAAATGACCTAATGAGTGAATTGGATAAACAACACCGCTGAACAACCATCAACAGAGACACTGACTGACTGACTGACTGAGTCCATTCTACTGGTGAGGAGAAACCGCTGAACAACCACCAGAGAGACAAGACAAAGGAATGGGTGGTCGAGAGTCAGTTAGGAATCACAGTTTGTAGCTTTAAAAAAAGGCCTTGATAAAAAAAAAATATATATATATATAAACAAAATAGAGGGGACAACAAATATGGTGTAATCCTAAAGTGTGCCATGACGGGGACAGATGAAATAACGTTTCTTCAACATCCTGTCAACCTTTCAGCTTCCTGTCTCCCAGCAGTTACTGAGCCAATGCATTACAACTTTACCCTTTAACATTACCCACTTTATGAAGAACCCCTCTGTGCGCGCGCGCGCGTGTGTGTGTGTGCGTAAAACAGCATTCTTGTATAGTGCACATCGTCTCTGGCTAGACTACTAGTTACATAGCGTTGTTATGACGACAGGATTTGTTACTTCTGTGAAAGCGCTTACTAGGCTGTAGAGGTCTGCTATGTGAACACAACTCAGCATAGTGTAAACTACCGTTACACATCAGGTTTCATTACCACACACACACATTATCAATTATAATTATCACAACGCTTAACACACAGGATAGCACAGAGCTGACTATGACAACTCTAAAATGTGTCTTAAAAACACGGTCTGAGAAGAAAGCCCATGTTGAACCCTCCACGTGTTCCCCAGAGGTCAGGCCTCATCCGGTCAGGGAAACCATACGGCTCCCGCCACAGAGTTCCCTTAAGGTATGTCAGGGAAACTAAACAGTCAATTGAATCAGAGAGGAAGTGGTCATTCGTCCTAATGGAGTAGCGAGCGAGTGCACAAGGGAGGGTTAGTGCCGCAGTACGGGTGGTGGACGCTAGCGACGGTGGCCTATCTCTCTCCGTCATAACATGTATGTAACCTTTGAACTCAAAAAAAAGGTATGAGCTTAAGTAACAGTGAACAAACACGTTTTACACTTGATAGATCCCACCGCCGCCACCCAAAAGTTACAAACATCATACATTTTGTAATAATGTACTAAGGTGACCCCGATTCTATAGTTACAGGGGAACCAAATACGACACAGGAAGTGTACAGGGTCATCTTGATTTCCTATATCCATTATCTCTACAGACTCTAGCCCTGGTGCTAGGCATTAGCCACGCCGTCTGTTTCCTAAATGGCACCCTGCTCCCTATATAGTGCACTACTTTTGAGGGCCCTGGTCAACAATAGTGCCCTATTAAAAAAGGATAGGATGCCTTTTGGGCTTCTCTCAGTGCTCTCCTCCTCCTCTTCCCTCTCTCCGGTGGATTAATCACATCAGAATCATTAAGCTGCTAGAGGTCAGTGCTCAGTTAACAGGCTAACAGGCTAACAGGGGGACAGACAGAGAGACAGGGGGACAGACAGAGAGACAGACAGACAGGCCAGGCTAACAGGGAAACAGACAGACAGACAGGCTAACAGGGAGACCGACAGACAGGCTAACAGGGGGACAGACAGACAGGCTAACAGGGGGACAGACAGACAGGCTATAACAGGGAAACAGACAGACAGACAGGCTAACAGGGGGACAGACAGGCTAACAGGGGGACAGACAGACAGACAGGCTAACAGGGGGACAGAGACAGGCTAACAGGGGGACAGGGAGACAGACAGGCTAACAGGGGGACAGACAGACAGACAGGCCAGGCTAACAGGGAAACAGACAGGCCAGGCTAACAGGGAAACAGACAGACAGGCCAGGCTAACAGGGGGACAGACAGACAGGCTAACAGGGGGACAGACAGACAGACAGGCCATATGACAGGAAACAATGTGACCATCTACTCGATTAACATTACAGAGTTCATATTGGACACACATTAAAAAAATTGATTTAAAAAACCATTGAGAAAACAAATGACTTAGACAGCGATTTCTAGACAAGATGGCTGAAATACTACTTCCCCTCTTTGATTTGACTAATAATAGCATAACTCATCCAAAAGCAATGGTTGTACTATGAGGCCTAGTCAGTCAGTTTCTCAATATCCTGTGGCTGTAACCACCGACTGCACTACAGTCACACGCATTCATTTTATAAAAGTCAACAATCACTTCCTCTTCCTAGTAGGCCTGGCCTATACATAACCAATCAGATAAGATGACTGAAGTCTACCGGTCTACGACAGGACAAGACACATACTGCTGTTGTCTGGGTCCAAATCCATTGACGTAAGGCCTGTGTTCAAATCCTATTTTCCAATAATTTCCCCTACCTACTATGACCAATACCAGGCGTGTGTTCACTAGGATCTAAACTAGAAAGCAATACCTGAATTTGTCCAATTAAAACTCTGTTTGGATTAATGATTACACAACAGATAACAGTAAAAAGACTAATACTGTTATCTAGGCATGACCTACGCTGGTTCAAATCCCAAGCAAGGCCCCACCCAATACTGTAGTCTAGGCCTGACAGGCCCCACCCCCACCCAATACTGTAGTCTAGGCCTGACAGGCCCACCCAATACTGTAGTCTAGGCCTGACAGGCCCCACCCCCACCGAATACTGTAGTCTAGGCTTGACAGGACCCACCCCCACCCAATACTGTATTCTAGGCCTGACAGGCCCCAACCCCACCAAATACAGTAGTCTAGGCCTGACAGGCCCACCCCCACACAATACTGTAGTCTAGGCCTGACAGACCCCACCAAATACTGTAGTCTAGGCCTGACAGGCCCCACCCCCACCCAATACTGTATTCTAGGCCTGACAGGCCCCACCCCCACCAACAGTCCCCTCTAGCTTTTTAAAAATTCTCTCACCTACAGCGAGGAGAGCTGCATGTGCTGGGGCCACACAGGTCACAGCCTCTGAAGGGAGGGCTGCTGTGTAGGGGGAGGGAGGGCTGCTGTGTAGGGGGAGGGAGGGCTGCTGTGTAGGGGGAGGACGGGCTGCTGTGTAGGGAGAGGGAGGGAGGGCTGCTGTGTAGGGAGAGGGAGGGAGGGCTGCTGTGTAGGGGGAGGGAGGGAGGACTGCTGTGTAGGGGGAGGGAGGGAGGACTGCTGTGTAGGGGGAGGGAGGGAGGACTGCTGTGTAGGGGGAGGGAGGGAGGACTGCTGTGTAGGGGGAGGGAGGGAGGACTGCTGTGTAGGGGGAGGGAGGGAGGACTGCTGTGTAGGGGGAGGGAGGGCGGACTGCTGTGTAGGGGGAGGGAGGGCGGACTGCTGTGTAGGGGGAGGGAGGGCGGACTGCTGTGTAGGGGGAGGGAGGGCTGCTGTGTAGGGAGAGGGAGGGCTGCTGTGTAGGGGGAGGGAGGGAGGGCTGCTGTGTAGGGAGAGGGAGGGAGGACTGCTGTGTAGGGAGAGGGAGGGAGGACTGCTGTGTAGGGAGAGGGAGGGAGGACTGCTGTGTAGGGAGAGGGAGGGAGGGCTGCTGTGTAGGGAGAGGGAGGGAGGGCTGCTGTGTAGGGAGAGGGAGGGAGGGAGGACTGCTGTGTAGGGGGAGGGAGGGCTGCTGTGTAGGGAGAGGGAGGGAGGGCTGCTGTGTAGGGGGAGGGAGGACTGCTGTGTAGGGGGAGGGAGGACTGCTGTGTAGGGGGAGGGAGGGAGGGCTGCTGTGTAGGGAGAGGGAGGGAGGGCTGCTGTGTAGGGAGAGGGAGGGAGGGCTGCTGTGCAGGGAGAGGGAGGGAGGGAGGACTGCTGTGCAGGGAGAGGGAGGGAGGGAGGACTGCTGTGTAGGGGGAGGGAGGGCTGCTGTGTAGGGAGAGGGAGGGAGGACTGCTGTGTAGGGGGAGGGAGGGCTGCTGTGTAGGGAGAGGGAGGGCTGCTGTGTAGGGGGAGGGAGGACTGCTGTGTAGGGGGAGGGAGGGCTGCTGTGTAGGGAGGGGAGGGAGGGCTGCTGTGTAGGGAGGGCTGCTGTGTAGGGAGGGGAGGGAGGACTGCTGTGTAGGGGGAGGGAGGACTGCTGTGTAGGGGGAGGGAGGACTGCTGTGTAGGGGGAGGGAGGACTGCTGTGTAGGGGGAGGGAGGACTGCTGTGTAGGGGGAGGGAGGACTGCCGTGTAGGGGGAGGGAGGACTGCCGTGTAGGGGGAGGGAGGACTGCCGTGTAGGGGGAGGGAGGACTGCCGTGTAGGGGGAGGGAGGACTGCCGTGTAGGGGGAGGGAGGACTGCCGTGTAGGGAGAGGGAGGACTGCCGTGTAGGGAGAGGGAGGACTGCTGTGTAGGGAGAGGGAGGGAGGGAGGGCTGCTGTGTAGGGGGAGGGAGGGCTGCCGTGTAGGGGGAGGGAGGGCTGCCGTGTAGGGGGAGGGAGGGCTGCCGTGTAGGGGGAGGGAGGACTGCCGTGTAGGGGGAGGGAGGGCTGCCGTGTAGGGGGAGGGAGGGCTGCCGTGTAGGGGGAGGGAGGGCTGCCGTGTAGGGGGAGGGAGGGCTGCCGTGTAGGGGGAGGGAGGGCTGCCGTGTAGGGGGAGGGAGGGCTGCCGTGTAGGGGGAGGGAGGACTGCCGTGTAGGGGGAGGGAGGACTGCCGTGTAGGGAGAGGGAGGACTGCCGTGTAGGGAGAGGGAGGACTGCTGTGTAGGGAGAGGGAGGGAGGGAGGGCTGCTGTGTAGGGGGGGGTGGCTGCTGTGTAGGGGGGTCTGTTTCATGTGCTGGTTCATTTTCACCAGTTAAACCATCATGAAACACACCTTTTCTATCCTTGTATTTGTATGCTTGATGATACATGTTAATGTACACAGAGCTGAAAACCTCATTTCCCCCATAGGCATAATAAAGTCATTAATTATCTTATCCATCTTAGTATATAACTGATGAGGCAGATAAACAATTAACCTACAACCTCCATCCCATAATGACCTTCTGTAAACAATAACTAGGTCATATTAAATTTCACATAAACAGTTAGACCTTGTAGGGGATTCCCCCTTACCCCCCCCCAAAGCATGGTAGGCCCTTTGTGTTGATGATTACAGTCATCGTTTTCATTTGATTTTCACACATCACAGACACAAAGTGTGTGTATACAAATTAGATTGTGAAACTTCAATAGTGATGATTAGTAGTTGGTTGGAAAACTATAAACTTCAAAAAGTAGCCTTTATATATATATATATATATATGTTAGCTAGTAAACCTATTAAACTCAGCCATTTTCACATTATTACATTTGAAATCTCAAGCAGTTTAAACCCCGTTAAAAGGCCAGGTTTGTGATTACTATGTCTGTCTGTTCTTGTCTCCAGTGTGCTCAGTGGAACAGCCCCAAGTTTCACAACAATGTAGCCAACTTTCAGCTCGCTACAAACAGACAAAAACATTTTTCTCTAGGTCACACGGGCAACTATCCTGACTTCCAACTACTGTAACTATAATATCATAATAGCCACACTTGTAGTAAAAATAATAATAATAATACTTTAAAAAAAACGACAAATGTAACTGGTGTTTTAATGTAATTAACTCGTCCCAACATGCCACCTCTTTATCCCCCCTCTCCCCTTTTAATATCCAACTACTCACCCGCCAGTCTGATGACTCTAGACTTCCAAAGCAACCGCTGCAAACAACTTCAAAAAAAACAATTCCTCGCCAAGGACAACCATGCAGAATGAACTCCGTGTGCTGGGCCAAGTCCAAGAAACCAGAGGGTTGAAACAAATCCGGCACATACACTTTTATCCTTTTAGCTGCTACACAGGAAAACCGCCACTCTTTGCCTCAACAAAAGACGGCCTGCACTCACTTTGATCACGTAATCACGTACAAATCGTCGAGGCAGCCTTTTTTTTCCCCGAAAACACACACACACACACACACACACACGGTTTGCCTTCGTTTCCCCTTTTTTTCCGCGGTGGTGTAGCTCCTTGATATCTTGCGCGTTGAAAAGTATATCGGTTAGATTGAGAGGTCTAGTTCGGGAAGGTAGGAAATCATTAAGTTCGCGTTTCGTTCACAGCCTCTGCTTCCTCGTTTTTTCCACACACACGCTCTCTCTCTCTCCCCCTCCTCGCTCCCCCTTTCATATGCACACATTCCACGTTCTCTCTCTCTCTCTGTAGGCTGTATCCCCCCTTCAGCTGTTCAACAGACACATCCACATGGCTGAGCTAGTCTTTCTTTAACCAGACACTAGTTTAGGAGAATACACCCCCCCCCCAACAATAAAACACCAGGCAAAACAAAAACACGGTGTGGATTCTAATGCTCGCCGGTGGGGTAAGAGAGGACAAAGGAGAGGCGAGGAACGCCAATGGGGACGGTTGGTGATTGATAGTTGGGTGATTAATTAAGATGTATTACTGTGTTATTATTATTTATTTTTTTAAATAACACTGCATCGGTAAACAAGATGTACAGCATGTAACGTCTCCCTACCGGGCAAGATCAAGCGTTCACTTTACATGGCAGCTTTGTGTAAGGTACAATAGTCCCAACAATGATGAGCCTCTCGCTGCTCCACACAGCACTGCACACACACCAATACATCTCCACATTACGCCCCAGCTAAAGGGATAAGAAGACTGGACTGGATGAATACAATAAACTATTGTTATTATATCATATAATGGTTTGGAAATACATCTGCCATCTCACTCACAGCCTACGTGTTTACTCTTGAGATTTATAGTAATGAGCATTGTGGAGACATTAAGGGATTACAATATTGATGTTTGATTAATGATCAGTGTTAAAACCATGCAGTGGACAGATAGAGAGATATGTAAAATACATGGAAGGTAAATGTAGAGGAGGATGTGCCCTGTGTGTGTGTTGAAGCTGCTCCTCTCATGCTGATTCTCTCATTTGCATTTGTCCTATAATGAGTTAATGAGTCTTTCCAGCCCATTCAGAGTGGCAGAGATCTTGCAATTTAAGTGAGAATTCACACCAGTGGGAAAACGTAGAAAGAACATTGACCTTTTATGCAGGTTTGTGTGACCTGAAAACAGCAGTGACAAGAGTAGAGATAAACGATGCTGTGAGCCTCCTGGCTGATGTGGATTGGCTGTTCCACCAGGGTTGTATTCATTAGGGTACACCGTAGCAAAACGTTTTAAATGTTTCCCAGTGGGAAAATGAAAACAATCATTTGTTATTGGTCAAGTCCAGGTAGTCCCTGCTGTTTCAGTTTTGTATAATTCCGTTAGGTGCCTAATGAACAAGGCCCTGGCTCTCTCTCACCATCCCCTCTCACTCGCTCTCCCTCCCCCCCTCTCTCTCTCCCTGCGATGAGATCCCATTATCAGCCGGCTGAAAAATCCGCCTCCAGGATTTCACAGCTCCTCTGTTTATTGCGTGGCTCTGTCAAGTTGGCCACCATTAAAAAAGGTAGGTAATGAAGAGAGACAAGCGATGCAGTTACAAGCACAGCACTCCACATTCTACAGACCCCAGCATTATCTGAGAAGCTGACTACATCTATTTCATTCTGTTTCGCCAACAGCCCATCACAATGCCTTCTCCCTGAGCTGCTAACTGTTATCTACTACATCTGATGCAGTGCCTTGTCCCCTGTGTTAAGAACATTTACATTTCCATGTGGAATTAAGGGGGAGGGGGGGGGGGGGGGTAGTAAGGGATATCTCATAGAAGCTAGTGCTAGTGCCATTTCCAATAGTAAAGAAATTCCCCAGACACAAAATGAACATGAAGTGTAGCCCACATCAAACTAGTGTGTCCAGAGTCACACATAGTATCCAACAGACATGTGCCTGGGTGGGTGTGCACGTGTGGCAGTGACAAAGACCAGTCCTTTCATTTCCTGTCTGTCAGCCATCAAAGTAACAAAGACCAGTCCTTTCATTTCCTGTCTGTCAGCCATCAAAGTAACAAAGACCAGTCCTTTCATTTCCTGTCTGTCAGCCATCAAGGTGGCAAAGACCAGTCCTTTTATTTCCTGTCTGTCAGCCATCAAAGTAACAAAGACCAGTCCTTTAATTTCCTGTCTGTCAGCCATCAAGGTGACAAAGATCAGTCCTTTAATTTCCTGTCTGTCAGCCATCAAGGTGACAAAGACCAGTCCTTTAATTTCCTGTCTGTCAGCCATCAAGGTGGCAAAGACCAGTCCTTTTATTTCCTGTCTGTGTCAGCCATCAAGGTGACAAAGACCAGTCCTTTAATTTCCTGTCTGTGTCAGCCATCAAGGTGACAAAGACCAGTCCTTTAATTTCCTGTCTGTGTCAGCCATCAAGGTGACAAAGACCAGTCCTTTAATTTCCTGTCTGTCAACCATCAAGGTGGCAAAGACCAGTCCTTTAATTTCCTGTCTGTGTCAGCCATCAAGGTGACAAAGACCAGTCCTTTAATTTCCTGTCTGTGTCAGCCATCAAGGTGACAAAGACCAGTCCTTTAATTTCCTGTCTGTCAGCCATCAAGGTGGCAAAGACCAGTCCTTTAATTTCCTGTCTGTGTCAGCCATCAAGGTGACAAAGACCAGTCCTTTAATTTCCTGTCTGTCAGCCATCAAGGTGGCAAAGACCAGTCCTTTAATTTCCTGTCTGTGTCAGCCATCAAGGTGACAAAGACCAGTCCTTTTATTTCCTGTCTGTCAGCCATCAAGGTGACAAAGACCAGTCCTTTTATTTTCTGTCTGTCAGCCATCAAGGTGGCAAAGACCAGTCCTTTTATTTCCTGTCTGTCAGCCATCAAAGTAACAAAGACCAGTCCTTTTATTTTCTGTCTGTCAGCCATCAAGGTGACAAAGACCAGTCTTTATTTCCTGTGTGTCAGCCATCAAGGTGACAAAGACCAGTCTTTATTTCCTGTCTGTCAGCCATCAAAGTAACAAAGACCAGTCCTTTTATTTCCTGTCTGTGTCAGCCATCAAGGTGACAAAGACCAGTCTTTATTTCCTGTGTGTCAGCCATCAAGGTGACAAAGACCAGTCTTTATTTCCTGTCTGTCAGCCATCAAGGTGACAAAGACCAGTCCTTTAATTTCCTGTCTGTGTCAGCCATCAAGGGGACAAAGACCAGTCTTTATTTCCTGTCTGTCAGCCATCAAGGTGACAAAGACCAGTCTTTATTTCCTGTCTGTCAGCCATCAAGGTGACAAAGACCAGTCCTTTAATTTCCTGTCTGTGTCAGCCATCAAGGGGACAAAGACCAGTCCTTTAATTTCCTGTCTGTCAACCATCAAGGGGACAAAGACCAGTCCTTTAATTTCCTGTCTGTCAGCCATCAAGGTGACAAAGACCAGTCCTTTAATTTCCTGTCTGTGTCAGCCATCAAGGTGACAAAGACCAGTCCTTTAATTTCCTGTCTGTCAGCCATCAAAGTAACAAAGACCAGTCCTTTAATTTCCTGTCTGTGTCAGCCATCAAGGTGACAAAGACCAGTCCTTTAATTTCTTGTCTGTCAGCCATCAAGGTGGCAAAGACCAGTCCTTTAATTTCCTGTCTGTCAACCATCAAGGTGGCAAAGACCAGTCCTTTAATTTCCTGTCTGTGTCAGCCATCAAGGTGACAAAGACCAGTCCTTTAATTTCTTGTCTGTCAGCCATCAAGGTGGCAAAGACCAGTCCTTTAATTTCCTGTCTGTCAACCATCAAGGTGGCAAAGACCAGTCCTTTAATTTCCTGTCTGTGTCAGCCATCAAGGTGACAAAGACCAGTCCTTTAATTTCCTGTCTGTGTCAGCCATCAAGGTGGCAAAGACCAGTCTTTATTTCCTGTCTGTCAGCCATCAAAGTAACAAAGACCAGTGCTTTTATTTTCTGTCTGTCAGCCATCAAGGTGGCAAAGACCAGTCCTTTAATTTCCTGTCTGTCAACCATCAAGGTGGCAAAGACCAGTCCTTTAATTTCCTGTCTGTCAACCATCAAGGTGGCAAAGACCAGTCCTTTAATTTCCTGTCTGTGTCAGCCATCAAGGTGACAAAGACCAGTCCTTTAATTTCTTGTCTGTCAGCCATCAAGGTGGCAAAGACCAGTCCTTTAATTTCCTGTCTGTCAGCCATCAAGGTGACAAAGACCAGTCCTTTAATTTCCTGTCTGTGTCAGCCATCAAGGTGGCAAAGACCAGTCCTTTTATTTCCTGTCTGTCAGCCATCAAAGTAACAAAGACCAGTCCTTTTATTTTCTGTCTGTCAGCCATCAAGGTGACAAAGACCAGTCCTTTAATTTCCTGTCTGTGTCAGCCATCAAGGTGACAAAGACCAGTCCTTTAATTTCCTGTCTGTCAACCATCAAGGTGGCAAAGACCAGTCCTTTAATTTCCTGTCTGTGTCAGCCATCAAGGTGACAAAGACCAGTCCTTTAATTTCCTGTCTGTGTCAGCCATCAAGGTGACAAAGACCAGTCCTTTAATTTCCTGTCTGTCAGCCATCAAGGTGGCAAAGACCAGTCCTTTAATTTCCTGTCTGTGTCAGCCATCAAGGTGACAAAGACCTGTCTTTATTTCCTGTCTGTCAGCCATCAAGGTGACAAAGACCAGTCTTTATTTCCTGTGTGTCAGCCATCAAGGTGACAAAGACCAGTCTTTATTTCCTGTCTGTCAGCCATCAAGGTGACAAAGACCAGTCCTTTAATTTCCTGTCTGTGTCAGCCATCAAGGGGACAAAGACCAGTCCTTTAATTTCCTGTCTGTCAGCCATCAAGGTGACAAAGACCAGTCCTTTAATTTCCTGTCTGTGTCAGCCATCAAGGTGATTCTGTATCTGTACCTTTATAATTCTCATTAATAATTAATGTCTTAAACAAAAAGCTGCTGATGCACCAAGATATTTACCTGATTCCGAGAGAAAAAAGCTGTTGGGAACCGACGCCGCTCCTCGCGAGGTGTGTGAGAGAGAACGAGAGAGAGAGAATGAGAGAGAGAGAACACGAGAGAGAGAGAACGAGAGAGAGAGAGAGAGAGAGAGAGAGAGAACGAGAGAGAGAACGAGAGAGAGAGAGAGAGACAGAGTGAGAGAGAGAACGAGAACGAGAGAGAGAGAACGAGAGAGCAAGACTGAGACAGAGCCAGAGAGAGAGAACGAGAGAGCAAGACTGAGACAGAGCCAGAGAGAGAGAGAGAGAGAGAGAGAGAGAGAGAGAACGAGAGAGAGACAGAGCCAGAGAGAGCGAGAGAGAGAGAGAACGACAGAGCGAGAGAGACAGAGAGACAGAGCGAGAGAGAACGAGAGAGAGAGAGAGACAGAGAGAGAGAGAGAGAGAGAGAGCAAAATAAAGTGCTGCTCGACAATACAAATAAGTCAGCTGTAGCTGAAACAACAGAAAAGGTGACATGGATGAGCTTCTGAGAGGGTCTTGACTGCATCCCAAATGGCACCCTATTCCCTATCTAGTACACTACTTTTGACCAGAGCCTTATGAGCCTTGGTCAAAAGTAGTGCACTATAATAGGGAGCCATTTGGGGTGTTGTCAGAGACTTGGCAGCGAGGCCTCAGAGGCCTAGCCTCCTAAGCACTCAGTTCTAGTAACTTCATTTAATCCATTCACCAGGGATGAGCAGACAGACAGACAAAGAGACACAGAAAGACAGAGAGAGAGAGAGACAGAAAGACAGAGAGAGAGAGAGAGAGACAGAAAGACAGAGAGAGAGAGAGAGAGACAGAAAGACAGAGAGAGAGAGAGAGAGACAGAAAGACAGAGAGAGAGAGAGAGACAGAAAGAGAGAGAGAGAGAGAGACAGAAAGACAGAGAGAGAGAGACAGAAAGACAGAGAGAGAGAGAAAGACAGAGAGAGAGAGAGACAGAAAGACAGAGAGAGAGAGACAGAGAGAGAGAGAGACAGAAAGACAGAGAGAGAGAGAGACAGAAAGACAGAGAGAGAGAGACAGAAAGACAGAGAGAGAGAGAGAGACAGAAAGACAGAGAGAGAGAGAGACAGAAAGACAGAGCGAGAGAGAGAGAGAAAGACAGAGAGAGACAGACAGAGAGAGAGAGAGACAGAAAGACAGAGAGAGAGAGAGAGAGAAAGACAGAGAGAGAGAGACAGAGAGAGAGAGAGACAGAAAGACAGAGAGAGAGAGGAGAGAGAAAAAACAGCCTTGTAAAGCAGGAGAGAAAGAAGGAGACATCAGAGGCTTTGATTTCCTCCAACACATGACTCTTAACAATATAACAGTTTAACGTGCAACAACGTGTTTAACGCTGGCAAGTAGCTACAGAGTTAAAATACACAGTCGGGTCTGCGGCCCCTATTTCCTAAATAGTGCACTACTTTGACCAGAGCCCTATGGTGCCCTATATATAGAAGAGGGAGCCATTTGGGACACAACCGGTCAGTCAGATGTAGAACTATACATTACATTGGACTTATTTTCCAGGCGCAGTCAGACAATATTTTATGGGAAGTTAGTCAAGGTTCCTCTGAATGATATTAATTCAGGATCTCTGAGGGTGAAAGGGGGGAGAGAGCTTTTCAAGAAAACAGAACAGCTTGATGACTCGCACTCCCCCTCCGTCTCTCTCTCTCCCCCTCCGTCTCTCTCTCTCCCCCTCCGTCTCCCTCTCTTTCTCCCCCTCCGTCTCCCTCTCTCTCTCCCCCTCCGTCTCTCTCGCTCTCTCTCCCCCTCCGTCTCTCTCGCTCTCTCTCCCCCTCCGTCTCTCTCGCTCTCTCTCCCCCTCCGTCTCTCTCTCTCTCTCTCGCTCCCCCTCCGTCTCTCTCTCTCTCGCTCCCCCTCCGTCTCTCTCTCTCTCTCTCTCCCCCTCCGTCTCTCTCTCTCTCTCTCCCCCTCCGTCTCTCTCTCTCTCTCTCCCCCTCCGTCTCTCTCTCTCTCTCTCCCCCTCCGTCTCTCTCTCTCTCTCCCCCCCTCCGTCTCTCTCTCTCTCTCTCTCTCCCCCTCCGTCTCTCTCTCTCTCCCCCCCTCCGTCTCTCTCTCTCTCTCTCTCCCCCTCCGTCTCTCTCTCTCTCTCCCCCTCCGTCTCTCTCTCCCCCTCCGTCTCTCTCTCTCCCCCCCTCCGTCTCTCTCTCTCCCCCCCTCCGTCTCTCTCTCTCCCCCCCTCCGTCTCTCTCTCTCCCCCCCTCCGTCTCTCTCTCTCCCTCCCCCCCTCCGTCTCTCTCTCTCTCCCTCCCCCCCTCCGTCTCTCTCTCTCTCCCCCCTCCGTCTCTCTCTCTCCCCCCCTCCGTCTCTCTCTCTCCCCCTCTCCGTCTCTCTCTCCCCCTCCCTCTCCCCCTCCGTGTCTCTCTCCCCCTCCGTGTCTCTCTCCCCCTCCGTGTCTCTCTCCCCCTCCGTCTCTCTCCCCCTCCGTCTCTCTCCCCCTCCGTCTCTCTCTCCCCCTCCGTCTCTCTCTCTCCCTCCGTCTCTCTCTCTCCCTTGTCTTCTTTTAACCAGGGGTCATATTCCCTTTAGGAACAAAGCGCTTGAGTGACTGGTGCTAGAATTTACTGTTCACACACACACACGTGTGCGTGCCACACACACAGAACGGACACGGAAACACACACTGCGGTCTCTACTGATAGGACCCCTGTGTTGGCAGGCAGGAAAAGCTTCACTTCATAATTTAAGTCCTGCCCTTTTAGCCTTCATGGTGTCTCAGAGGTGTGTGTGTGTGTGTGTGTGTGTGTGTGTGTGTGTGTGTGTGTGTGTGTGTGTGTGTGTGTGTGTGTGTGTGTGTGTGTGTGTGTTACCATACTAATTAAAATACATACTGTCCCAAAAGGCAGCTGAAATAAAAGACAGAGGAAGCAATACAGATATTCCAGAAATAAAGCGATTCAAGAGAAAAAAAATGAGGTTTGTAGAAAGGATCTCATTTTCAATTCAAAATGGTGGTCGACCGTCCACATGAATTGAACAGGAGTTAACAGAACAACAGCTCAACAATATAATAAATCGCTACAATACCTTGATAGCAAATGACTCCCTGAAAGGCACAGAAGGTGACAAAAGCTCAGCTGAAAATCAAACTATGCTTTAAGACAATCCCCACTAGAAAACGACTGAAAACGTGCCCCCCCCCCCCCCCCCCATTCACACACGTCCACAACCACTAATTACTGTTGTTCTCAAAACCAAGCTTTTATTGTGGGATCATTATTGAAAGTTGTCAAAAAAAAATGTGACTGGGAAAGGGAACCTCTTAAAACAAGGGATGTTATTACGCTTCAGGCAATCAGTGGAAAGGGCCCGAGCTTGACAAGCTGGCATAGGGTCAAGTCCCAAATGGTACACTATTTCCTATATAGTGCACTACTTTTGATCGCAGCTTTGGTCAAACGTAGTGCACTATATAGGGTGCAATTTGGTACGCGAAAAGGAGCGATCTTTTGTTTACTTTGCCATTCACAGTCACGTTTGGCACGCTCACTCACAGTATAAACTCTGAACCAAAAACGCATATTCATGGTGTTGATTCATGTTTCAGCCAATCGCAGTATAAACTATGAACCAAAAAACGCATATTCATGGTGTTTATTCATGTTTCAGCCAATCACAGTATAAACTATGAACCAAAAATGCATATTCATGGTGTTTATTCATGTTTCACACAGTATAAACTATGAACCAAAAACGCATATTCATGTCTCAGCCAAGCCACACTAACACAGGACAGGAGATCTGTGCTCCCAAAACAGCAGCCATTCTGGTAAAAGTACAGAGTAAAGAAAAGTAAAGAATATTTCCGGTTGGTCAGAAGAGAACAACAATATCCAAGGTAAACATGGGAAATATGTACCAGCACGTGTTTCTGATCCACTGCAATGAAAGAACAAATATTGTTTGTTCAGACTTTGTAGGTTAATGAAACACACACATTTTCTCTGTCTCTCTAATGCAGAGTTTCCCAAACTCACCCCCACCCCCCCCCCTCCAGGGTGCATGTTTTGGTTCAAATAAACTCAGCTGATTCAAATAAATAAATAAAATCACGTTTTGATTATTTTAAATCAGCTGTGTCGTGCTAGAGAAAAAACAAAAAGATGCACCTGGGGGTGGACCAAATTTGGGAAACCCTACTCTAAGGTCCTAGTCTAAGGTCCTAGTCTAGTAAGCCCCTGTCTCTCTCTAAGGTCCTACTCCAGTAAGCCCCTGTCTCTCTCTAAGGTCCTACTCCAGTAAGCCCCTGTCTCTGTCTAAGGTCCTTCTCCAGTAAGCCCCTGTCTCTGTCTAAGGTCCTTCTCCAGTAAGCCCCTGTCTCTGTCTACGGTCCTTTTCCAGTAAGCCCCTCTCTAAGGTCCTTCTCCAGTAAGCCCCTGTCTCTGTCTAAGGTCCTACTCCAGTAAGCCCCTGTCTAAGGTCCTTCTCCAGTAAGCCCCTGTCTCTGTCTAAGGTCCTTCTCCAGTAAGCCCCTGTCTCTGTCTAAGGTCCTACTCCAGTAAGCCCCTGTCTCTGTCTAAGGTCCTACTCCAGTAAGCCCCTGTCTCTGTCTAGGGTCCTTCTCCAGTAAGCCCCTGTCTAAGGTCCTTCTCCAGTATGCCCCTGTCTAAGGTCCTACTCCAGTAAGCCCCTGTCTAAGGTCCTTCTCCAGTATGTCTCTGTCTACGGTACTTCTCCAGTAAGCCCCTGTCTCTGTCTAAGGTCCTTCTCCAGTAAGCCCCTGTCTAAGGTCCTTCTCCAGTAAGCCCCTGTCTAAGGTCCTTCTCCAGTAAGCCCCTGTCTAAGGTCCTACTCCAGTAAGCCCCTGTCTCTGTCTAAGGTCCTACTCCAGTAAGCCCCTGTCTAAGGTCCTTCTCCAGTAAGCCCCTGTCTAAGGTCCTTCTCCAGTAAGCCCCTGTCTAAGGTCCTACTCCAGTAAGCCCCTGTCTAAGGTCCTTCTCCAGTAAGCCCCTGTCTAAGGTCCTACTCCAGTAAGCCCCTGTCTAAGGTCCTACTCCAGTAAGCCCCTGTCTCTGTCTACGGTACTTCTCCAGTAAGCCCCTGTCTCTGTCTAAGGTCCTTCTCCAGTAAGCCCCTGTCTAAGGTCCTTCTCCAGTAAGCCCCTGTCTAAGGTCCTACTCCAGTAAGCCCCTGTCTCTGTCTAAGGTCCTACTCCAGTAAGCCCCTGTCTAAGGTCCTTCTCCAGTAAGCCCCTGTCTAAGGTCCTTCTCCAGTAAGCCCCTGTCTAAGGTCCTACTCCAGTAAGCCCCTGTCTAAGGTCCTTCTCCAGTAAGCCCCTGTCTAAGGTCCTACTCCAGTAAGCCCCTGTCTAAGGTCCTACTCCAGTAAGCCCCTGTCTCTGTCTACGGTACTTCTCCAGTAAGCCCCTGTCTCTGTCTAAGGTCCTTCTCCAGTAAGCCCCTGTCTAAGGTCCTTCTCCAGTAAGCCCCTGTCTAAGGTCCTTCTCCAGTAAGCCCCTGTCTAAGGTCCTTCTCCAGTAAGCCCCTGTCTAAGGTCCTACTCCAGTAAGCCCCTGTCTAAGGTCCTTCTCCAGTAAGCCCCTGTCTAAGGTCCTACTCCAGTAAGCCCCTGTCTCTGTCTAAGGTCCTACTCCAGTAAGCCCCTGTCTAAGGTCCTTCTCCAGTAAGCCCCTGTCTAAGGTCCTACTCCAGTAAGCCCCTGTCTCTGTCTAAGGTCCTTCTCCAGTAAGCCCCTGTCTAAGGTCCTACTCCAGTAAGCCCCTGTCTCTGTCTACGGTACTTCTCCAGTAAGCCCCTGTCTAAGGTCCTACTCCAGTAAGCCCCTGTCTATGTCTAAGGTACTACTCCAGTAAGCCCCTGTCTAAGGTCCTACTCCAGTAAGCCCCTGTCTCTGTCTAAGGTACTACTCCAGTAAGCCCCTGTCTAAGGTCCTTCTCCAGTAAGCCCCTGTCTAAGGTCCTACTCCAGTAAGCCCCTGTCTCTGTCTACGGTACTACTCCAGTAAGCCCCTGTCTAAGGTCCTACTCCAGTAAGCCCCTGTCTCTGTCTAAGGTCCTTCTCCAGTAAGCCCCTGTCTAAGGTCCTTCTCCAGTAAGCCCCTGTCTAAGGTCCTTCTCCAGTAAGCCCCTGTCTAAGGTCCTTCTCCAGTAAGCCCCTGTCTAAGGTCCTACTCCAGTAAGCCCCTGTCTAAGGTCCTTCTCCAGTAAGCCCCTGTCTAAGATACTACTCCAGTAAGCCCCTGTCTAAGATACTACTCCAGTAAGCCCCTGTCTAAGATACTACTCCAGTAAGCCCCTGTCTAAGGTACTACTCCAGTAAGCCCCTGTCTCTGTCTAAGGTCCTTCTCCAGTAAGCCCCTGTCTAAGGTCCTTCTCCAGTAAGCCCCTGTCTCTGTCTAAGGTCCTACTCCAGTAAGCCCCTGTCTAAGGTCCTTCTCCAGTAAGCCCCTGTCTCTGTCTAAGGTCTTACTCCAGTAAGCCCCTGTCTCTGTCTAAGGTCTTACTCCAGTAAGCCCCTGTCTCTGTCTAAGGTCCTTCTCCAGTAAGCCCCTGTCTCTGTCTAAGGTCCTTCTCCAGTAAGCCCCTGTCTCTGTCTAGGGTCCTACTCCAGTAAGCCCCTGTCTAAGGTCCTACTCCAGTAAGCCCCTGTCTCTGTCTAAGGTACTACTCCAGTAAGCCCCTGTCTCTGTCTAAGGTACTACTCCAGTAAGCCCCTGTCTAAGGTCCTTCTCCAGTAAGCCCCTGTCTCTGTCTACGGTACTACTCCAGTAAGCCCCTGTCTCTGTCTAAGGTACTACTCCAGTAAGCCCCTGTCTCTGTCTAAGGTACTACTCCAGTAAGCCCCTGTCTCTGTCTAAGGTCCTTCTCCAGTAAGCCCCTGTCTCAGTCTAAGGTACTACTCCAGTAAGCCCCTGTCTCTGTCTAAGGTCCTACTCCAGTAAGCCCCTGTCTCTGTCTAAGGTCCTACTCCAGTAAGCCCCTGTCTAAGGTCCTACTCCAGTAAGCCCCTGTCTCTGTCTAAGGTCCTTCTCCAGTAAGCCCCTGTCTCTGTCTAAGGTCCTTCTCCAGTAAGCCCCTGTCTCTGTCTAAGGTCCTTCTCCAGTAAGCCCCTGTCTCTGTCTAGGGTCCTACTCCAGTAAGCCCCTGTCTAAGGTCCTACTCCAGTAAGCCCCTGTCTGTCTAAGGTACTACTCCAGTAAGCCCCTGTCTCTGTCTAAGGTACTACTCCAGTAAGCCCCTGTCTAAGGTCCTTCTCCAGTAAGCCCCTGTCTCTGTCTACGGTACTACTCCAGTAAGCCCCTGTCTCTGTCTAAGGTACTACTCCAGTAAGCCCCTGTCTCTGTCTAAGGTACTACTCCAGTAAGCCCCTGTCTCTGTCTAAGGTCCTACTCCAGTAAGCCCCTGTTTCTGTCTAAGGTCCTTCTCCAGTAAGCCCCTGTCTCAGTCTAAGGTACTACTCCAGTAAGCCCCTGTCTAAGGTCCTACTCCAGTAAGCCCCTGTCTACGGTACTACTCCAGTAAGCCCCTGTCTCTGTCTAAGGTACTACTCCAGTAAGCCCCTGTCTCTGTCTAAGGTCCTACTCCAGTAAGCCCCTGTCTAAGGTCCTACTCCAGTAAGCCCCTGTCTCTGTCTAAGGTACTACTCCAGTAAGCCCCTGTCTCTGTCTAAGGTACTACTCCAGTAAGCCCCTGTCTCAGTCTAAGGTCCTACTCCAGTAAGCCCCTGTCTCTGTCTAAGGTCCTTCTCCAGTAAGCCCCTGTCTCTGTCTAAGGTACTACTCCAGTAAGCCCCTGTCTCTGTCTAAGGTACTACTCCAGTAAGCCCCTGTCTAAGGTCCTACTCCAGTAAGCCCCTGTCTAAGGTCCTTCTCCAGTAAGCCCCTGTCTAAGGTCCTTCTCCAGTAAGCCCCTGTCTCTGTCTAGAGTACTACTCCAGTAAGCCCCTGTCTAAGATACTACTCCAGTAAGCCCCTGTCTCTGTCTACGGTACTACTCCAGTAAGCCCCTGTCTAAGGTCCTTCTCCAGTAAGCCTCTCTGTCTAGGGTCCTACTCCAGTAAAATACTCTGTGTGTGCGTTTGTGTGTATGTGCGTGTCTCTCTCTCCAGGCTAAAACAGGTCCAACATTCAACCCAGCAGCACAGAAACACACTGAGGAACGGGACTGTTGGTCACTTTAAAGAGATTCTCCGGACTGTTGGTCCCTTTAAAGAGATTCTCCGGACTGTTGGTTCCTTTAAAGAGATTCTCCGGTACTTTCCTATTCTTTTTAGTCAGTAGTTCTGAAAGTAGAGCTTACAAGCCAAAAGTGGTCCCTGAAAATTGCGTACTACGTCATATATCTCCCTCTCTCCCGCCCTCTCCAAACAGTCACTTTCAAACCGGGGATTTTGTGGCTAATTGAAGTAAGCCAGCAACTCTGCTCATAGATTATGCACGTATGAACTACACATGGATACATCCAGTCCAAAGCGGGAGATTTAAAAAAAATACTTACTAGTCGCCAAATTTCTGGAGCATGTCTTTAAGTCTCTTCAAGGGTGAGACTGGGGCAGCATTCCACATTTTTGTATTTGTATTTATTATGGATCCCCATTCTTCATTCTGGGGATGTGGCCCCAGTCTCACCCTTGGAGAGACTTAAAGACATGCTACAGAAATTAAGGCAGTTTATACAATTTTACATTATAATACATTCAATACAATCCAGGGTTGCGCCAATCAGTTGTCACCTCAACTTGCTCAATTTCCACATTATAGATTTAGTTGAAGTTTCGGGTTTAGTGAATGATTTGTCCCAAATACAATGCTTTTAGTTTTAGACAATATTTAGGAATAACTTATTCCTTCCCGCCCTCTCTGAAACTAACTGCAGCTCTTTGTTAAGTGTTGCAGTCATTTCAGTTGCTGTTGTAGCTGACGTGTATAGTGTTGAGTCATCCACATACATAGACACTCTGGCTTTACTCTTAGCCAGTGGCATGTCATTAGTAAATATTGAAAAAAAAGTAATGGGCCTAGACAGCTGCCCTGGGGAACTCCTGATACTACCTGGATTATGTTGGAGAGGCTTCCATTAAAGAACACCCTCTGTGTTCTGTTAGACAGGTAACTCTTCATCCACAATATAGCAGGGGGTGTAAAGCCATAACACATACGTTTTTCAAGCAGCAGACTGTGATCGATAATGTCAAAAGCCACACTGAAGCCTAACAAAACAGCCCCCGCAATCTTTTTATCATCAATTTCTAAGAAGCATGATGAAAGTTAGTTGTCAATTTGTTTACTGTAAAATAGCATTGTATCTGGTCAAACACAATTTTTTCCAAAAGATTACTAAGGGTTGGTAACAGGCTGATTGGTTGGCTATTTGAGCCAGTTAAGGGGGCTTTACTATTCTTAGGTAGTGGAGTAAATATAGCTTCCCTCCAAGCCTGAGGGCACACGCTCTCTAGTAGGATTAAATTTAAAATATTGCCAACAGTAGTGGCAATTCCGTCCGAAATTATCCTCAGTAATTGTCCATCCAAGTTGTCAGACCCCGGTGGCTTGTCATTGTTGATAGACAACAACAAAGCAATTCACCTCTTCCACACTCACTTTACGGAATTCAAAATGACAATGCTTGTCGTTCATAATTTGGTCCGATATACTTGGATGTGTTGTGTCAGCGTTTGTTGCTGGCATGTCATGTCTAAGTTTGCTAATCTTGCCAATGAAAAAAATCATTAAAGTATTTGGCAATATCAGCGGGTTTTCTGATGAATGAGCCATCTGATTCAATGAATGATGGAGCTGAGATTGCCCTTTTTCAAAAAATGTCATTTAAGTTGCTCCAAAGCTTTATACTATCATTCTTTATGTCATTTATCTTTGTTTCATAGTGTAGTTTCTTCTTCTTTTTATTCAGTTTAGTCACATGATTTCTACATTTTCAGTACGTTTCCCAATCGGTTGTGCAGCCAGACTTATTTTCCATTCCTTTTGCCTCATCCCTCTCAACCATACAATGTTTCAATTCCTCATCAATCCACGGGGATTTAACCGTTTTTACAGTCATTTTCATAATGGGTGAGTGCTTATTAGTAACTTGAATAAGTAGTTTCATAAATGTGTCAAGTGCACCATCTGGTTGCTCCTCATTACACACCACGGACCAGCAAACATTATTTACATCAACAACATATGAATCACTACAAAAGGTATTGTATGACCTCTTATACACTATATTAGGCCCAGCCTTTGGAACTTTGGTTTTCCTAGATACGGCTACTGTATTGTGATCACTACATCCAATGAATCTGGATAATGCTTTAGAGCAGATTTCTGCAGCATTAGTAAAGATGTGATCAATACATGTTGATGATTTCATTCCTGTACTGTTTGTAAATACCCTGGTAGGTTGACTGATAACCTGAACCAGGTTACAGACACTGGTTACAGTTTGAAGCTTTTTCTTGAGTGGGCAGCTTGATGAAAGCAAGTCAATATTTAAAAATCCCAGAGAAAATATACCTCTTTGTTGATATTACATACATTATCAAGCATTTCACACGTATTATCCAGATACTGACTGTTAACACTTGGTGGTCAATAGCAGCTTCCCACCAGAATGGGCTTTAGGTGAGGCAGATGAACCTGCAGCCATATTACCTCAAATAGCACCTTATATGGGGCGGCAGATAGCCTAGTGGTTAGAGCGTAGAGGCGGCAGGTAGCCTAGTGGTTAGAGTGTAGAGGCGGCAGGTAGCCTAGTGGTTAGAGCGTAGGGGCGGCAGGTAGCCTAGTGGTTAGAGCGTAGGGGCGGCAGGTAGCCTAGTGGTTAGAGCGTAGAGGCGGCAGGTAGCCTAGTGGTTAGAGCGTAGGGGCGGCAGGTAGCCTAGTGGTTAGAGCGTAGGGGCGGCAGGTAGCCTAGTGGTTAGAGCGTAAGGGCGGCAGGTAGCCTAGTGGTTAGAGCGTAGGGGCGGCAGGTAGCCTAGTGGTTAGAGCGTAGGGGCGGCAGGTAGCCTAGTGGTTAGAGCGTAGGGGCGGCAGGTAGCCTAGTGGTTAGAGCGTAGGGGCGGCAGGTAGCCTAGTGGTTAGAGCGTAGGGGCGGCAGGTAGCCTAGTGGTTAGAGCGTAGGGGCGGCAGGTAGCCTAGTGGTTAGAGCGTAGGGGCGGCAGGTAGCCTAGTGGTTAGAGCGTAGAGGCGGCAGGTAGCCTAGTGGTTAGAGCGTTGGGCCGGTAACCGAAAGGATGCTGGATCGAATCCCCAAGCTGACAAGGTAAAAATCTGTCGTTCTGTTCCCCAGTAGGCCGTCATTGTAAATAAGAATTTGTTCTTAACTGACTTGCCTAGTTAAATAAAGGTACAATAAAAAATAAAAAAAAATAAAAAAAAATATATATATATATTATTCCCTATTTAGTGCACTACTTTTGACCCATAGGGAACCCCATACAACTCTGATCAAAAGTAGTCCATTAATAGTGAATATGGAGCCATTCGGGATGCAGGCTTCGAGCCCTGCATGGCTAGTCCAAGAGGAGGTTATTTATGTCTTTGTGAACAAAGAAAGGGAGAGAAACACAGCAGGTGTTTGATCAAATGCTTTGGATCCAATTAAACAAAATCCTGTCTCTCTCCAACTACATAATTGCACCTGCAGTCCCAAATGGCACCCCATTTCCCTATATAGTGCACTATTTTTTTGCCCCTGGGACCTATACAGGCCCAAGTCAAACCGCAGTCCTCTGTATAAGTAACAGGGTGCCATTTTGGACACACATGAAGAACTCCAAAACTAAGCCAGACAGACATTGACAATGGATTCCATTAGGTAGAACGTTACAGAATAGGAAAGTGTCAGCTGGGGTTGGATTCCAAAGAGGATAACCTCTATCTCCCAGCTTGTCTGTTCAGATAGCAAGACTGTCAGCTCCATTTCTCACACACACACAGACAGAGAGAGAGAGAGAGAGAGAGAGAGAGAGAGAGAGAGCATTTGACTAGAGAGAAAGAAAAACAGACACTAAAGAGAAAGAGACAGAAAGAGCAGAGAGAGAGCAGAGGGGAGAGAGAGAGAGAGAGAGAGATGAGCGAGCAGAGGGGAGAGAGATGAGAGAGAGAGAGAGAGAGAGAGAGAGAGATGAGCGAGAGAGAGAGCAGAGGGAATAAAGAGAGATGAGCGAGAGAGAGAGCAGAGGGAATAGAGAGAGATGAGCGAGAGAGAGAGCAGAGGGAATAGAGAGAGATGAGCGAGAGAGAGAGCAGAGGGAATAGAGAGAGATGAGAGAGAGAGCAGAGGGGAGAGAGAGATGAGCGAGAGAGAGAGCAGAGGGGAGAGAGAGATGAGCGAGAGAGAGAGCAGAGGGGAGAGAGATGAGAGAGAGAACAGAGGGGAGAGAGAGATGAGCGAGAGAGAGAGAGAGAGCAGAGGGGAGAGAGAGATGAGCGAGAGAGAGAGCAGAGGGGAGAGAGATGAGAGAGGGGAGAGAGAGAGCAGAGGTAAGAGAGAGCGAGCGAAAGAGAGAGATGAGTGAGAGAGATAGAAGAGGGAAGAGAGATGAGCGAGAGAGAGAGCAGAGGGGAGAGAGAGATGAGCAGAGGGGAGAGAGACATGAGAGAGAGAACAGAGGGGAGAGAGAGAGCAGAGGGGAGAGAGAGCAGAGGGGAGAGAGAGCAGAGGGGAGAGAGAGATGAGCAGAGGGGAGAGAGACATGAGAGAGAGAACAGAGGGGAGAGAGAGAGCAGAGGGGAGAGAGATATGAGCGAGAGAGAGAGCAGAGGGGAGAGAGAGATGAGAGGGGAGAGAGATGAGCAAGAGAGAGAGCAGAGGGGAGAGAGAGATGAGAGAGGGGAGAGAGCAGAGGTAAGAGAGAGCGAGCGAAAGAGAGAGATGAGTGAGAGAGATAGAAGAGGGAAGAGAGAGATGAGCGAGAGAGAGAGAGATAGAAGAGGGAAGAGAGGGATGAGCGAGAGATAGAAGAGGGAAGAGAGGGATGAGCGAGAGAGAAGAGGGAAGAGGGATGAGTGAGAGAGAGAGATTGAGTGAGAGAGATCGATCGATCGATAGATAGAGAAGAGAGCGCAGGGGGAGAGAGAAGACTACTGGAGTACGTGGAGTCTTTGTTGCCATCTCATGGTCACTACAATAATCCAATACTTTAGTTTCATACACGTTTTGACTTCGAGTACTTTCAATAAATCATTTTCCTCATTCTGCTCCACTGACCAAAAAATGATATTGATCTAGCTGGCAGGATGTCCACTTTACAGATGATGACAATAATAATTATCTAGCTGGCAGGATGTCCACTTTACAGATAATAATAATAATAATTAGTGATATCTTGAATAAATTGCAAACTGTTTCGACGTCACAAATCATGTTTTATAGACAGTTGACAGAAAATAGAAAGCCAGAAGGAGAAAATCATTGCGACAAATGTAGATGTCAGTTAAGAGATATGGCATGTCTAAGAGAGCTTACAGAAAGAGATGCACCAGCCTCTTTTGTAGATACACGACGAATAGAACAGATATCACATTCATACTCCGCCGTTAAATCAGACCCGTCCATTGCAAAGTGATGAAGTCTAATCTGTGACGTCAGTATAACAGCAGCCGTAATTCCGATCACAGAAGAGATCAAGAGAAGCCCACCCGCAAGGTCTATAGCCCACCCGCAAGGTCTATAGCCCACCCGCAAGGTCTATAGCCCACCCGCAAGGTCTATAGCCCACCCGCAAGGTCTATAGCCCACCCGCAAGGTCTATAGCCCACCCGCAAGGTCTATAGCCCACCCGCAAGGTCTATAGCCCACCCGCAAGGTCTATAGCCCACCCGCAAGGTCTATAGCCCACCGGTGGGCTTCCAGTTTTCACAGGTTTAAAGGGGGGCAAGTAACGAGAAGTACAGTACAGTAACGGAGTAATAACCATAATTAGGTCGATTCCCAGTAACAAAGAAAGCTGCTGCTTTATTAAAGAATAATAGACAGCCTTGGGTCTATGTTGTGTTGTCATGGATACATAAAGAACGGTAATTCTAAAGTGGCAGATGGGCACGCACAAGCAATTTGTTTTGGATGCGTTTCACTCTTCCATTTACCTTCCATTCATTGTTATGTTCTGTGTGTCTCATGTGTATCTGCATGTATGCAGCTCTCTATGGCCGGGGCTCACTTGGAAGAGACATATCAATCAAGGATCAATTAATAACGTGTACTAAAATACCTGTTGTCATTAATAGTCCCAGTAAATACATGTTTTATCAGTGTGTGTGTGTGTGTCGTTTTGATCTTGACACACATCGTAGAAAAGGATCTCCTTAAGGATGTAGCCAGTCCCTGGTGGTTGTAGCCGGTCCCTGGTGGTTGTAGCCGGTCCCTGGTGGTTGTAGCCGGTCCCTGGTGGATGTAGCCGGTCCCTGGTGGATGTAGCCGGTCCCTGGTGGATGTAGCCGGTCCCTGGTGGATGTTGCCGGTCCCTGGTGGATGTTGCCGGTCCCTGGTGGATGTTGCCAGTCCCTGGTGGATGTTGCCAGTCCCTGGTAGATGTAGCCAGTCCCTGGTGGTTCTAGCCAGTCCCTGGTAGATGTAGCCAGTCCCTGGTGGTTGTAGCCAGTCCCTGGTGGTTGTAGCCAGTCCCTGGTGGTTGTAGCCAGTCCCTGGTGGATGTAGCCAGTCCCTGGTAGATGTAGCCAGTCCCTGGTAGATGTAGCCAGTCCCTGGTGGATGTAGCCAGTCCCTGGTGGATGTAGCCAGTCCCTGGTGGATGTAGCCAGTCCCTGGTGGATGTAGCCAGTCCCTGGTGGATGTAGCCAGTCCCTGGTGGTTGTAGCCAGTCCCTGGTGGTTGTAGCCAGTCCCTGGTAGATGTAGCCAGTCCCTGGTGGTTGTAGCCAGTCCCTGGTGGATGGAGCCAGTCCCTGGTGGATGGAGCCAGTCCCTGGTGGATGTAGCCCGTCCCTGGTGGATGTAGCCCGTCCCTGGTAGATGTAGCCCGTCCCTGGTGGATGTAGCCCGTCCCTGGTGGATGTAGCCCGTCCCTGGTGGATGTAGCCAGTCCCTGGTGGTTGTAGCCAGTCCCTGGTGGTTGTAGCCAGTCCCTGGTGGTTGTAGCCAGTCCCTGGTAGATGTAGCCAGTCCCTGGTAGATGTAGCCAGTCCCTGGTGGATGTAGCCAGTCCCTGGTGGTTGTAGCCAGTCCCTGGTGGTTGTAGCCAGTCCCTGGTGGTTGTAGCCAGTCCCTGGTGATTGTAGCCAGTCCCTGGTGATTGTAGCCAGTCCCTGGTGATTGTAGCCAGTCCCTGGTGGTTGTAGCCAGTCCCTGGTAGATGTAGCCAGTCCCTGGTAGATGTAGCCAGTCCCTGGTAGATGTAGCCAGTCCCTGGTAGATGTAGCCAGTCCCTGGTAGATGTAGCCAGTCCCTGGTAGATGTTGCCAGTCCCTGGTAGATGTTGCCAGTCCCTGGTGGTTGTAGCCAGTCCCTGGTAGATGTTGCCAGTCCCTGGTGGTTGTAGCCAGTCCCTGGTGGTTGTAGCCAGTCCCTGGTGGATGTAGCCAGTCCCTGGTGGTTGTAGCCAGTCCCTGGTGGTTGTAGCCAGTCCCTGGTGGATGTTGCCAGTCCCTGGTGGTTGTAGCCAGTCCCTGGTGGATGTAGCCAGTCCCTGGTGGTTGTAGCCAGTCCCTGGTAGATGTAGCCAGTCCCTGGTAGATGTAGCCAGTCCCTGGTAGATGTTGCCAGTCCCTGGTGGTTGTAGCCAGTCCCTGGTAGATGTTGCCAGTCCCTGGTGGTTGTAGCCAGTCCCTGGTGGTTGTAGCCAGTCCCTGGTGGATGTAGCCAGTCCCTGGTAGATGTTGCCAGTCCCTGGTGGTTGTAGCCAGTCCCTGGTGGTTGTAGCCAGTCCCTGGTAGATGTTGCCAGTCCCTGGTGGTTGTAGCCAGTCCCTGGTAGATGTTGCCAGTCCCTGGTGGTTGTAGCCAGTCCCTGGTAGATGTAGCCAGTCCCTGATAGATGTGGCCAGTCCCTGGTGGATGTGGCCAGTCCCTGGTGGTTGTAGCCAGTCCCTGGTAGATGTAGCCAGTCCCTGGTGGTTGTAGCCAGTCCCTGGTGGATGTAGCCAGTCCCTGGTGGATGTAGCCAGTCCCTGGTGGATGTAGCCAGTCCCTGGTAGATGTAGCCAGTCCCTGGTGGTTGTAGCCAGTCCCTGGTGGATGTAGCCAGTCCCTGGTAGATGTAGCCAGTCCCTGGTGGATGTAGCCAGTCCCTGGTAGATGTAGCCAGTCCCTGGTGGTCTATGCTGTCTAGCATAGACGTATGTGATGTGGGTGCAGTGGAAAACGCTAGCTTAGAAGAGCTACAGCTGACACCACGTTAGCTAGATGAGATACAGCTGACACCACGTTAGCTAGATGAGATACAGCTGACACCACGTTAGCTAGATGAGATACAGCTGACACCACGTTAGCTAGATGAGATACAGCTGACACCACGTTAGCTAGATGAGATACAGCTGACACTACGTTAGCTAGATGAGATACAGCTGACACCACGTTAGCTAGATGAGATACAGCTGACACCACGTTAGCTAGATGAGATACAGCTGACACCACATTAGCTAGATGAGATACAGCTGACACCACATTAGCTAGATGAGATACAGCTGACACCACATTAGCTAGATGAGATACAGCTGACACCACGTTAGCTAGCGGGGTGGATGATCCTCAGATTCTCCGATTATAATGAAGAGCAAGACGTGTCGCTCTGTTCTGGGCCAGCTGCAGCTTAACTAGGTCTTTCCTTACAGCACTGGACCACAACTGGACAATAATCAAAATTAGACAAAACTAGAGCCAGCAGGAGAGAGGACCTGGGGGTTGAGTGGCTGGTCACAGAGAAGGAGAGAGGACCTGGGGGTTGAGTGGCTGGTCACAGAGAAGGAGAGAGGACCTGGGGGTTGAGTGGCTGGTCACAGAGAAGGAGAGAGGACCTGGGGGTTGAGTGGCTGGTCACAGAGAAGGAGAGAGGACCTGGGGGTTGAGTGGCTGGTCACAGAGAAGGGGAGAAGACCTGGGGGTTGAGTGGCTGGTCACAGAGAAGGAGAGAGGAACTGGGGGTTGAGTGGCTGGTCACAGGGAAGGAGAGAGGAACTGGGGGTTGAGTGGCTGGTCACAGAGAAGGGGAGAGGACCTGGGGGTTGAGTGGCTGGTCACAGAGAAGGAGAGAGGACCTGGGGGTTGAGTGGCTGGTCACAGAGAAGGAGAGAGGACCTGGGGGTTGAGTGGCTGGTCACAGAGAAGGAGAGAGGAACTGGGGGTTGAGTGGCTGGTCACAGGGAAGGAGAGAGGACCTGGGGGTTGAGTGGCTGGTCACAGAGAAGGAGAGAGGAACTGGGGGTTGAGTGGCTGGTCACAGAGAAGGAGAGAGGAACTGGGGGTTGAGTGGCTGGTCACAGAGAAGGAGAGAGGACCTGGGGGTTGAGTGGCTGGTCACAGAGAAGGAGAGAGGAACTGGGGGTTGAGTGGCTGGTCACAGAGAAGGAGAGAGGAACTGGGGGTTGAGTGGCTGGTCACAGAGAAGGAGAGAGGAACTGGGGGTTGAGTGGCTGGTCACAGAGAAGGAGAGAGGAACTGGGGGTTGAGTGGCTGGTCACAGAGAAGGAGAGAGGACCTGGGGGTTGAGTGGCTGGTCACAGAGAAGGAGAGAGGAACTGGGGGTTGAGTGGCTGGTCACAGAGAAGGAGAGAGGAACCGGGGGTTGAGTGGCTGGTCACAGAGAAGGAGAGAGGAAGTGGGGGTTTAGTGGCTGGTCACAGAGAAGGGGAGAGGAACTGGGGGTTGAGTGGCTGGTCACAGAGAAGGGGAGAGGAACTGGGGGTTGAGTGGCTGGTCACAGAGAAGGAGAGAGGAACTGGGGGTTGAGTGGCTGGTCACAAAGAGGGAGAGAGGAACTGGGGGTTGAGTGGCTGGTCACAGAGAAGGAGAGAGGAACTGGGGGTTGAGTGGCTGGTCACAGGGAAGGAGAGAGGACCTGGGGTTTGAGTGGCTGGTCACAGAGAAGGAGAGAGGAACTGGGGGTTGAGTGGCTGGTCACAGGGAAGGAGAGAGGACCTGGGGGTTGAGTGGCTGGTCACAGAGAAGGAGAGAGGAACTGGGGGTTGAGTGGCTGGTCACAGAGAAGGAGAGAGGAACTGGGGGTTGAGTGGCTGGTCACAGAGAAGGAGAGAGGAACTGGGGGTTGAGTGGCTGGTCACAGAGAAGGGGAGAGGAACTGGGGGTTGAGTGGCTGGTCACAGAGAAGGGGAGAGGAACTGGGGGTTGAGTGGCTGGTCACAGAGAAGGAGAGAGGAACTGGGGGTTGAGTGGCTGGTCACAAAGAGGGAGAGAGGAACTGGGGGTTGAGTGGCTGGTCACAGAGAAGGAGAGAGGAACTGGGGGTTGAGTGGCTGGTCACAGAGAAGGGGAGAGGACCTGGGGGTTGAGTGGCTGGTCACAGAGAAGGAGAGAGGAACTGGGGGTTGAGTGGCTGGTCACAGGGAAGGAGAGAGGACCTGGGGTTTGAGTGGCTGGTCACAGAGAAGGAGAGAGGAACTGGGGGTTGAGTGGCTGGTCACAGGGAAGGAGAGAGGACCTGGGGGTTGAGTGGCTGGTCACAGAGAAGGAGAGAGGAACTGGGGGTTGAGTGGCTGGTCACAGAGAAGGAGAGAGGAACTGGGGGTTGAGTGGCTGGTCACAGAGAAGGAGAGAGGAACTGGGGGTTGAGTGGCTGGTCAAAGAGAAGGAGAGAGGAACTGGGGGTTGAGTGGCTGGTCACAGAGAATGGGAGAGGAACTGGGGGGTTGAGTGGCTGGTCACAGAGAAGGAGAGAGGAACTGGGGGTTGAGTGGCTGGTCACAGAGAAGGAGAGAGGAACTGGGGGTTGAGTGGCTGGTCACAGAGAAGGAGAGAGGAACTGGGGGTTGAGTGGCTGGTCACAGAGAAGGAGAGAGGAAGTGGGGGTTGAGTGGCTGGTCACAGAGAAGGAGAGAGGAACTGGGGGTTGAGTGGCTGGTCACAGAGAAGGAGAGAGGAACTGGGGGTTGAGTGGCTGGTCACAGAGAAGGAGAGAGGACCTGGGGGTTGAGTGGCTGGTCACAGAGAAGGAGAGAGGAAGTGGGGGTTTAGTGGCTGGTCACAGAGAAGGAGAGAGGAAGTGGGGGTTGAGTGGCTGGTCACAGAGAAGGAGAGAGGAAGTGGGGGTTTAGTGGCTGGTCACAGAGAAGGAGAGAGGAAGTGGGGGTTGAGTGGCTGGTCACAGAGAGGGAGAGAGGAACTGGGGGTTGAGTGGCTGGTCACAGAGAAGGAGAGAGGAAGTAGGGGTGAGTGGCTGGTCACAGAGAAGGAGAGAGGAGCTGGGTATTGAGTGGCTGGTCACAGAGAAATGCACAGGCTGGGCTCCCTGGTGAGAGGGTGAACTAGCAGGGAGCTAGCTGAGAAGAGAGGAGAGAAAATGAAAGGAGATAGCTAGTGGGGATAATGTGTTGTGAGAAACTGTAAGGTTCACCACCGGAGCTAAAGGCAGGAAGAGACAGGTTATTAAAAACAGCAGGATGTGGTGTCGCATGGCTACCATATTGTGTTGACTAACCTTGACGACATACACCTCTTGTCCTAGCTCTCCTCCACTACCACACTCCCTCCTCTGAACACTTCCTGGGTCTGACCAGAGGCCTAACAAGAACTGACACAACAAACCAAAGACTGTCTGGGAGAGGAGAAAGACAAACAGACAAACCACAGAAATGAAACATGAATAAATGACTGGGTGATGAAACTATGGAGCAGATGAGGTATGATAATAATATGAATAAACTGATGTGAAAAACTATCGTGAGGTGAAACATTCTATCATTACAGGGATGTTTCCATGACGTTTCTACTATGTCACAACATTCTATCATTACAGGGATGTTTCCATGACGTTTCTACTATGTCACAACATTCTATCATTACAGGGGATGTTTCCATGACGTTTCTACTATGTCACAACATTCTATCATTACAGGGATGTTTCCATGACGTTTCTACTATGTCACAACATTCTATCATTACAGGGATGTTTCCATGACGTTTCTACTATGTCACAACATTCTATCATTACAGGGATGTTTCCATGACGTTTCTACTATGTCACAACATTCTATCATTACAGGGATGTTTCCATGACGTTTCTACTATGTCACAACATTCTATCATTACAGGGATGTTTCCATGACGTTTCTACTATGTCACAACATTCTATCATTACAGGGGATGTTTCCATGACGTTTCTACTATGTCACAACATTCTATCATTACAGGGATGTTTCCATGACGTTTCTACTATGTCACAACATTCTATCATTACAGGGGATGTTTCCATGACGTTTCTACTATGTCACAACATTCTATCATTACAGGGATGTTTCCATGACGTTTCTACTATGTCACAACATTCTATCATTACAGGGATGTTTCCATGACGTTTCTACTATGTCACAACATTCTATCATTACAGGGATGTTTCCATGACGTTTCTACTATGTCACAACATTCTATCATTACAGGGATGTTTCCATGACGTTTCTACTATGTCACAACATTCTATCATTACAGGGATGTTTCCATGACGTTTCTACTATGTCACAACATTCTATCATTACAGGGATGTTTCCATGACGTTTCTACTATGTCACAACATTCTATCATTACAGGGATGTTTCCATGACGTTTCTACTATGTCACAACATTCTATCATTACAGGGATGTTTCCATGACGTTTCTACTATGTCACAACATTCTATCATTACAGGGATGTTTCCATGACGTTTCTACTATTTCTCAACGGTATCCAGGTCATGGAACATAATGGAATGTATCTCCGTGATCCATCCATACACTAGCATGTGATCTAGAAAAAACCTCGGCCATTCAGTTGGTATTTTCCTGGTGCTGGCCTAGCCAATGATATTGTAAACAACTTAGGTTACAGTATTTGATCATCTCATTCCCATGACACACAGCAACCCCATCATCCCAGGAGTCCTCTCTGTTCTCCCTCACTCAGAGGGAGCACTCTGGAAATAAGTATTGTGCTGTGTCCCAAATGGCCCCCTATTCCCTATGGGGTAGTGGTGAAATGGCCCCCTATTCTCTATGGCGTAGTGGTGAAATGGCCCCCTATTCCCTATGAGGTAGTGGTGAAATGGCCCCCTATTCCCTATGAGGTAGTGGTGAAATGGCCCCCTATTCCCTATGGCGTAGTGGTGAAATGGCCCCCTATTCTCTATGGCGTAGTGGTGAAATGGCCCCCTATTCCCTATGAGGTAGTGGTGAAATGGCCCCCTATTCCCTATGAGGTAGTGGTGAAATGGCCCCCTATTCTCTATGGCGTAGTAGTGAAATGGCCCCCTATTCCCTATGGGGTAGTGGTGACATGGCCCCCTATTCCCTATGGGGTAGTGGTCAAATGGCCCCCTATTCCCTATGGGGCCCTGGTCAAATGGCCCCCTATTCTCCACGGGGCCCTGGTCAAATGGCCCCCTATTCCCTATGGGGTAGTGGTCAAATGGCCCCCTATTCTCTATGGGGTAGTGGTGAAATGGTCCCCTATTCTCTATGAGGTAGTGGTGAAATGGCCCCCTATTCTCTATGGGGCCCTGGTCAAATGGCCCCCTATTCCCTATGGGGTAGTGGTCAAATGGCCCCCTATTCTCTATGGGGCCCTGGTCAAATGGCCCCCTATTCTCTATGGGGTAGTGGTGAAATGGTCCCCTATTCTCTATGGGGTAGTGGTGAAATGGCCCCCTATTCCCTACGGGGTAGTGGTGAAATGGCCCCCTATTCCCTATGGGGTAGTGGTGAAATGGTCCCCTATTCCCTATGGGGTAGTGGTGAAATGGCCCCCTATTCCCTATGAGGTAGTGGTGAAATGGCCCCCTATTCTCTATGGGGTAGTGGTGACATGGCCCCCTATTCCCTATGGGGTAGTGGTGAAATGGTCCCCTATTCCCTATGGGGTAGTGGTGAAATGGTCCCCTATTCCCTATGGGGTAGTGGTGAAATGGTCCCCTATTCCCTATGGGGTAGTGGTGAAATGGTCCCCTATTCCCTATGGGGTAGTGGTGAAATGGTCCCCTATTCCCTATGGGGTAGTGGTGAAATGGTCCCCTATTCCCTATGGGGTAGTGGTGAAATGGTCCCCTATTCCCTATGGGGTAGTGGTGAAATGGTCCCCTATTCCCTATGGGGTAGTGGTCACATGGCCCCTATTCCCTATGGGGTAGTGGTGACATGGCCCCCTATTCCCTATGGGGTAGTGGTGAAATGGTCCCCTATTCCCTATGGGGTAGTGGTGAAATGGTCCCCTATTCCCTATGGGGTAGTGGTGACATGGCCCCCTATTCCCTATGGGGTAGTGGTGAAATGGTCCCCTATTCCCTATGGGGTAGTGGTGAAATGGTCCCCTATTCCCTATGGGGTAGTGGTGAAATGGTCCCCTATTCCCTATGGGGTAGTGGTGAAATGGTCCCCTATTCCCTATGGGGTAGTGGTGAAATGGTCCCCTATTCCCTATGGGGTAGTGGTGAAATGGTCCCCTATTCCCTATGGGGTAGTGGTGAAATGGTCCCCTATTCCCTATGGGGTAGTGGTGAAATGGTCCCCTATTCCCTATGGGGTAGTGGTGAAATGGCCCCCTATTCCCTATGGGGTAGTGCCCTATATAGGGAACCATTTGGGATGTAGCCTGCCTCACAGCACCTGTTCAATAACACAGACATCTCCCTTTCAGCATCCACGCTGACTGACTGGGAGAGTCCTAGAATTTACAGCACACACACACACACACACACACACACACACACACACACACACACACACACACACACACACACACACACACACACACACACACACACACACACACACACACACACACACACACACACACACACACACACACACACACACAAAGAAAACACACGCACGTACACACAGACAGACACAGAAACACATGCATAAACACGCGTGAGTCACACAGTTGAACATTACCACAGGAGACACACCAGACAGGATATTAATCTCCTTCTCACAATGGAAACACTGTAATATTTATGGCTGTGTGTGTGTGTGTGTGTGTGTGTGTGTGTGTGTGTGTGCCAACTATGTCCTCTGTCTTCAGGTCAACAGGTTCACATTGACAGAACAACACCTGTTTTGACGGCATTACAACACTTAGACCCACGCGGTAGGTTAGGGCTGCAGGTAGCCGAGCAGTTAAGAGTGTTGGGCCGGTAACCCGAAAGGTCGCTGGTTCGAATCTCTGAGCTGACTCTATGAAAAATGTGTCCTTGTGCAAGGCACTTTTCTCTTGTGTTTTATCTCACCTTTTTATTTATTTATTTAATCTTTATTTAACCAGGTAGACTAGTTGAGAACAAGTTCTCATTTACAACTGAGACCTGGCCAAGAATAAAGCAAAGCAGTTCGACACGTACAACAACACATGGAATAAAACAAAACATACAGTCAATAATACAGTAGAAAAATCTATATACAGCATGTGCAAATGGAGGTAGGATAAGGGAGGTAAGGCAATAAATAGTAATTGTAAATCACTTTGGATTAGAGCGCCTGCTAAATTACTCAAATGTAACTTACTGTTACTGGTAAGGTAATTGTAATGGTAATTGTAATGTAATGCTAATTGTAATGCTAATGGAATGTAATGTAATGGTAATTGTTATGTAATGGTAAATGTAATGGTAATTGTAATTGAATGTAATGGTAATTGGAATGGTACATGTACTATAATGGTAATTGTAATGTAATGATAATGCTACAGGTAATGTAATGGTAATGGTAATGTAATGGTACTGATAATGTAATGTAATGGTAAATGTAATGGTAATATAATGGTAATGGTAAATGTAAGGGTACATGTAATGTAATTGTACATGTCATGTAAGGGTAATTGTACATGTAATGTAAGGGTAATTGTAATGTAATGGTAATAGAATGTAATTGTAATGTAAGGGTAATTGTAATTGTAATGTAATGGTAATAGAATGTAATTGTAATGTAAGGGTAATAGAATGTAATGGTAAATGTAATGGTAATATAATGGTAATGGTAAATGTAAGGGTACATGTAATGTAATTGTACATGTCATGTAAGGGTAATTGTACATGTAATGTAAGGGTAATTGTAATGTAATGGTAATAGAATGTAATTGTAATGTAATGTAAGGGTAATTGTAATGGTAATAGAATGTAATTGTAATGTAAGGGTAATAGAATGTAATTGTACATGTAATGTAAATGCAGTAAACAGTTTACATGTTATTAACAGTACGGATTTGATCGAGGAATGAAAACATTTTAATAACTGCAGTGTTACCGGTCTGTCAGGCAGATCGTTGGGACAGGAGACTGACCTCTATTCCTTTATACTGCATGTCACACCTGTCCACTTCACAACATTAGTCCATAGCATATCATATTAAGACTGTCTACTCACAACACCGCTGTCTATCTGCTACATAACACATCATGATATCACACCGCTGTCTGTCTGCTCCATAACACGTCATGATATCACAGCGCTGTCTGTCTGCTCCATAACACGTCATGATATCACACCGCTGTCTGTCTGCTCCATAACACGTCATGATATCACAGCGCTGTCTGTCTGCTCCATAACATGTCATGATATCACAGCGCTGTCTGTCTGCTCCATAACACGTCATGATATCACACCGCTGTCTGTCTGCTCCATAACATGTCATGATATCACACCGCTGTCTGTCTGCTCCATAACACGTCATGATATCACACCGCTGTCTGTCTGCTCCATAACACGTCATGATATCACACCGCTGTCTGTCTGCTCCATAACACGTCATGATATCACACCGCTGTCTGTCTGCTCCATAACACATCATGATATCACACCGCTGTCTGTCTGCTCCATAACACGTCATGATATCACACCGCTGTCTGTCTGCTCCATAACACATCATGATATCACACCGCTGTCTGTCTGCTCCATAACACGTCATGATATCACACCGCTGTCTGTCTGCTCCATAACACGTCATGATATCACACCGCTGTCTGTCTGCTCCATAACACGTCATGATATCACACGGATGTCTGTCTGCTCCATAACACGTCATGATATCACACCGCTGTCTGTCTGCTCCATAACACGTCATGATATCACACCGCTGTCTGTCTGCTCCATAACACGTCATGATATCACACCGCTGTCTGTCTGCTCCATAACACGTCATGATATCACAGCGCTGTCTGTCTGCTCCATAACACGTCATGATATCACACCGCTGTCTGTCTGCTCCATAACACGTCATGATATCACACCGCTGTCTGTCTGTTCCATAACACGTCATGATATCACACCGCTGTCTGTCTGCTCCATAACACGTCATGATATCACACCGCTGTCTGTCTGCTCCATAACATGTCATGATATCATACCGCTGTCTGTCTGCTCCATAACACGTCATGATATCACACCGCTGTCTGTCTGCTCCATAACACGTCATGATATCACACCGCTGTCTGTCTGCTCCATAACACGTCATGATATCACACCGCTGTCTGTCTGCTCCATAACACGTCATGATATCACACCGCTGTCTGTCTGCTCCATAACATGTAATGATATCACACCGCTGTCTGTCTGCTCCATAACACGTCATGATATCACACCGCTGTCTGTCTGCTCCATAACACGTCATGATATCACACCGCTGTCTTTCTGTTCCATAACATGTCATGATATCACACTGCAGGGACTGAGCCTTAAAACATAGCTAATATTGATTCACTGAACCTGCCCAGTGTCCACTCCACACAGTACTGTAGTCAGCCCAGTGTCCACTCCACACAATACTAATCTACTCCATCATTTTTCATGGGTGTGTGTGTGAGTGTCTGTGTGTGCCAGAGAGTTGATGCTTCTCTCTCTGCAATATGAGGGTTATGTGATGGGAGAAAAAAGATCTGTGGTCGTAGATGAATAGGTCTACTGGCCTTTACATTCTAAACCATCTCAAGCCTATTATACAACACACACATCCCCCCCCCCTCTTGACACTGTGACCAGGAATGTGGTGCTCGCTGCCTAAACAACTGACCTAACATCACAGCCAGGCTCCAGTTCTGATGGCTAAAACTCCACCTGCCTTTCTATCAGCCATGACCTCTACTGCTCTCATAAAGACCCTGCTTCTATCAGCCATGACCTCTACTGCTCTCATAAAGACCCTGATTCTATCAGCCATGACCTCTACTACTCTTATAAAGAGCCTACTTCTATCAGCCATTACCTCTACTACTCTCATAAAGACCCTGATTCTATCAGCCATTACCTCTACTACTCTCATAAAGACCCTGATTCTATCAGCCATGACCTCTACTGCTCTTATAAAGAGCCTACTTCTATCAGCCATTACCTCTACTACTCTCATAAAGACCCTGATTCTATCAGCCATGACCTCTACTACTCTTATAAAGAGCCTACTTCTATCAGCCATTACCTCTACTACTCTCATAAAGACCCTGATTCTATCAGCCATGACCTCTACTGCTCTTATAAAGACCCTACTTCTATCAGCCATTACCTCTACTGCTCTCATAGACCCTGCTTCTATCAGCCATGATCTCTACTGCTCTTATAAAGACCCTGCTTCTATCAGCCATGAACTCTTATAAAGACCCTGCTTCTATCAGCCATGATCTCTACTGCTCTCATAAAGACCCTGCTTCTATCAGCCATGACATCTACCGCTCTCATAAAGACCCTGCTTCTATCAGCCATGACCTCTACCGCTCTCATAAAGACCCTGGTTCTATGAGCCATGACTTCTACCGCTCTCATAAAGACCCTGCTTCTATCAGCCATGACTTCTACTGCTCTCATAAAGACCCTACTTCTATCAGCCATGACCTCTACTGCTCTCATAGACCCTGCTTCTATCATCCATGACCTCTACTGTTCTCATAAAGACCCTGCTTCTATCAGCCATGATCTCTACTGTTCTCATAAAGACCCTGCTTATATCAGCCATGATCTCTACAGTTCTCATAAAGACCCTGCTTCTATCAGCCATGACCTCTACCGCTCTCATAAAGACCCTGCTTCTATCAGCCATGACCTCTACCGCTCTCATAAAGACCCTGCTTCTATCAGCCATGACTTCTACTGCTCTCATAGACCATGCTTCTATCAGCCATGACCTATACTGCTCTCATAAAGACCCTGCTTCTATCAGCCATGACCTCTACTGCTCTCATAAAGACCCTGCTTCTATCAGCCATGACCTCTACTGCTCTCATAAAGACCCTGCTTCTATCAGCCATGACCTCTACTGCTCTCATAAAGACCCTGCTTCTATCAGCCATGACCTCTACTGCTCTCATAAAGACCCTGCTTCTATCAGCCATGACCTCTACTGCTCTCATAAAGACCCTGCTTCTATCAGCCATGCCCTCTACTGTTCTCATAAAGACCCTGCTTCTATCAGCCATGACCTCTACTGCTCTCATAAAGACCCTGCTTCTATCAGCCATGCCCTCTACCGCTCTCATAAAGACCATGCTTCTATCAGCCATGACTTCTACCGCTCTCATAAAGACCCTGCTTCTATCAGCCATGACTTCTACCGCTCTCATAAAGACCCTGCTTCTATCAGCCATGACTTCTACTGCTCTCATAGACCCTGCTTCTATCAGCCATGACCTCTACTGCTCTCATAAAGACCCTGCTTCTATCAGCCATGACCTCTACTGCTCTCATAGACCCTGCTTCTATCAGCCATGACCTCTACTGTTCTCATAAAGACCCTGCTTCTATCAGCCATGATCTCTACTGTTCTCATAAAGACCCTGCTTCTATCAGCCATGAACTCTACTGCTCTCATAAAGACCCTGCTTCTATCAGCCATGATCTCTACTGCTCTCATAAAGACCCTGCTTCTGTCAGCCATGATCTCTACTGCTCTCATAAAGTCCCTGCTTCTATCAGCCATGAACTCTACTGCTCTCATAAAGACCCTGCTTCTATCAGCCATGAACTCTACTGCTCTCATAAAGACCCTGCTTCTATCAGCCATGACTTCTACCGCTCTCATAAAGACCCTGCTTCTATCAGCCATGACTTCTACCGCTCTCATAAAGACCCTGCTTCTATCAGCCATGACCTCTACTGCTCTCATAAAGACCCTGCTTCTATCAGCCATGACTTCTACCGCTCTCATAAAGACCCTGCTTCTATCAGCCATGATCTCTACTGCTCTCATAAAGACCCTGCTTCTGTCAGCCATGATCTCTACTGCTCTCATAAAGTCCCTGCTTCTATCAGCCATGAACTCTACCGCTCTCATAAAGACCCTGCTTCTATCAGCCATGACTTCTACTGCTCTCATAGACCCTGCTTCTGTCAGCCATGACATCTACTGCTCTCATAAAGACCCTGCTTCTATCAGCCATGAACTCTACTGCTCTCATAAAGATCCTGCTTCTAATCAGCCATGAACTCTTGTAAAGAGAAAAGACCCTGAGCTTTATAAAGACTTCGCTTCTAGAATAGCCAAGCACTAGGCTAATAATTTCTAACATATAATCACCAAGGACTTCTAGGACTACTAGCCTACAGAACTACCAGCCTACAGGACTACCAGCCTATAGGACTACCAGCCTATAGGACTACCAGCCTATAGGACTACCAGCCTATAGGACTACCAGCCTATAGGACTACCAGCCTAAAGGACTACCAGCATAAAGGACTACCAGCCTATAGGACTACCAGCCTACACCATTACATATTAGGTATTTCCCAATTTGTTTCATTGCTGTACCAGTTCTACAAAGAGTCAGATGTAGTGAGTTGGGCTAGATGCCAGGTTATTAAAGTGCTTTAGTAGCAGCAATAGACTACAGTAGAACACGACAACAACAGCTGACTCAACAACAACCCATTACAGAGGTAATCTGATGCCTGACACACTGAGGTTCTCACCGTGTTTACCTCCTGGGACATACCCGCCGTAGGGTTTACCTCCTGGGACATACCTGCAGTAGGGTTTACCTCCTGGGACATACCTGTCGTAGGGTTTACCTCCTGGGACATACCCGCCGTAGGGTTTACCTCCTGGGACATACCCGCCGTAGGGTTTACCTCCTGGGACATACCTGCAGTAGGGTTTACCTCCTGGGACATACCCGTCGTAGGGTTTACCTCCTGGGACATACCCGTCGTAGGGTTTACCTCCTGGGACATACCCGCCGTAGGGTTTACCTCCTGGGACATACCCGCCGTAGGGTTTACCTCCTGGGACATACCCGCCGTAGGGTTTTTACCTCCTGCGACATACCCGCCGTAGGGTTTACCTCTGGGACCAGGCTAACAAAATAGCCAAGGTCTACTACATGTTAGCACTGACTCCATATTGGTGGTGTAACAAGGGGTCCAAAATGGCCGCCCTGTCGTCATCACCACGTAGGATTTACTTTTGGGGACAAACACAGTGTAGAGGGGTAGGGATGTCTCTGTATCAACACTAGAACAAAATGGTAGCCTGGTCCCAGATTATTGTAGGGAGTTGTCAATACAGCACAAACAGATCTGGAACCAAGCTATCAAAATGGCCAAGGTCTACTACACGTTAGCACTGACTCCTTATTGGTGGTGTGACAAGGGGTCCAAAATGGCCACCCTGTCGTCATCACCGCTACCCTTAATTCATATCAACCCAAAGGAAACCGCTACCCCAAAATGGCCGCCCTGTCGTCATCACCGCTGCCCTTAATTCATATCAACCCAAAGGAAACCGCTACCCCAAAATGGCCGCCCTGTCGTCATCACCGCTGCCCTTAATTCATATCAACCCAAAGGAAACCGCTACCCCAAAATGGCCGCCCTGTCGTCATCACCGCTGCCCTTAATTCATATCAACCCAAAGGAAACCGCTACCCCAAAATGGCCGCCCTGTCGTCATCACCGCTGCCCTTAATTCATATCAACCCAAAGGAAACCGCTACCCCAAAATGGCCGCCCTGTCGTCATCACCGCTGCCCTTAATTCATATCAACCCAAAGGAAACCGCTACCCCAAAATGGCCGCCCTGTCTTCATCACCGCTGCCCTTAATTCATATCAAACCAAAGGAAAGCGATTACCTGGTGATGATTAGTGAGCATTATGAGGCAGCTCCATTAACCTTTGAGAAATGGAGTGTGGGCTCTGTGCTTAGCCAAGCATAGCCTGTCTCTTCCTCCACAGGAAACAGAAGGGAGGGGGAGAGGAGAGAGATAAAACAGGGAGAGAGAGAGAGAGAGAGAGAGAGAGAGAGAGAGAGAGAGAGAGAGAGAGAGAGAGAGAGAGAGAGAGAGAGAGAGAGAGAGAGAGAGAAACAGCGTGTGAGAGCTGGGGGAGGAGATACCGAGGGCAGGGAGGGAAAACTGCAGTGTGAGAAAGGAAGAAGAGGCTAATTACTAGGCACATTTGGACACATTTCTCTCTCTCTCTGATGTTAACAGTGCAAATGGTTTTATGCCTGTCTGGGTTGGGCTGGGTCAGACAGCTTATTATTGGCCTCTTCAGGTTGTCTTGAGAGCTGTCTGCCAGTGTCATAATCGCTTTAGTTTCTACATGGTGGTGGACTGTAATTGACTTGGCAAAGGTCTATAGGCATTTTTGGCACTGATCAACTGATTAGATCCATTATAATATAGTGTGTAAGGAAATCTTTATTTTGAGCTATTTACATGCTCGTGTTGCAACAGTTGTTGCTGTGAGAAGAGTGGACATATTCAGAGGTAGCCAGGCAGAGATAGCAGAGCTCCAGTCATCTCAATATCAACTAAATCCACCACTAGGCTAAATCACTCAAAATCAGCCAATCCTCCACCACTATACTACATGTAACAGTTTAACTTTAGTCCGTCCCCTCGCCCCGACCCGGGCGCGAACCAGGGACTCTCTGCACACATCAACAACAGTCACCCACGAAGCATCGTTACCCATCGCTCCACAAAAGCCAAGGGGAACCACTACTTCAAGGTCTCAAAGTGAGTGACGTCACCGATCGAAAACGCTATTAGCGCGCACCACCGCTAACTAGCTAGCCATTTCACATCGGTTACATACACCTACTAACCAATCACTGGCTCTCTTATAGCAGGGGAACAGCTGTCCCTCCTGGGTTGTAGTTATGATTTGATTTCAAATCACTTTTTTCATCGCACCCCTTTTTCATTTGAACTGTTTGCTGAATGCCCAAAACATTCAGGAGGTACAGTAGCAGTCAAAAGTTTGGACACATCTACTCATTCCAGGGTTTTGTCTTTATTTGTACTATTTTCTACATTGTAGAATAATAATGAAGACATCAAAACTATGAAATAACACATATGGAATCATGTAGTAACCCCCCCCCCCCCTCCCCCCCAAAAAGTGTTAAACAAATCAAAATATATTTTATATTTGAGATTCTTCAAAGTTAGCTACCTTTTGCTCTCCTCCCCCAACTCTCTCTCTCCCTCTTATATATATTTTAGATTTTTTTGACATTTGGAAACTCATTCAGGATCTCAGCTAATTGAGGAAAGTCGGCACAATTGAATACACAAAGTGTATTATTGTGCATCAGCAGTCACTCAATTAGCCCAAGTCAGCTATTTGATTTTTAGATGGTTAAATGAGTCTTGCAGTCAGCTATCTGATCTTATAAAAAGCATGGGTGGGTGGGGCCCATTGATCATCAGTGTGTGGGGCCCATTGATCATCAGTTATCATATTGAACAATTCAAAAACCTGTGACAAACCTATGCCTCACCCTATGACAAAATGTGTATTTACTTTAAAACTTAAAATGTTCCTCTTCGCTGTCACTTGGGGGGGTAAAATGTTATTGATGTGGTTACGCATACCCACGAGCCACTGCAACCCCTCATGATGAGTTCCCTTTATTTGTGGCCCCCACCCCACATCAAAGTTGCCCACCCCTGACACAGACTTACCAGATGAATTCAGGTAAAAACTATAATCCCTTATTGATGGCACCTGTTAAATCCGCTTCAATCAGTGTAGAGATGAAGGGGGAGGAGACCGGTTAAAGAAGGGGTTTTAAGTCTTGAGACCACTGAGACATGGATTGTGTATGTGTACCATTCAGATGGTGATTGGGCAAGACAAAATATTTCAGTGCCTTTGAACGGGGTATGGTAGTAGGTGCCAGGCGCACCGGTTTGTGTCAAGAACTGCAACACTGCTGGGTTTTTCACGCTCAACAGTTTCCCGTGTGTATCAAGAATGGTCCACCACCCAAAAGGACACCCAGCCAACTTTACACAACTGTGGGAAGCATTAGAGTCAACATGGGCCAGAATCCCTGTGGAACATTTTCCACACCTTGTAGAGTCCAATGCCCTGACGAATTGAGGCTGTTCTGAAGGCAAAAGGAGGGTGCAACTCAATATTATGAAGGTGTTCCTAATGTTTTGTACACTCAGTGTATATGTCAACTTCAAATGTATGTGACCCATACGATGCAGCACAGTGACATACACATTGAGGCCTACCGATTCAATCATATTTAGGCCTACCGATTCAATCACATTGAGGCCTACCGATTCAATCACATTGAGGCCTACCTATTCCATCACATTGAGCTATACCGATTCAATCACACTGAGGCCTACTGATTCAATCACATTGAGGCCTAACTAGTCCATCACATTGAGGCCTACCGATTCAATCACATTGAGGACTACCGATTCAATCACATTGAGGCCTACCTATTCAATCACATTGAGGCCTACCTATTCAATCACATTGAGGCCTACCTATTCAATCACATTGAGACCTACCTATTCAATCACATTGAGACCTACCTATTCCATCACATTGAGGCCTACCGAGTCCATCACATTGGGGCCTACCGAGTCCATCACATTGGGGCCTACCGAGTCCATCACATTGGGGCCTACCGAGTCCATCACATTGGGGCCTACCGAGTCCATCACATTGGGGCCTACCGAGTCCATCACATTGGGGCCTACCGAGTCCATCACATTGGGGCCTACCGAGTCCATCACATTGAGTCCTACCGAGTTCATCACATTGAGTCCTACCGAGTCCATCACATTGGGGTCTACCGAGTCCATCACATTGAGGCCTACCGAGTCCATCACATTGAGGCCTAACTAGTCCATTACATTGAGGCCTACCGATTCAATCACATTGAGGCCTACCTATTCCATCACATTGAGGCCTACCTATTCCATCACATTGAGGCCTACCTATTCAATCACATTGAGGCCTACCGAGTCCATTACATTGAGGCCTACCGAGTCCATCACATTGGTGCCTACCGAGTCCATCACATTGGGGCCTACCGAGTCCATCACATTGAGGCCTACCGATTCAATCACATTGAGGCCTACCTATTCCATCACATTGAGCTATACCGATTCAATCACACTGAGGCCTACCGATTCAATCACATTGAGGCCTAACTAGTCCATCACATTGAGGCCTACCGATTCAATCACATTGAGGTCTACCTATTCAATCACATTTAGGCCTATTTATAAAGCCCTTTTTACAGTTGTCACAAAGTGCTTTTCAATACCCGACCTAGACCTATTCCCATGCCATGCTGAAAAGCTTTATTGCTCCCCTGTACATTATGGTACTGACGGTACAGTAGTCGCTAGCTAGCTTGCTTGCTTGAATAGCTTCTCTCCACTGCTCTGACGGTACAGTAGTCGCTAGCTAGCTAGCTTGAATAGCTTCTCTCCCTCTGCTCTGACGGTACAGTAGTCACTAGCTAGCTTGCTTGAATAGCTTCTCTCCACTGCTCTGACGGTACAGTAGTCGCTAGCTAGCTAGCTAGCTTGAATAGCTTCTCTCCACTGCTCTGACGGTACAGTAGTGTAGCTAGCTAGCTTGAATAGCTTCTCTCCACTGCTCTGACGGTACAGTAGTGTAGCTAGCTAGCTTGAATAGCTTCTCTCCACTGCTCTGACGGTACAGTAGTCGGTAGCTAGCAAACTTGTGGTGGGCGAGAAATTAGCCTTGTTATGCATCCTGACACCAAACCCTGCGCTGCCCAAGAAAATAAAAACATGCCTCTCACTTACTGCCTGAACAGTTTACATACCGCCTGAACAGTTTGTTTACACACCGCTTGAACAGTTTGTTTACACACCGCCTGACCAGTTTACACACCGCCTGAACAGTTTGTTTACACACCGCCTGACCAGTTTGTTTACACACCGCCTGACCAGTTTGTTTACACACCGCCTGACCAGTTTGTTTACACACCGCCTGAACAGTTTGTTTACACACCGCCTGAACAGTTTGTTTACACACCGCCTGAACAGTTTGTTTACACACCGCCTGAACAGTTTGTTTACACACCGCCTGAACAGTTTGTTTACACACCGCCTGAACAGTTTGTTTACACACCGCCTGAACAGTTTGTTTACACACCACCTGAACAGTTTGTTTACACACCACCTGACCATACATCAGCAGTGCAGAGGCAGCAGCAAGGTCACAACAATTTCCTCCCAACATTAAGGAGTATTACTATCAAACACATGAGCAGAGGGGAGAAAGGGGGAGGGAGAGAGGGCAGTGAGAGGGGGAGGGAGAGAGGGCAGTGAGAGGGGGAGGGAGAGAGGGCAGTGAGAGGGGGAGGGAGAGAGGGCAGTGAGAGGGGGAGGGAGAGAGGGCAGTGAGGGGGGGAGAAAGAGAGATGGGAGGGAGAGAGGGAAGCGGCGGAGAGAGAGGGAGAGAGGAGAGGTGGGGTGAGGGAGCACCAGCATTATGGAGTATCACAATCACTCACAAGAGGAGGGCAAAAGGGGGAGAGAGAAAGAGAGAGGAGAGAGACAACAGGGGGAGAGAGGAGAAAAGAGGGGGAGAGAGGAGAAAAGAGGGGGAGAGGAGGAGAGCGAGAAGAGGGGTCCACTCTGCTAGGGAGAAGGGAGAGAACACACTGATTGATGGCTTCATCATGTGCCTGTTCACCTCTCTCTCTCCGTGAAGAGACATGTCAATATGAAGACATGGACGCAGCAGCCAATCTCTCTCTCTCAGCAGACTGACACCACTGTAAATACGGAGGCTGGAGTCTGTCCCAAATGGCACCCTAATCCCCACGTAGTGCACTACATTGGAACAGGGCCCACAGGGAATAGGGCTGGGAATGTAGTGCACTACATTGGCTCAGGGCCCACAGGGAATAGGGCTGGGAATGTAGTGCACTACATTGGATCAGGTTCCAGAGGGAATAGGGCTGGGAATGTAGTGCACTACATTGGATCAGGGCCCACAGGGAATAGGGCTGGGAATGTAGTGCACTAGATTGGATCAGGGCCCACAGGGAATAGGGCTGGGAATGTAGTGCACTACATTGGATCAGGGCCCACAGGGAATAGGGCTGGGAATGTAGTGCACTACATTGGATCAGGGCCAAGAGGGAATAGGGCTGGGAATTACCATTGACTTCGCGATACAATATTATCACGATACTTAGGTACCGATATGATATGTATTGAATCCATTAAATCTGACCTCAGTAGATGGAATAATACCCCAGGAGCTTTAACTGGCAGTATATATATATTCATTAATATATTGTCATTGCTGAATTTCTGTTGTTTAATGGTTCCCATGGCTCCCCCTTCTGGCTATTGGGATACAATTCATAGTGTGGATTCAGAATATATAATGACAAGGTAAATGATCCCGGATTAAAAATGTAATACACTGGAGTACTATTCGTACCAAACTTGATATTGTATTTCCAGGCACTATCATTTTTACCCCATCCTAAATTGGTTCAGACATGATTATTCTTCCCCGTGGCTGAGAAGAGAGATAAATATGGTGTCTCCCATTGTCCTGGAAGAGGTGGTTTCCACTGATAAACTCAGCAAAAAAAGAAAACGTCCTCTCACTGTCAACTGCGTTTATTTTCAGCAAACTTAACATGTGGAAATATTTGTATGAACATAACAAGATTCCAACAACTGAGACATAAACTGAACAAGTTCCACAGACATGTGACTAACAGAAATGGAATAATGTGTCCCTGAACAAAGGGGGGGTCAAAATCAAAAGTAACAGTCGGTATCTGGTGTGGCCACCAGCTGCATTAAGTACTGCAGTGCATCTCCTCCTCATGAACTGCACCAGATTTGCCAGTTCTTGCTGTGAGATGTTACCCCACTCTTCCACCAAGGCACCTGCAAGTTCCCAGACATTTCTGGGGGGAATGGCCCTAGCCCTCACCCTCCGATCCAACAGGTCCCAGACGTGCTCAATGGGATTGAGATCCGGGCTCTTCGCTGGACCATGGCAGAACACTGACATTCCTGTCTTGCAGGAAATCACACACAGAACGAGCAGTATGGCTGGTGGCATTGTCATGCTGGAGGGTCATGTCAGGATGAGCCTGCAGGAAGGGTACCACATGAGGGAGGAGGATGTCTTCCCTGTAACGCATAGCGTTGAATTTGCCTGTAATGACAACAAGCTCAGTCCGATGATGCTGTGTCACACCGCCCCAGACCATGACGGACCCTCCACCTCCAAATCGATCCCGCTCTAGAGTACAGGCCTCGGTGTAACGCTCATTCCTTCAACGATAAACGCGAATCTGACCATCACCCCTGGTGAGACAACCGCGACTCGTCAGTGAAGAGCACTTTTTGCCAGTCCTGTCTGGTCCAGCGACGGTGGGTTTGTGATCATAGGCAACGTTGTTGCCGGTGATGTCTGGTGAGGACCTGCCTTACAACAGGCCTACAAGCTCTCAGTCCAGCCTCTCTCAGCCTATAGTGGACATTCTGAACACTGATGGAGGTATTGTGTGTTCCTGGTGTAACTCGGGCAGTTGTTGTTGCCATCCTGTACCTGTCCCGCAGGTGTAATGTTCGGATGTACCAAACCTGTGCAGGTGTTGTTACACGTGGTCTGCCACTGCGAGGACGATCAGCTGTCCATCCTGTCTCCCTGTAGCACTGTCTTAGCCGTCTCACAGTACGGACATTGCAATTTATTGCCCTGGCCACATCTGCAGTCCTCATGCCTCCTTGCAGCATGCCTAAAGCACATGTACGCAGATGAGCAGGGACCTTGGGCATCTTTCTTTTGGTGTTTTTCAGAGTCAGTAGAAAGGCCTCTTTAGTGTCCTAAGTTTTCATAACTGTGACCTTAATTGCCTACCGTCTGTAATCTGTTAGTGTCTTAACGACCGTTTCACAGGTGCATGTTCATTAATTGTTTATGGTTCATTGAACAAGCATGGGAAACAGTGTTTAAACACTTTACAATGAGCATCTGTGAAGTTATTTGGATTTGTACGAATTATCTTTGAAAGACAGGATCCTGAAAAAGGGACATTTCTTTATTTGCTGAGTTTATATCCCTTAAACAATGTAATATGGTGTCTCCTATTGTCCTGGAAGAGGTGGTCTCCACTGATAAATCCCTTAAACCATGTAATATGGTTAGGAGGGGTGGGAGACATGTTTTCCGGGTGGGGAGGGAAGATGGGCCGCTATTCTGTGTTTTATCTGCCTGGCGTGACAGCTTTGCTGCCGTCGAGAATCAAACAGGCGGGTGCAGGAAAGCCTGTATTCAATTTCATAAACCAGACAGGGAGAGAAAGAGACAGGGAGAGAGAGAGGTATAGAGAGAGAGGGGTGTGGAGAGAGAGAGAGAGAGACGGTGGAGAGAGAGAGGGAGAGAGAGAGATGGTGGAGAGAGAGAGGGAGAGAGAGACAGGGAGAGAGAGAGAGAGAGGGGTGGAGAGAGAGAGAGAGGTGGAGAGAGAGAGAGAGAGGGGTGGAGAGAGAGAGGGGTGGAGAGAGAGAGAGGGTGGAGAGAGAGAGGGGTGGAGAGAGAGAGAGAGAGGGGTGGAGAGAGAGAGAGAGAGAGAGAGGTGGAGAGAGAGAGAAAGGTGGAGAGAGAGAAAGAGAGAACGAGAGAGGGGGTGTGGAGAGAGAGAGGGGTGGAGAGAGAGAGAGAGAGAGAGAGAGAGAGAGGGGTGGAGAGAGAGAGAGGGGTGGAGAGAGCACGTGAAGTAGAGAGAGAATTTGAGAGAGGTAGAGGTAGAGAGAGAGGCAGAGGTAGAGAGAGCGAGGCAGAGAGAGTGCGAGGTAGAGAGAGAGAGAAAAATATTGAACTCTTAACTAATACATTACATTGGAGAAAAGGCAAAACAATATATCCACTAAAGTCATCACACAATTTTAGAAAATACTAAAGACAGGATCAAGAAAAGTTATTTTTTTAATCTGCAAAAACCCTGTTAAAGATAACGGGAGAAAATGAAAACACATGACATGAGTATTATGGGAGAGAGACATTAACAAAACCTTCCTCCTCACAGTGGGAGACATTAACAAAACCTTCCTCCTCACAGTGGGAGACATTAATAAACCTTCCTCCTCACAGTGAGAGACATTAACAAAACCTTCCTCCTCACAGTGAGAGACATTAACAAAACCTTCCTCCTCACAGTGGGAGACATTAATAAACCTTCCTCCTCACAGTGGGAGACATTAATAAACCTTCCTCCTCAGTAGGAGACATTAACAAAACCTTCCTCCTCAGTAGGAGACATTAACAAAACCTTCCTCCTCAGTAGGAGACATTAACAAAACCTTCCTCCTCAGTAGGAGACATTAACAAACCTTCCTCCTCACAGTAGGAGACATTAATAAACCTTCCTCCTCACAGAAGGAGACATTAATAAACCTTCCTCCTCACAGTGAGAGACATTAATAAACCTTCCTCCTCACAGTGAGAGACATTAATAAACCTTCCTCCTCACAGTGAGAGACATTAACAAAACCTTCCTCCTCACAGTGGTAGACATTAATAAACCTTCCTCCTCACAGAAGGAGACATTAATAAACCTTCCTCCTCACAGTGGGAGACATTAATAAACCTTCCTCCTCACAGTGGGAGACATTAATAAACCTTCCTCCTCACAGTGAGAGACATTAATAAACCTTCCTCCTCACAGTGAGAGACATTAATAAACCTTCCTCCTCACAGTGAGAGACATTAATAAACCTTCCTCCTCACAGTGAGAGACATTAATAAACCTTCCTCCTCAGTGGGAGACATTAATAAACCTTCCTCCTCACAGTGGGAGACATTAATAAACCTTCCTCCTCACAGTGAGAGACATTAATAAACCTTCCTCCTCACAGTGAGAGACATTAATAAACCTTCCTCCTCACAGTGAGAGACATTAATAAACCTTCCTCCTCACAGTGGGAGACATTAATAAACCTTCCTCCTCAGTGAGAGACATTAATAAACCTTCCTCCTCACAGTGAGAGACATTAATAAACCTTCCTCCTCACAGTGAGAGACATTAATAAACCTTCCTCCTCACAGTGGGAGACATTAATAAACCTTCCTCCTCACAGTGGGAGACATTAATAAACCTTCCTCCTCACAGTAGGAGACATTAATAAACCTTCCTCCTCACAGTGAGAGACATTAATAAACCTTCCTCCTCACAGTGAGAGACATTAATAAACCTTCCTCCTCACAGTAGGAGACATTAATAAACCTTCCTCCTCACAGTGAGAGACATTAATAAACCTTCCTCCTCACAGTGAGAGACATTAATAAACCTTCCTCCTCACAGTAGGAGACATTAATAAACCTTCCTCCTCACAGTGAGAGACATTAATAAACCTTCCTCCTCACAGTGAGAGACATTAATAAACCTTCCTCCTCACAGTGAGAGACATTAATAAACCTTCCTCCTCACAGTGGGAGACATTAATAAACCTTCCTCCTCACAGTGGGAGACATAAACAAAACCTTCCTCCTCAGTGAGAGACATTAATAAACCTTCCTCCTCAGTGGGAGACATTAATAAACCTTCCTCCTCACAGTGAGAGACATTAATAAACCTTCCTCCTCAGTGAGAGACATTAATAAACCTTCCTCCTCAGTGAGAGACATTAATAAACCTTCCTCCTCACAGTGGGAGACATTAATAAACCTTCCTCCTCACAGTGAGAGACATTAACAAACCTTCCTCCTCAGTGAGAGACATTAATAAACCTTCCTCATCAGTGGGAGAGACATTAATAAACCTTCCTCCTCAGTGGGAGACATTAATAAACCTTCCTCATCAGTGGGAGACATTAATAAACCTTCCTCCTCACAGTGAGAGACATTAACAAACCTTCCTCCTCAGTGGGAGACATTAATAAACCTTCCTCCTCAGTGGGAGACATTAATAAACCTTCCTCATCAGTGGGAGACATTAATAAACCTTCCTCCTCACAGTGAGAGACATTAATAAACCTTCCTCCTCAGTGGGAGAGACATTAATAAACCTTCCTCCTCAGTGGGAGACATTAATAAACCTTCCTCCTCACAGTGAGAGACATTAATAAACCTTCCTCCTCAGTGGGAGACACATTAATAAACCTTCCTCCTCACAGTGAGAGACATTAATAAACCTTCCTCCTCAGTGGGAGACATTAATAAACCTTCCTCCTCACAGTGGGAGACATTAATAAACCTTCCTCCTCACAGTGAGAGACATTAATAAACCTTCCTCCTCACAGTGAGAGACATTAATAAACCTTCCTCCTCACAGTGGGAGACATTAATAAACCTTCCTCCTCACAGTGGGAGACATTAACAAAACCTTCCTCCTCACAGTAGGAGACATTAACAAAACCTTCCTCCTCACAGTGGGAGACATTAATAAACCTTCCTCCTCACAGTGAGAGACATTAATAAACCTTCCTCCTCACAGTAGGAGACATTAATAAACCTTCCTCCTCAGTGGGAGAGACATTAATAAACCTTCCTCCTCAGTGGGAGACATTAAGAAACCTTCCTCCTCAGTGGGAGACATTAATAAACCTTCCTCAGTGGGAGAGACAATAAACCTTCCTCAGTGGGAGAGACATTAATAAACCTTCCTCCTCAGTGGGAGAGACATTAATAAACCTTCCTCCTCAGTGGGAGAGACATTAATAAACCTTCCTCCTCAGTGAGAGACATTAATAAACCTTCCTCCTCAGTGGGAGAGACATTAATAAACCTTCCTCCTCAGTGGGAGAGACATTAATAAACCTTCCTCCTCAGTGAGAGACATTAATAAACCTTCCTCCTCACAGTGAGAGAGACATTAATAAACCTTCCTCCTCAGTGGGAGAGACATTAATAAACCTTCCTCCTCAGTGGGAGAGACATTAATAAACCTTCCTCCTCAGTGAGAGACATTAATAAACCTTCCTCCTCACAGTGAGAGACATTAATAAACCTTCCTCCTCAGTGGGAGAGACATTAATAAACCTTCCTCCTCAGTGGGAGAGACATTAATAAACCTTCCTCCTCAGTGGGAGAGACATTAATAAACCTTCCTCCTCAGTGAGAGACATTAATAAACCTTCCTCCTCAGTGGGAGAGACATTAATAAACCTTCCTCCTCAGTGGGAGACATTAATAAACCTTCCTCCTCAGTGAGAGACATTAATAAACCTTCCTCCTCAGTGGGAGAGACATTAATAAACCTTCCTCCTCACAGTGAGAGACATTAATAAACCTTCCTCCTCACAGTGAGAGACATTAATAAACCTTCCTCCTCAGTGGGAGACATTAATAAACCTTCCTCCTCAGTGGGAGAGACATTAATAAACCTTCCTCCTCAGTGGGAGAGACATTAATAAACCTTCCTCCTCAGTGGGAGAGACATTAATAAACCTTCCTCCTCAGTGGGAGAGACATTAATAAACCTTCCTCCTCAGTGAGAGACATTAATAAACCTTCCTCCTCACAGTGAGAGACATTAATAAACCTTCCTCCTCAGTGGGAGACATTAATAAACCTTCCTCCTCAGTGGGAGAGACATTAATACACCTTCCTCCTCAGTGGGAGAGACATTAATAAACCTTCCTCCTCAGTGGGAGACATTAATAAACCTTCCTCCTCAGTGGGAGACATTAATAAACCTTCCTCCTCAGTGGGAGAGACATTAATAAACCTTCCTCCTCACAGTGAGAGACATTAATAAACCTTCCTCCTCAGTGAGAGACATTAATAAACCTTCCTCCTCAGTGGGAGACATTAATAAACCTTCCTCCTCAGTGGGAGAGACATTAATAAACCTTCCTCCTCAGTGGGAGACATTAATAAACCTTCCTCCTCACAGTGGGAGACATTAATAAACCTTCCTCCTCAGTGGGAGACATTAATAAACCTTCCTCCTCAGTGGGAGACATTAATAAACCTTCCTCCTCACAGTAGGAGACATTAATAAACCTTCCTCCTCAGTGGGAGACATTAATAAACCTTCCTCCTCAGTGGGAGACATTAATAAACCTTCCTCCTCAGTGGGAGACATTAATAAACCTTCCTCCTCAGTGGGAGACATTAATAAACCTTCCTCCTCAGTGGGAGAGACATTAATAAACCTTCCTCCTCAGTGGGAGAGACATTAATAAACCTTCCTCCTCAGTGGGAGAGACATTAATAAACCTTCCTCCTCAGTGGGAGAGACATATTAATAAGTGAAACAAAATGGCAGCCTAATCCATGGTGTGGATGCAATAACTTGTTCTTCATCACATCAGTGTGTGATATTTACACAGAAACTACGCTCCTGAGAGAGGGGGGAGAGAAAGAGAGACTGAGGAGGAGAGAGAGGGAGGAAGAGAAAGGGAGCGGGAGGAGGAGAGAGAGAGAGGGAGGCAAAGGGAGCGGGAGGAGGAGAGAGGGGGAGGAAGAGAAAGGGAGCGGGAAGAGGAGGAGGAGAGAGAGAGAGGGAGGCAAAGGGAGCAGGAGGAGGAGAGGGATGCAGATAGAGAGGGGGAGGAAGAGAGAGAAGGAGGAAGAGAGAGGAGAGAGGGGAAGCGGAAGGATGAGAGAGAGGGAAGAAGAGATTGAGGGAGGAAGAGGGAGGAAGAGAGATACGTATAGCTAGGTTTGATCTCTAATATAGAGAGGTGAAACTGATTATATTTGCGCTGCTCATGACGTGACACCACGGTTAGCTAGAAATCACGAGGTCCGGTCAGCTCTCCTTTATTTTTCTATCTGAGGGAAGAGACAGGAACCACCATCTCTCCTCCCTCCCTCCTTCCTTCCTCCTTCCTTCCTGCCTCCATCTACCCCCCCCCCCCAACTCAATATTCTCCACAGCCTCCTAAACACAGCAACTCAGATACAGATGCTTTGAGATAAATCCTCTTTTACACCCCGTTAACTAATGTGTCCCTACAGAAACACAAAAAACAGTGACAAGGGCCTCTGTTCAGTTCCAGAGGGACTCACTCTCCAGGTTGGTAGGTAAGAAGAAACGTAGTTTACATTCCCCTTTGCTTTCTGTATTCTCCTGCTCTTGATTGGCTTTGGGAAGGATCGATATCATTGTGCTTTTTGAAAGCTGTGTTTATGAAACCGCAATAATCCTTCATTAAAGATGCTGGCGCCCGGGAAGGCGAAGAGTGTGTGGTGAGTGAGAGTGTGTGTGTGGGGGGGGGGGGGGGGGTAAATAACTAATGGTTTGATATCGCTGCTGTATGCAGTGTTCATATGGCTCTCTCCATCTCTCTCAATTTTCAATTCAAATGGGGCTTTATTGGCATGGGAAACATATGTTTATATTGCCAAAGCAAGTGAAATTAACTAAAGTAAGAAGAAACAGTGAAAACATTTTTACATCAAGCATTGCTTGTTTGTTTCAATATTTTATTTTAATAAAAAAATGTAACCTTTATTTAACTAGGCAAGCCAGTTAAGAACAAATTCTTATTTACAAATGACGGCCTACCCCGGCTAAACCCGGACAACGCTGGGCCAATTGTGCGCCGTCCTATGGGACTCCCGATCACGGCCAGATGTGATACAGCCTGGATTCGAACCAGGGACTGTAGTGACGCCTCTTGCACAGTGCCTCAGACCGCTGCGCCACTCGGGAGCCCATTGAAAATAGTTATCTTGTGAATAGTAGGGGAAGAGGTCAGCATGTGATTGGAGGATAATGCTGTCTGTCTCAGAACATCTGGAAGAGGTCAGCATGTGATTGGAGGATAATGCTGTCTGTCTCAGAACATCTGGAAGAGGTCAGCATGTGATTGGAGGATAATGCTGTCTGTCTCAGAACATCTGGAAGAGGTCAGCGTGTGATTGGAGGATAATGCTGTCTGTCTCAGAACATCTGGAAGAGGTCAGCATGTGATTGGAGGATAATGCTGTCTGTCTCAGAACATCTGGAAGAGGTCAGCGTGTGATTGGAGGATAATGCTGTCTGTCTCAGAACATCTGGAAGAGGTCAGCGTGTGATTGGAGGATAATGTTAGAAAGAGCATTCTTGTACATCTATGTGATGTACCACCCCACCTGTCTTATTATCATCCAATCTGTCTATCTGGCAGGCATTAGGTGCTGCATCTGGCAGGCGTTAGGTGCTGCATCTGTCTATCTGGCAGGCGTTAGGTGCTGCATCGGTCTATCTGGCAGGCGTTAGGTGCTGCATCTGTCTATCTGGCAGGCGTTAGGTGCTGCATCTGTCTATCTGGCAGGCGTTAGGTGCTGCATCGGTCTATCTGGCAGGCGTTAGGTGCTGCATCGGTCTATCTGGCAGGCGTTAGGTGCTGCATCGGTCTATCTGGCAGGCGTTAGGTGCTGCATCTGTCTATCTGGCAGGCGTTAGGTGCTGCATCGGTCTATCTGGCAGGCGTTAGGTGCTGCATCGGTCTATCTGGCAGGCGTTAGGTGCTGCATCTGTCTCTGGCAGGCATCTTTCAATGTCAACTGGTGTTAATTTTTAAATGTTGTTCCTGGAGATGTGTCCAGGTTACAACACAACAATGGGGATGAATGATGAGGATCCATCAACAGGAACATAAAAACAGAGCATTGTAATTGTTACGTCCCGCTGCTGGCTAGCCTTTTATGTTGTCAAACGGAATTCAATAGTTGGAACAAGGAGAGACTGAGCTACACAATTAATAATCTGCGGTCTGACGGATGAATCTACCTTTGACTCAACCACAGCAGCGACTCCTACACAAAAACCCATCCAGTCACACACACACACACACACACACACACACACACACACACACACACACACACACACACACACACACACACACACACACACACACACACACACACACACACACACACACACACACACACACACACACACCTGTTGTTAAGGAAAAGCAGGCCAGCAGCTAGCTGCAGGCATCAATAGCAGGCTAGCAGCAGGCATCAATAGCAGGCTAGCAGCTAGCTGCAGGCATCAATAGCAGGCTAGCAGCTGGCTGCAGGCATCAATAGCAGGCTAGCAGCTAGCTGCAGGCATCAATAGCAGGCTAGCAGCTAGCTGCAGGCATCAATAGCAGGCTAGCAGCTAGCTGCAGGCATCAATAGCAGGCTAGCAGCTAGCTGCAGGCATCAATAGCAGGCTAGCAGCTGGCTGCAGGCATCAATAGCAGGCTAGCAGCTAGCTGCAGGCATCCATAGCAGGCTAGCAGCTGGCTGCAGGCATCAACATGACAGCTCGCTCTCTCTATCCCCTCCTTTATTCCCTTAATTGATCATGATAAAACGACCTGACAGCACATTTAACAGGGCCGTTTTTCTGCACGGTGTGCGAGTGTGTTACGCCGGGCCAGATTTCCATCCAGGCCCATCAATCCTCCATTACCAAGTCAAATCAGGTAGAGACCTGCTCAGACACACATCCTAGAGGACTCATTCAATTGGCCTCAAGCTTTTCTACGAGCAGCTTCACAGGACACGGAGTAGAGTAGACGGGAAGTGGCGAGGAAAACACTGTTGTCAAAAACAATCCTGAGTGCTTTATTGGCGAGACTAGAAAGCCCGTTGAGCAATATGAGTGAGAAATAGGCAACAATAGTAATGTATCTTTACTGCCTTTTTCTTTAAAATGGTGAAACCACTATGTTGGGAAAACATTAACGAGGGTCCGTTCCATGTAAAAGGAGGACCCATCGGCACCAACAGGACCCATCAGCACCAACAGGATCCATCGGCACCAACCGGATCCATCGGCACCAACAGGATCCATCAGCACCAACAGGACCCATCAGCACCAACAGGATCCATCAGCACCAACAGGATCCATCAGCACCAACAGGATCCATCAGCACCAACAGGACCCATCAGCACCAACAGGATCCATCAGCACCAACAGGATCCATCAGCACCAACAGGATCCATCAGCACCAACAGGACCCATCAGCACCAACAGGACCCATCAGCACCAACAGGATCCATCAGCACCAACAGGATCCATCAGCACCAACAGGATCCATCAGCACCAACAGGACCCATCAGCACCAACAGGATCCATCAGCACCAACAGGATCCATCAGCACCAACAGGACCCATCAGCACCAACAGGATCCATCAGCACCAACAGGACCCATCAGCACCAACAGGATCCATCAGCACCAACAGGACCCATCAGCACCAACAGGACCCATCAGCACCAACAAGATCCATCAGCACCAACAGGACCCATCAGCACCAACATGTGAAGTTTATAGGTGCATATCAAATTAGGTGTCAAATGAAAGCTAACAGTCAACGTTTTTGGGAAATGAAGGCATAAATAAACGTTTCAACCATTTTCCATCTTCAAAATGAGGCATAAATAAACGTTTCAACCATTTTCCATCTTCAAAATGAGGCATAACTAAATGTTTTTAACACATCAAAACACAACAATGTTGAAGTAAAGACGCCTGCCAACTAACGTCAACACATATTTAGTTTTGGATAAATTATTTTGTCGTCTGTAAGTTTAAGAAACATTGACACGTGCCTTGTAATTGTGTTACCAAAAACCCACGTATCTTTAAAGATACTACCTACATTTCTCTCCCTAACGAGGAGGGAGAATAATGAAAGTTCACCGAAGTAATAACATTTATTTGTCACATGCTTAGTAAACGACAGGTGTAGACTAACAGTAAAATGCTGACGGGTCCTTTTCAACAACGCAGAGTTAAAGATAAAGATTCAAATGAAAAATAGTGACACAAAATTTAAACGAGTAAAGTAACATGGCTATATACAGGAAGTACCAGGTAGTAACATGGCTATATACAGGAAGTACCAGGTAGTAACAAGTCTATATACAGAAAGTACCAGGTAGTAACATGGCTATATACAGGAAGTACCAGGTAATAACAAGTCTATATACAGGAAGTACCAGGTAATAACAAGTCTATATACAGGAAGTACCAGTACCGAGTCAATGTTTATTTTATTTTTTTTTATTTTTTTTATTTATTTTACCGTTATTTTACCAGGTAAGTTGACTGAGAACACGTTCTCATTTGCAGCAACGACCTGGGGAATAGTTACAGGGGAGAGGAGGGGGATGAATGAGCCAATTGTAAACTGGGGATTATTAGGTGACCATGATGGTTTGAGGGCCAGATTGGGAATTTAGCCAGGACACCGGGGTTAACACCCCTACTCTTACGATAAGTGCCATGGGATCTTTAATGACCTCAGAGAGTCAGGACACCCGTTTAACGTCCCATCCGAAAGACGGCACCCTACCCAGGGCAGTGTCCCCAATCACTGCCCTGGGGCATTGGGATATTTTTGTTTGTTTTAGACCAGAGGAAAGAGTGCCTCCTACTGGCCCTCCAACACCACTTCCAGCAGCATCTGGTCTCCCATCCAGGGACTGACCAGGACCAACCCTGCTTAGCTTCAGAAGCAAGCCAGCAGTGGTATGCAGGGTGGTATGCTGCTGGTGGTGCAGGGGTATGAGGTAGTAACATGGTTATATACAGGAAGTACCAGGTAGTAACTTGAGTATATACAGGAAGTACAGGTACCGAGTCAATGTGCAGGGGTATGAGGTAGTAACATGGCTATATACAGGAAGTACCAGTACCGAGTCAATGTGCAGGAATATGAGGTAATAACATGTCTATATACAGGAAGTACCAGTACCGAGTCAATGTGGGTATGAGGTAGTCACATGGCTATATACAGGAAGTACCAGTACCGAGTCAATGTGCAGGGGTATGAGGTAGTGACATGGCTATATACAGGAAGTACCAGTACCGAGTCAATGTGCAGGGGTATGAGGTAGTAACATGGCTATATACAGGAAGTACCAGTACCGAGTCAATGTGCAGGGGTATGAGGTAGTAACATGGCTATATACAGGAAGTACCAGGTAGTAACATACAGGAAGTACCAGTACCGAGTCAATGTGCAGGGGTATGAGGTAGTAACATGTCTATATACAGGAAGTACCAGGTAGTAACATACAGGAAGTACCAGTACCGAGTCAATGTGCAGGGGTATGAGGTAGTCACATGGCTATATACAGGAAGTACCAGTACCGAGTCAATGTGCAGGGGTATGAGGGAGTAACATGGCTATATACAGGAAGTACCAGTACCGAGTCAATGTGCAGGGGTATGAGGTAGTCACATGTCTAGAAAGGTAGATACAGGGGGTAGATACAGGGCATTCGGAAAGTATTCAAACCCCTCGACTTTTTCCACATGTTGTTCCCGTTCCCGTTTGTTCCCGTTACAGCCTCATTCTAAAATCACAAAGGAAAAAAACTGAAGTATCATATATTTACATAAGTACTCAGACCCTTTAGTCAGTACTTTGTTGAAGCACCTTGGCAGCGAATACAGCCTTGAGTCTTCTTGGGTATGATGCTACAAGCTTGGCACACCTGTATTCACGGAGTTTCTCCCATTCTTCTCTGCAGATCCTCTCAAGCTCTGTCAGGTTGGATGGGGTTGCTTCGCTGCACAGCTATTTTCAGGTCTCTCCAGAGATGTTAGATCAGGTTCAAGTCCGGGCTCTTGCTGGGCCACTCAAGGACATTCAGACTTGTCCCGAAGCCACTCCTGCGTTGTCTTGGCTGTGTGCTTAGGGTTGTTGTCCTGTTGGAAGGTGAACCTTCGCCCCAGTCTGAGGTCCTGAGCGCTCTGGAGCAGGTTTCATCAAGGATCTCGCTGTACTTTTCTCCGTTCATCGTTCCCTCGATCCTAACTAGTCTCCAGTCCCTGCAGCTGAAAAACATCCCCATCCAATGATGCTGCCACCACCATGCTTCACTGTAAGGATAGTGACAGGTTTCCCCCAGACGTGATGCCTGGCATTCAGGCCAAAGAGTTCAATCTTGGTTTCATTATACCAGATAATCTTGGTCAGAGTCCCTTAGGTTCCTTTTGGCAAACTCCAAGTGGGCTGTCATGTGCCTTTAATTTAAGAGTGGCTTCCGTCTGGCCACTCAACCATAAAGGCCTGATTGGTGGAGTGCTGCTGAGATGGTTGTCCTTCTGGAAGGTTCTCCCATCTCCACAGAGGAACTCTAGAGGTCTGTCAGAGTGACCATCAGGTTCTTGGTCACCTCCCTGACCAAGGCCCTTCTCCCCCGATTGGTCAGTTTGGCCAGGCGGCCAGCTATAGGAAGAGTCTTGATGGTTCCAAACTTCTTTCATTTAAGATTGATGGACGCCACTGTATTCTTGGGGACCTTCACTACTGCAGAACATTTTTGGTACCCTTCCCCAGATCTGTGTCGCGATACAATCCTGTCTCGGAGCTCTACGGACAATTCCTTCGACCTCATGGCTTGGTTTCTGCTCTGACATGCACTGTCAACTGCGAGACCTTATATAGAATTGAATTTACCACAGGTGGACTCCAATCAAGTTGTAGAAACATCTCAAGGATGAAACAGGATGCACCTGAGCTCAAATTCCAAGCTCATAGCGAAGGGTCTGAATACTTATGTAAATAACGTCTATGATAGGCTCAGATTTGGTCCGGTCCGAACCAATCAAATTAGTTTTTTTGGGGGGGGGGCGGCGCTCATTACAATAATAACCATTGTGTAGAATAATGCCCAAATATTCAAAATGATGATATTGTATATTTCTACCTTTGCGCACCTATTCAGTATACATCACCCTGAAGAAAATGACCTTCATATCCATCATTATGCATTTCTATGTCGTACAGATCATGGACCCATGACATCATTCTGTTAATGTAATTCCGTTACCGGGTGTTAATCCACTTCAATTACCGTCGTTCAATAACAAAAATATATTTTTTTCAAACTCAAGGTGTGATGTCATAGCTGAACGCCCATTCTTTCTGCAGACGTCTTAGAATCTTAATTCAGAGCAGATATTTCACAGAGTCTTTGGAAAACATGGCACCATAAACTGAGGGAGATTTAACCCTTTAAAAAAATATATATATATTTTTTTAATAAAAAATAAATAAATGTTTTGTGTAACAGATGTATATCGTACTCTCCTTGTGTTGTGTTTTCTCCTAATAAATCACACCAGCCAGCGGTCCCAGTTGAGCACCATTTATTTCTGTTGCTGTTGTTAAATAGGAAACAGCACGTTGGTTGTGCAGGGCTTAACGATATTGATGGCTGTCGATGGCAAAATCCCTCGCATCACATTTTCATTTAACCCTAATTCTGTTACCAAACTTTTGCATCTGCACAGTTCTTAAGTTCCAGTAAATGTGTGTTTGTGAAATATTCTGTGTAAATTGTTCAAAGTAGTTCTCGTACATAGAGTTGTATGGTTTGTTAAACTTTGAAATCAAACGTTTTTTGTTTTGGCAGACATTTTAAAGTGAAAAATCGGAGTCATTCCGCTACCGTGGACATGCCCTAAGTGCTTTTCTTCTCTCTCTGTGGTAGAGAATGGAAAGGCAACACTAGAGAGAGTGATTCAGCCATATGACCGAGAGGACAGCTAGAGCCTCTCTTTTACATGTCGACGAGCAGGGAGACCGATTCTCATCTCATCTGGTCTCCTGGGACCCTCTGACTGTTCACACATTGCTGTTTCTCATTTCACGTGTCACACACAATTAAAACGCGCCTGTCGATTCCTGCATGGAGACCGCACTCCCTCCTCCCGCCCTCCCTACTTTCCTTTCCCTTTCTCCCTCCCTCCAGAGAGGGAGAGGGACACACACACACACAGCTAATTTTCAAGGTGTTCATCTCTGAGACAGCAGAAACGACACGGTGAAATGAAACCAAGAATGAAAGGTAAAGTAGAGGGACACAAAGACAACGGGATGTTGTTGTAGTGGGTTTAGTAAACACAAAGACATAGACATCATGGTTCTCACGCGTCAGCTGTCATTCAGTATTTACCCTTGTGTGTGTGTGTGTGTGGTTCCTCCTCCTCTACACTAACAGAAGCTACAGTAGTAAATGAGGCAGTGAGGTGACATCACCCTGAGCTAGCCTGGTCGCTACTAGCAACAAGCCATGCTGTAATGAAAGACTAATATTTCTCCTGACAGCGGTAGTTTAAATATCACTGCACTTGGGTGAAACCACTTTGTCACGGTGACACAGATCACAGACTCGTACCTCTGGTTAGAAACACTTTATTCTCCCTCCCTCCCTCCCTCTCTTTCTCTGTCTCTCCCACTATCCATCTCTACATTACCTGCTTACTGTCGTCTCTAATCAACACCATTTACTCCCTTCTCTCGCTCTCCCCTCTCTCTCCCCCCTCTTGCTCTCTTTTCCTCTCTCCCTCTCCCCCCTCGCTCTCTCTCCCCTCTTCTCTCTCGCGCGCTCTCTCTCCCCTCTCCCTTCTCACAATGCTTCTCCTCACTCTGTCTTCCCCTGAGATTTTTGTCTCGTCTCTGCAGCTACTAAACCCACTACAACAACAGACCCATTGTCTTTGTGTTTACTAAACCCACTACAACAACAGTCACATTGTCTTTGTGTTTACTAAACCCACTACAACAACAGTCACATTGTCTTTGTGTTTACTAAACCCACTACAACAACAGTCACATTGTCTTTGTGTTTACTAAACCCACTACAACAACAGACCCATTGTCTTTGTGTTTACTAAACCCACTACAACAACAGACCCATTGTCTTTGTGTTTAGGAATGTCCACCAGAGCTTTTGCCAGAAAATGTAATGTTCATTTCTCTACCATAAGCCGTCTCCAACGTTGTTTTAGAGAATTTGTCAGCCGGCCTCACAACCGTAGACCACGTGTATGGCGTCGTGTGGGCGAGCGGTTTGCTGCTTTTAACGTTGCTAACAGAGTGCCCCATGGTGGTGGAGGGGTTATGGTATGGGGCAGGCATAAGCTACGGACAACGAACACAATTGCATTTTATCAATGACAATTTGAATGCACAAAAATACTGTGACGAGATCCTGAGGCCCATTGTGATGCCCATTGTTTTTTAAGCCATCTGTAATCAACAGATGCATATCTGTATGCCCAGTCATGTGAAATCCATAGATTAGGGCCTAATGAATTTATTTCAATTGACTGATTTCATCATATGAACTGTAACTCAGTAACATGAATTAATCATGTTGCGCTTATATTTTTGTTCAGTATATATAATAATATACACTGATTGAACAAAAACACTAAGAACACCTGCTCTTGGTGTGCTAGCAGATACCCATAGACTTCCAGTCATTGCGCTAACGCTAGTTAGCATTGACTAGCAAAATTACCTGTAACTTCCTTCATACTGGGCACAGAGACATAACAATGGTATCCATGAGCTCATCTGACTCTGGGGAAGTAGATAAAGGGCCTCAATGCCAAAATCCCAAAGTATCCATTTAATGAATCCCACAGTACCCAAACACCCTCTTTATCTCACACATACAGTACACACTGTGCAGTAATTAGAATCCATAGAGCAGCTTTAAGTGATACAGTCTACTGTGTGCTCACACCTCTGCCTCTATCACTTTCTCTGTGTCTTCTGTTGCTGTCTATCGTCTGCCCTCTTCTGTTGCTCTCTCTCTCTCTCTCCCTCCCTCTCTCTCGTCTGCCCTCTTCTGTTGCCCTCGCTCGCTCTCTCTCTCTCTCTCTCTCGTCTGCCCTCTTCTGTTGCCGTCGCGCTCTCTCTCTCGTCTGCCCTCTTCTGTTGCCGTCTCTCTCTCTCTCTCTCGTCTGCCCACTTCTGTTGTCGTCTCTCTCTCTCTCGTCTGCCCTCTTCTGTTGCCGTCTCTCTCGCTCGCCTGCCCTCTTCTGTTGCCGTCTCTCTCTCTCTCGTCTGCCCTCCTCTGTTGCTGTCTCTTAGTATTCTGTTGCTGTCTCTCTCGTCTGCCCTCTTCTGTTGCTGTCTCTCTCGTCTGCTCTCCTCTGTTGCTGTCTCTCTCGTCTGCCCTCTTCTGTTGCTGTCTCTTAGTATTCTGTTGCTGTCTCTCTTGTCTGCCCTCCTCTGTTGCTGTCTCGTTCATCTGCTCTCCTCTGTTGCTGTCTCGCTCATCTGCTCTCCTCTGTTGCTGTCTCGCTCATCTGCTCTCCTCTGTTGCTGTCTCTCTTGTCTGCCCTCTTCTGTTGCTGTCTTAGTATTCTGTCGCTGTCTCTCTCGTCTGCCATCCTCTCTCTTCCTGTCCTGTTTGTAAAAGTGTAAAAGTAAACAATTGTTTTAATAGTAATTTCACCTCGCCTGCAAATTCCTTGTAAACCATGTTGTACTTTTTCACTGTCTGTATTTCACCTCTTATAATTTGTGCAAATAAATACAACTAATTAGAATATATAGAGCAACTTGAAGTGATACAGTCTACTGTGTGCTCAATCTACCTCGGTTCTCTCTCCATCTGCCCTCGTCTGTCACTTTCGGTGTCTTGCCTGGTGTCTCTCTCCATCATATCCTATTCTTCTGTTGCTGTCTCTGTGTCTTGCCTGGTGTCTCTCTCCATCATATTCTATTCTTCTGTTGCTGTCTCTGTCTTGCCTGGTGTCTCTCTCCATCATATCCTATTCTTCTGTTGCTGTCTCTGTGTCTTGCCTGGTGTCTCTCTCCATCATATCCTATTCTTCTGTTGCTGTCTCTGTGTCTTGCCTGGTGTCTCTCTCCATCATATCCTATTCTTCTGTTGCTATCTCTGTCTTGCCTGGTGTCTCTCTCCATCATATCCTATTCTTCTGTTGCCGTCTCTGTGTCTTGCCTGGTGTCTCTCTCCATCATATCCTATTCTTCTGTTGCCGTCTCTGTGTCTTGCCTGGTGTCTCTCTCCATCATATCCTATTCTTCTGTTGCTGTCTCTGTGTCTTGCCTGGTGTCTCTCTCCATCATATCCTATTCTTCTGTTGCTGTCTCTGTGTCTTGCCTGGTGTCTCTCTCCATCATATCCTATTCTTCTGTTGCTGTCTCTGTGTCTTGCCTGGTGTCTCTCTCCATCATATCCTATTCTTCTGTTGCTATCTCTGTCTTGCCTGGTGTCTCTCTACATCATATCCTATTCTTCTGTTGCTGTCTGTGTCTTGCCTGGTGTCTCTCTCCATCATATCCTATTCTTCTGTTGCTATCTCTGTCTTGCCTGGTGTCTCTCTCCATCATATCCTATTCTTCTGTTGCTGTCTCTGTGTCTTGTCTGGTGTCTCTCTCCATCATATCCTATTCTTCTGTTGCCGTCTCTGTGTCTTGCCTGGTGTCTCTCTCCATCATATCCTATTCTTCTGTTGCTGTCTCTGTGTCTTGCCTGGTGTCTCTCTCCATCATATCCTATTCTTCTGTTGCTGTCTCTGTGTCTTGCCTGGTGTCTCTCTCCATCATATCCTATTCTTCTGTTGCCGTCTCTGTGTTTTGTCTAGTGTGTTTCTAGTATTTCAATCCAAAACGGTCAAGGGGATACTGGAGTAGCTTAACTTGTTTTGTGCCTGTGTCTAGGTCACCTAAATCACCCTCTTCCCTACCATTTGCCCCTGGCTGCTGCTGTTCTAAGTGCTCCACTGGCCTGCTGTTCTCATCTGTCCTCCTTGGCTCATCTGAAAAGGTAGAAAGGTAGAGGTGCATACATGCCATTAGTTAGTTTTAAAGGGCACTTGTACTTCCTGATTTGGTTTATTAAGAAATGCTACAGGCCCTGATTGAATTCAAACTGCGAGTTGGTTTCGGGGTGTGGTTTGATGTGGATGTCTTGTGTGTGTGTGTGTTCGCAGGTGGGAAGACTTAGCCAAATGATTTTGCCAATTCGCTTCAGCCGGCTGGTGTGAGACCACCAGACTTTGACTTTGGATATCCGTTAATAAATGACAATGTAAACGGGACAGTATTTTCATGTTGCACTTGTTTCAGTAGTCTCATTAAATACCTTCGATATTTGAATACGAATTTCTACAAATGTATAGTTGGGTTTGAGGTTTTTAAGTCAATGAAATGTGGAGCTATTGGAACTGTAACATATTGTCCCGTGTACATTGTATAATTTACCGATGGTCCCTAACTAGCCCTATAGGGATTTCCAAAGTCAACCCAAATTTACCACAGACATTATTATGATCGGGTCACATACAGCTGCACTCCGAGCTGATGATTACTTGTGTGCTGCCAGCGTCGGGAATGTTGGCATGACTGAAACAAACCCAACTTTAATTTAAGTTGTGATGCAGTTTTGGACGAGACTGACTTTATGACCAAAATGATCCTATTTACACTTCGTAGTACATTTTGACAGTAGAATAAATGTTGTTGACTCATATCGAGGGGCGTGTGTCGGTCTGGGAGGAGGGGTGGGTGTGTGGCAATGCACTGCCGTTTGGTGTGCAGCACGTTGGCAGTGCATGCTGGGACTTGTAGTTCAGCGCATCGCGGGCTGTATAGAAAACGGGGCAACATTTATTGTCAACTCAAATGATTGCGCGGGCCAGATAGAAATGTGTCACGGGCCGGATTCGGCCAGCAGACCTTGAGTTTAACACACGTGCCCTAGGCTATATGAATATAAAAAGAGACACTTGCCAACAAAAAAAAAACATATCTTTAGAATGGAATAAGTTATAACCTCTTATGATTAATTTAATTGTGTCAGTTCCACCAGATAATGTGAGATTGTTAGATTACATAACTAAAAAGGACCTTGGTATTTTCAATATTTGACACAATCTACCCACAAAGCTGGCCATCTTTTCCCCTCTCTTTCTGGCTGCCCTCCCGTCTCTTCTAAGTTTGTTTTTGTCATATACACCTGATGTACATGGAGTACCCAGTGTAATGAAGTGCTTCCTTGCAGGTTAACCGCTCAACAATGCAACAACAATAGAACAAGTCAGTAGCTAAGTGAATAAAGACAGTAAAAATAATTAAATGCTCAATTAAATGATTTCACCAATTTAATAAATGGGCAGTGTTTAACAAATAGTTAAATAGCCTACAGTGCATTAGGAAAGTATTCAGACCCCTTGATTTCGTTACGTTACAGCCTTATTCTAAAATGTATTAAATTGTGTTTTTTCCCCCCTCAAATCTACATACATATCTCATAATGACAAAGCAAAAACAGGTTTTTAGAATTTTTTGTAAATGTACTCAAAATAAAAAACTGAAAAATTACATTTACATAAGTATTCAGACCCTTTACTCAGTACTTTGTTGAAGCACCTTTGGCAGCGATTACAGTCTCAAGTCTTCTTCGGTATGACACTACAAGCTTGGCACACCTGTATTCAGGGAGTTTATCCCATTCTTCTCTGCAGATCCTCTCAAACTCTGTCAGGTTGGATGGGGAGAGTTGCTGGTCTCTCCAGTGATGTTAGATCGGGTTCAAGTTCAGGCTCTGGCTGGGCCACTCAAGGACATTCAGAGACTTGTCCCGAAGCCACTCCTGCATTGTTTTGGCTGTGTGCTTAGGGTCGGTTTCCCGTTTCCCTTCGCCCCAGTCTGATAACCTGCTCCAGAGCACAGGACTTCATCAAGGATCTCTCTGTACTTTGCTCCATTCATCTTTCCCTCGATCCTGACTAGTCTCCCAGTCCCTGCCGCTGAAAAAAATCCCCACAGCATGTTGCCACCACCACCAAGCTTCACCGTAAGGATGGTGCCAGGTTTCCTCCAGATGTGACACTTGGCATTCAGGCCAAAGAGTTCAATCTTGGTTTCATTATACGAGAGAATCTTGTTTCTCATGGTCTTAGAGTCCTTTAGGTGCCGTTTGGCAAACTCCAAGTGGGCTGTCACGTGCCTTTTACTGAGGAGTGGCTTCCGTCTGGCCACTCTACCATAAAGGCCTGATTGGTGGAGCGCTGCAGAGATGGTGGTCCTTCTGGAAGGTTCTCCCATCTCCACAGAGGAACTCTGGAGCTCTGTTAGAGTGACCATCGGGACTTGGTCACTTCCCTGAAAAAGGCTGGTTGGTTGGTTGTAGTAGAGGACAGATCAGCTGGTTGGTTGGTTGGTTGTAGAGGACAGATCAGCTGGTTGGTTGTAGTAGAGGACAGATCAGCTGGGTGGTTGGTTGTAGTAGAGGACAGATCAGCTGGGTGGTTGGTTGTAGTAGAGGACAGATCAGCTGGGTGGTTGGTTGTAGTAGAGGACAGATCAGCTGGGTGGTTGGTTGTAGTAGAGGACAGATCAGCTGGGTGGTTGGTTGTAGTAGAGGACAGATCAGCTGGGTGGTTGGTTGTAGTAGAGGACAGATCAGCTGGGTGGTTGGTTGTAGTAGAGGACAGATCAGCTGGGTGGTTGGTTGTAGTAGAGGACAGATCAGCTGGGTGGTTGGTTGTAGTAGAGGACAGATCAGCTGGTTGGTTGGTTGGTTGTAGTAGAGGACAGATCAGCTGGGTGGTTGGTTGTAGTAGAGGACAGATCAGCTGGTTGGTTGGTTGGTTGTAGTAGAGGACAGATCAGCTGGTTGGTTGTAGTAGAGGACAGATCAGCTGGCTGACGTTATGGTCTCTCCCCCCCCCCGTCTGACGTTATGGTCTCTCCCCCCCCGTCTGACGTTATGGTCTCTCCCCCCCCGTCTGACGTTATGGTCTCTCCCCCCCCGTCTGACGTTATGGTCTCCCCCCCCCCGTCTGACGTTATGGTCTCCCCCCCCCGTCTGACGTTATGGTCTCTCCCCCCCCGTCTGACGTTATGGTCTCTCCCCCCCCGTCTGACGTTATGGTCTCTCCCTTCTCTCTGTTAGTGTTTCTGCTGCATCGTTTTGGAGAGCGAGAGAGAGAGGAGGCAGGAAGTGGAGGGTTGATTGTCCTTCATTTCCGTCCCTTCTCTCCACTTTAGTAAAACTCCAGATCCTGCTGATTTACAGTCACGTAACAAACATCAGTTTCAATGTTTACAAGACAATGTGCCTCTTTTCCACGAACAAACCGCATTGGTTTGGCAGCAGGGCAGTGGCAGAGCTACAGATCATTTACACTGGCTAGATGAGACGTTTATGACTGTGTACAGCTACAGAAGCGTTAGATACACTGAGGCAGGCACACACACGCGTTTAGCCTTTGTTAAATGATTAACACACTACTACAGAAGAATTAGAAACACACAGACAGACGGACAGAGACAGACAGACAGACAGATAGAGACACAGAGACAGACAGACTCAGAGGGAGAGGAGAGAGACACACAGAGGGAGAGGAGAAAGACACACAGAGGGAGAGGAGAGAGAGAGAGAGAGGAGAGAGAGGAGAGAGAAAGACAGGGTTTAAGCTCAGTCACACTTAGCACTTCAAACCACTTACTAGATATCTCTGCCCCCGAGGCAACAGCAAACATCACGGTTGTCACGTCTGCTTTCCTAATTAAAACCTTGATAGAACGTATGGCAGTGTTCCAAACGGCACCCTATTCCCCATGTAGTGCACTACTTTGGACCAGGGCCCGTAGGGCTCCATTTGAGAAGCAGCCTCTGTCGCACCACAGAACAGATGGGATTAAATCATCTTTAAATATGGTCTCTTAATGTAATCTCTCTTGGTAAGAATTTTACTATGCTAAATCCAAATCTCCCTGTTCTGGTTAAAATGGAGAAAAAAAAATCACTGAGTTAGCAACAGGTAACGGCCGTGCTAGCTGCGGGCAACGGCCGTGCTAGCTACGGGCAACGGCCGTGCTAGCTACGGGCAACGGCCGTGCTAGCTAGAGGTAACGGCCGTGCTAGCTACAGGCAACGGCCGTGCTAGCTACAGGCAACGGCCGTGCTAGCTACAGGCAACGGCCGTGCTAGCTACAGGCAACGGCCGTGCTAGCTACAGGCAACGGCCGTGCTAGCTACAGGCAACGGCCGTGCTAGCTACAGGCAACGGCCGTGCTAGCTACAGGTAACGGCCGTGCTAGCTACAGGTAACGGCCGTGCTAGCTACAGGTAACGGCCGTGCTAGCTACAGGCAACGGCCGTGCTAGCTACAGGCAACGGCCGTGCTAGCTACATGCAACGGCCGTGCTAGCTACAGGTAACGGCCGTGCTAGCTACAGGTAACGGCCGTGCTAGCTACAGGTAACGGCCGTGCTAGCTACAGGTAACGGCCGTGCTAGCTACAGGTAACGGCCGTGCTAGCTACAGGTAACGGCCGTTCTAGCTGATAGACAACTGAAATAATTGAACACTATGAAAAACCTTGGTCAAGAATAGTTTAAGACAATAAGGAGAAAAAAAAGACATTTTTTTTCATAAATGTATCAAATGGCTAAAAACTGGGTCCTCCAATTGATTCATATCTACAGTGAACTAACAGTGGAATATCTGAGACAGACATGTGAATGAACACTGGTCTGAGAGACAACAGCTCAAAGAGCAACAGAGACATGGAGATGAACAGATCAGCTTTAACCAACTGCTTAAAGTGCTGCTTTCTTGTGCGTGTGTGTGTGTGTAAACAAACAAAAAGGTGACATTTTGTTAATCCCCCACAAGGTCAAATGCTATTTCTATGGGATTTAGGGTTAAGGTAGAATTAGGTTTAGGGGTTAGGAAAAATAAGATTATGAATGGCTATAAAATTTGTCCCTACAAGGTTACTTAAACAAGACTGTGTGCGAGCATGGCGAGCATGGCTAGCATGGCTACCTAGGCCTACTACCTAGGCCAGTGCTGCTGGTAACATTACGGCTATACAGTACTTTACCGAATCCCTAGTGGGATCAATGAGAATGGGTTGGCGTAAATAACCCTTAATATGACCCATATGGTTGCTGGCATCGTGGGGAGAGGAAGTCCCCAGTGTTTGCTGTAGTCTTCTGTGGAGTAAAGTTTTTAAATTTTTTTTTATGTCTCTTGGCCTTTTAATGGATAAATTACTAAAATGTTAATGTAATAGATTTCAATTAATTCTGTATGTAAAAGGGAACTTTACCCACTCATATAAACCATCCCTGGTGAAACAAACTTTTGCTGGGCTTAAATGTTGCAGTCGTTTATGTGCATTAGTCTACATGTCATTCAGTGATAGGATAGTGATATGCCTAAGCTATCTGTCGAGCCAACAAGCAAGTCTCTGGCCGGCGCGACGCAGCAGCAGCAACAGACACCTCTTAGCTGAGGACAGTAAGAGCTGCCTGCACAACAGCTTCAGGCAACAGCTTCACTACAGATTTATTACAAATTGATCCATTAGATAGCACTGCTGTGTTTCACCCTCTCTGGCTGTTCAACCCCCCCTCCCTCCTCTCTCTCTCTCTCTGCCAGCCTCTCCCTAATGGTAGCGTGTATTAAACTGGAAGTAGTTTAGTGGAACATATCCACCCACTACACAGAGCGGATGTACTCTCCAGACAGACACTCGAGAAGAGACGGGTACAGATGGCACCCTACAACTAGGAGGGTACAGATGGCACCCTACAACTAGGAGGGTACAGATGGCACCCTACAACTACTAGAGAAGAGGGTACAGATGGCACCCTACAACTAGGAGGGTACAGATGGCACCCTACAACTACTAGAGAAGAGGGTACAGATGGCACCCTACAACTAGGAGGGTACAGATGGCACCCTACAACTAAAGAAGGGTACAGATGGCACCCTACAACTAGAGAAGAGGGTACAGATGGCACCCTACAACTAGAGAAGAGGGTACAGATGGCACCCTACAACTAGAGAAGAGGGTACAGATGGCACCCTACAACTAGAGAAGAGGGTACAGATGGCACCCTACAACTAGAGAAGAGGGTACAGATGGCACCCTACAACTAGAGACGGGTACAGATGGCACCCTACAACTAGAGACGGGTACAGATGGCACCCTACAACTAGAGACGGGTACAGATGGCACCCTACAACTAGAGACGGGTACAGATGGCACCCTACAACTAGAGAAGGGTACAGATGGCACCCTACAACTAGAGAAGGGTACAGATGGCACCCTACAACTAGAGACGGGTACAGATGGCACCCTACAACTAGAGACGGGTACAGATGGCACCCTACAACTAGAGGAGGGTACAGATGGCACCCTACAACTAGAGGAGGGTACAGATGGCACCCTACAACTAGAGGAGGGTACAGATGGCACCCTACAACTAGAGGAGGGTACAGATGGCACCCTACAACTAAAGAAGGGTACAGATGGCACCCTACAACTAAAGAAGGGTACAGATGGCACCCTACAACTAAAGAAGGGTACAGATGGCACCCTACAACTAAAGAAGGGTACAGATGGCACCCTACAACTAAAGAAGGGTACAGATGGCACCCTACAACTAGAGAAGGGTACAGATGGCACCCTACAACTAGAGAAGGGTACAGATGGCACCCTACAACTAGAGAAGGGTACAGATGGCACCATACAACTAGAGAAGAGGAGGGTACAGATGGCACCCTACAACTACAGAAGAGGAGGGTACAGATGGCACCCTACAACTAGAGAAGAGGGTACAGATGGCACCCTACAACTAGAGACGGGTACAGATGGCACCCTACAACTAGAGACGGGTACAGATGGCACCCTACAACTAGAGAAGGGTACAGATGGCACCCTACAACTAGGAGGGTACAGATGGCACCCTACAACTAGAGACGGGTACAGATGGCACCCTACAACTAGGAGGGTACAGATGGCACCCTACAACTAGAGACGGGTACAGATGGCACCCTACAACTAGAGAAGAGGAGGGTACAGATGGCACCCTACAACTAGAGAAGAGACGGGTACAGATGGCACCCTACAACTAGAGACGAGAAGGGTACAGATGGCACCCTACAACTAGAGAAGAGAAGGGTACAGATGGCACCCTACAACTAGAGAATAGGAGGGTACAGATGGCACCCTATCTATCCTACCCTGCCTTTCTAAAGTCTTCGAAAGCCAAGTTAACAAACAGATCACCGACCATTTCGAATCTTACCGCACCTTCTCCGCTATGCAATCTGGTTTCAGAGCTGGTCATGGGTGCACCTCAGCCACGCTCAAGGTCCTAAACGATATCATAACCACCATCGATAAGAGACATTACTGTGCAGTCGTCTTCATCAACTTGGCCAAGGCTTTCAACTCTGTCAATCACCGTATTCTTATTGGCAGACTCAACAGCCTTGGTTCCTCAAATGACTGCCTCGCCTGGTTCACCAACTACTTCTCAGAGTTCAGTGTGTCAAATCGGAGTGCTACATCGGGGTGCCACAGGGTTCAATTCTCGGGCCGACTCTTTTCTCTGTATATATCAATGATGTCGCTCTTGCTGCTGGTGATTCTCTGATCCACCTCTACGCAGACGACACCATTCTGTATACTTCTGGCCCTTCTTTGGACACTGTGTTAACTAACCTCCAGACGAGATTCAATGACAAACAACTCTCCTTCCGTGGCCTCCAACTGCTCTTAAATGCAAGTAAAACTAAATGCATGCTCTTCAACCGATCGCTGCCCACACCTGCCCGCCCGTCCAGCATCACTACTCTGGACGGTTCTGACCTAGAATATGTGGACAACTACAAATACCTAGGTGTCTGGTTAGACTGTAAACTCTCCAATCCAAAATTAAATCAATTTCGCAACAAAGCATCCTTCACTCATGCTTCCAAACATACCCTCGTAAAACTGACTATCCTACCATCATTGACTTCTGCGATGTCATTTACAAAATAGCCTCCGACACTCTACTCAGCAAATTGGATGTAGTCTATCACAGTGCCATCTGTTTTGTCACCAAAGCCCCATATACTACCCACCACTGCGTCCTGTATGCTCTCGTTGGCTGGCCCTCGCTTCATATTCGTCGCCAAACCCACTGGTGCCAGGTCATCTATAAGTCTTTGCTAGGTAAAGCCCCGCCTTATCTCAGCTCACTGGTCACCATAGCAACACCCACCCATAGCACGCGCTCCAGCAGGTATATTTCACTTGTCATCCACAAAGCCAACTCCTCTTTGGCCGCCTTTCCTTCCAGTTCTCTGCTGCCAATGACTGGAATGAATTTCAAAAATCACTGAAGCTGGAGACTTATATTTCCCTCACTAACTTTAAACATCAGATGTCAGAGCAGGTTACCGATCACTGTACCTGATCGCTGTGTTCACCCTATAATGTCCAGGGTATAACCTAGGATCCCTCCCCCCTCCTTCATATGGATCCCTCCTCCCCTCCTTCATATGGATCCCTCCCTCCCCCCCTCCTTCATATGGATCCCTCCCCCCTCCTTCATATGGATCCCTCCCCCCTCCTTCATATGGATCCCTCCCCCCTCCTTCATATGGATCCCTCCCCCCCTCCTTCATATGGATCCCTCCCCCCTCCTTCATATGGATCCCTCCCCCCTCCTTCATATGGAGCCCTCCTCCCCTCCTTCATATGGATCCCTCCTCCCCTCCTTCATATGGATCCCTCCCCCCTCCTTCATATGGATCCCTCCCCCCTCCTTCATATGGATCCCTCCCCCGCTCCTTCATATGGATCCCTCCCCCGCTCCTTCATATGGATCCCTCCCCCCTCCTTCATATGGATCCCTCCCCCCCTCCTTCATATGGATCCCTCCCCCCTCCTTCATATGGATCCCTCCCCCGCTCCTTCATATGGATCCCTCCCCCCTCCTTCATATGGATCCCTCCCCCTCCTTCATATGGATCCCTCCCCCCTCCTTCATATGGATCCCTCCCCCCTCCTTCATATGGATCCCTCCCCCGCTCCTTCATATGGATCCCTCCCCCCTCCTTCATATGGATCCCTCCCCCCTCCTTCATATGGATCCCTCCCCCCTCCTTCATATGGATCCCTCCCCCCTCCTTCATATGGATCCCTCCCCCCTCCTTCATATGGATCCCTCCCCCTCCTTCATATGGATCCCTCCCCCCTCCTTCATATGGATCCCTCCCCCCTCCTTCATATGGATCCCTCCCCCCTCCTTCATATGGATCCCTCCCCCCTCCTTCATATGGATCCCTCTCCCCCTCCTTCATATGGATCCCTCCCCCCTCCTTCATATGGATCCCTCCCCCCTCCTTCATATGGATCCCTCCCTCCTCCCCTCCTTCATATGGATCCCTCCCTCCTCCCCTCCTTCATATGGATCCCTCCCTCCTCCCCTCCTTCATATGGATCCCTCCCCCCTCCTTCATATGGATCCCTCCCCCCCTCCTCCATATGGATCCCTCCCCCCTCCTTCATATGGATCCCTCCCCCCTCCTTCATATGGATCCCTCCCCCCTCCTTCATATGGATCCCTCCCCCCTCCTTCATATGGATCCCTCCCCCCCTCCTTCATATGGATCCCTCCCCCCCTCCTTCATATGGATCCCTCCCCCCTCCTTCATATGGATCCCTCCCCCCCTCCTTCATATGGATCCCTCCCCCCTCCTTCATATGGATCCCTCCTCCCCTCCTTCATATGGATCCCTCCCCCCTCCTTCATATGGATCCCTCCCCCCCTCCTTCATATGGATCCCTCCCTCCCCCCTCCTTCATATGGATCCCTCCCCCCTCCTTCATATGGATCCCTCCCCCCTCCTTCATATGGATCCCTCCCCCCTCCTTCATATGGATCTCTCCCTCCCCCCCTCCTTCATATGGATCTCTCCCTCCCCCCCTCCTTCATATGGAGCCCTCCCCCCCTCCTTCATATGGATCCCTCCCCCCTCCTTCATATGGATCTCTCCCTCCCCCCCTCCTTCATATGGATCTCTCCCTCCCCCCTCCTTCATATGGAGCCCTCCTCCCCTCCTTCATATGGATCCCTCCCCCCTCCTTCATATGGATCCCTCCCCCCTCCTTCATATGGATCCCTCCCCCCTCCTTCATATGGATCCCTCCCCCCCTCCTTCATATGGATCCCTCCTCCCCTCCTTCATATGGATCCCTCCCCCCTTCCTTCATATGGATCCCTCCCCCCTTCCTTCATATGGATCCCTCCCCCCTCCTTCATATGGATCCCTCCCCCCTCCTTCATATGGATCCCTCCCTCCTCCCCTCCTTCATATGGATCCCTCCCTCCCCCTCCTTCATATGGATCCCTCCCCCGCTCCTTCATATGGATCCCTCCCCCCCTCCTTCATATGGATCCCTCCCCCCTCCTTCATATGGATCCCTCCCGCCCTCCTTCATATGGATCCCTCCCCCCCTCCTTCATATGGATCCCTCCCTCCCCCTCCTTCATATGGATCCCTCCTCCCCTCCTTCATATGGATCCCTCCCCCGCTCCTTCATATGGATCCCTCCCCCCTCCTTCATATGGATCCCTCCCCCCTCCTTCATATGGATCCCTCCCCCCTCCTTCATATGGATCCCTCCCCCCTCCTTCATATGGATCCCTCCTCCCCTCCTTCATATGGATCCCTCCCCCCTCCTTCATATGGATCCCTTCTCCTTCATATGGATCCCTCCCCCTCCTTCATATGGATCCCTCCCCCCCTCCTTCATATGGATCCCTCCCCCCTCCTTCATATGGATCCCTCCCCCCTCCTTCATATGGATCCCTCCCCCCTCCTTCATATGGATCCCTCCCCCCTCCACATGGATCCCTCCCCCCCTCCACATGGATCCCTCCCCCCCTCCACATGGATCCCTCCCCCCCTTCACATGGATCCCTCCCCCCTTCACATGGATCCCTCCCCCCTTCACATGGATCCCTCCCCCCTCCATATGGATCCCTCCCCCTCCTCCATATGGATCCCTCCCCCCTCCTCCATATGGATCCCTCCCCCCTCCTCCATATGGATCCCTCCTCCCTCCTCCATATGGATCCCTCCCCCCTCCTCCATATGGATCCCTCCCCCCTCCTTCATATGGATCCCTCCCACTCTCTATAAAACTGATCAATTTAGTCCACATCATAATTCAACTGATCACAGACAGACACAAACACAGGCTAGAAATGTCTTTCTAATAATTGCTGATTAGATATGGATTATTGATCTGGTGTCAAGAGATCTGGTGTCAAGACGTTACACCTTGCTACCATTTTGTGTCTTTCAACAACATGGCGTCCAGATGTATTGGAGGTCCCATTACCAGAGAGGAGGGGAAAGCAATAAGGTATTCTGTGTGTCAGTGTTTGTATTAGTGTGTGTGCGCGCTCTGTGTGCGTGCATATCGGTGTGTGTGTGTGTGCATGCATATCAGTGTGTGTGTGTGTGTGTGTGTGTGTGTGTGTGTGTGTGTGTGTGTGTGTGTGTGTGTGTGTGTATCTGTGCCAATAAGTCAATAATGACTGCACCTTACCTCCATTATTCACAGCTGTGAATTCTAAACGACATCCTATTCCCTATGTAGTGCACTACTTTTGATTAGGGCCCATAGGACTCTGGTCAAAGGTAGTGCACTACATAGGGAATAGTGTCCCATTTGTGTCCCTCGGTTCAAAGAAAAACACTTCATCTTCTAATGAAAGGGGAGTCAAAGGCTTGACAGAGTGCTGTTTAACAGAACTCAGAGACAAGTCTTCCTCTGGCAGTGCCACTAGTTGCAGCGGGGAGCGACAATCTATTCTATTTAAATAGTTCCCTCAGATCCTATTGTGTTGTCCTGTCTTCTCTCTCCTCATCCTTCTAGTGTCCCAGACTACACTACAGTAGAGGGGGGGGGGGGGTCATCCTTCTAGTGTCCCAGACTACACTACAGTAGAGGTGGGGGGGGGGTCATCCTTCTAGTGTCCCAGACTACACTACAGTAGAGGAGGGGTCATCCTTCTAGTGTTCCAGACTACACTACAGTAGAGGTGGGGGGGGGGGGGGGGGGGTCATCCTTCAGTGTCCCAGACTACACTACAGTAGAGGGGTCCAGGGGCCTCTCAGGCCAGGGGCACAACAATGTATGAATTAATGGTTGGATCAAGCAGCAAGGAGCCATGGTAAGTTGCTAGCTAGCATTAAACTTATCTTATAAAAAAACAATCAATCTTCACATAATCACTAGTTAACTACACATGGTTGATGATATTACTAGTTTAACTAGCTTGTCCTACGTTGCATATAATCAATGCGGTGCCTGTTAATTTATCATTGAATCACAGCCTACTTCAACTTCGCCAAACGGGTGATGATTTAACAAAAGTGCATTCGTGAAAAAAGCACAATCGTACCTAACCATAAACATCAATGCCTTTCTTAAAATCAATACACAGAAGTATATATTTTTAAACCTGCATATTTAGTTAAAAGAAATTAATGTTAGCATGTTAGCATGTTTATTTGAGACTAAATAGATTTAATTTATGTATTAAGTTAAAATAAAAGTGTTCATTCAGTATTGTTGTAATTGTCATTTTTTAAAATATATATATATATATAAAAATAGGCCGATTAATTGGTATCGGCTTTTTTTTGGTCCTCCAATATTGAATAATTTGGTCCTCCTCCAGTATCAGTATTGAAAAATCCGAAAAATCGGTCGACCTCTAGTAGAAATGATAGCGGATCTAAATGAATACAGTTTCTTGACTGTATCGAACTCACTAATAATAATCACCTAAATGAAATATTATCAATCAGAGAGTATCTAAAATTCCCCAAAATGAGAGACAGTCCATTATCTTTTGTACATTTTGACGGCGAGGACATTTTCAGTGCGATCCCCAGGACCTCGCTGAAGACCAAATACGTCCCCCATGCAAAATGAGTTTGACACCCCTGGCATAAATGGACAATTAGACATGAAGCCTTTCAGATATTGATGGACTAGCCTACATTTGGTAGACTGATCTGTATCACTGCAAAACAAGGCAGGAAAAACCTTGGAAAAGGTAAGAGAACACAACCCTTAGTGAACTTTCTGGGAGAAAACAGATTCCATCATGTTTTGCACCACAGGTCAAACAACACAACTATGTTAGTGGCAAAAATACATTCCTGTTAACATGGGTAGAATGGTGCTGATAGTATTGGATAGCCATAGTAGTACAACACAACAGTGGTAGGGCTGGCACAATTACCGTATAAGCGACGGTTGTAGATGAATACAAAATAACCGGCATAACCGTTTACACAACAGCTGGCTGAAGACGGAACAGCCAGGCCTTCATGCGGTTGAGTCTGTTTCTGCGATAACACGGATGAAATTACGAAACTGATGTTGCCCCATTCTAAAACTAGGAAGGTGTTGCAGCAAACAATTAAGAGAAGGAGCTTGAAAGCGCTAACTCTGGCAATTTGACAGGTAAACTCATGGATACACTCACAATGGCTGCCTGGTATTGCGATGCAATCATCTCCATGGTAATGTAGAATGTTCATTTAAATGATGGTCAATTATGTGGCTCATGCAATGGAATGAACTAAATATAAAATCAACATGTAAGTCTTGGTCCCATGTTTCATGAGCTGAAATAAACATCCCAGAAATGTTCTATGCACAAAAAACATATTTCTCTCAAATGTTGTTCACACATTTGTTTACATCCCTGTAAGTGAGCATTTCTTATTTGCCAAGATATTCCATCCACTTGACAGTTGTGGCATATCAAGAAGCTGATTAAACAGCATGATCATTACACAGGTGCACCTTGTGCCGGGGACAAAAGGCCACAACACAATGCCCCAGATGTCTACAGAAAGAAAGAAAGAAAGCGTCTGTGTGTGTCTCATTCCTGCCAGTGTGCCAGGCCTGTGTCTCAGCCCAATATCTTAAAACAACACATGAGAAGCACTGCAACAGCCAATTACTCTAGTTGTTGGCATGACCAGAAAAACATATTTTGAGGAGAACAATGACAGACAAACAGAGACAGACAGCGAGAGAGCGAGAAGCCTGCTTGTCTTGTGAGAGCACCATGTGCTGCCTGACTATCAGTATGGGCTGACAGACAGATACTTATTTTAATAAATGTTCAGCACTTGAACAGCCCCATCAAGAGCTCTTTGACGGAACATTGTAAATTAATGCTCTGGACAAAGGAACGCTGTCCTAGAAGGTAACAATGTAGCCAGGCAGATAACAGAGGGGGAAAAAAACGATTTTCCAAACACTCGACGTTTGAGGGACAAATAACAAAGCAGGATTATTCATACGGCCCAACCATATCAAGTGCAGTCTTATGTGTGTAGAGGATGTCACTGAAGCACTGGTGATAGAAGAACATTTCAATGGTAATAAATAAACCATCTAAGAACCCTAGTACTGGAATGTTAAACAGTCAATCCTCTGATGAATTACCCTGTATCATCTAAGAGTCTAACAGAATCCATTCATACATACAACGACTCCATTTCAATGGAGAAATAGCCCACTACTTTTAAATCAAATGTAGCCTATTTATGAAGGCTTTTTTTTTTACACCAGTTGTCACAAAGTGCTTTCACCGTACAGGGATTCTTCAAATCCCTAACAAGAAAATAAAAAAAATAAGAACCAAACAGAGAAAAAAATGTCTCCTTCAATTTCAAAACATATGTCCATAGATGTTGGATAATATGTTACCTCTCTCACTGCAACTCTCTGGACTCACTTGACTTCCACTGAGACTAACCATAATGGTGTATTATCTTACGGACAACGCTGAGGAGGGGAAGATGTTTCTGAAGAGAGATCTAGGTGAAGAACAACACACACGCAGCACAGTAACAGCACGCTGCCCGGCTGCATGCGAACACAGCATGAAAACACCCCCATCCTGCCTATTGACAAATCAACTAACAAAGACTTGCCACTGCAGCACAGTGAATAAATAGGTGTACACTGTGAATAAATAGGCCTATCCAGAGAATAAATAGGCCTACTCAAGGTGAATGCACCAATTTGTAAGTCGCTCTGGATAAGAGCGTCTGCTAAATGACTTAAATGTAAATGTAAATGTAATAAAATAGGCCTACCCAGGGAATAAAATAGGCCTACTCAGGTAATAAAATAGGCCTACCCAGGGAATAAAATAGGCCTACCCAGGTAATAAAATAGGTCTACCCAGGGAATAAAATAGGCCTACTCAGGTAATAAAATAGGCCTACCCAGGGAATAAAATAGGCCTACCCAGGTAATAAAATAGGCCTAATCAGGTAATAAAATAGGCCTACCCAGGGAATAAAATAGGCCTACCCAGGTAATAAAATAGGCCTACCCAGGGATTAAAATAGGCCTCCCCTGGGAATAAATAGGCCTACCCATGTAATAAAATAGGCCTACCCAGGTAATAAGGCACTCCCAAGGGATCCTCAGTCAGTAAGGCCTACCCTGGTAATAAAATAGGACTACCCAGTGAATAAATAGGCCTACTCAGGTAATAAAATAGGCATACCCAGGGAATAAAATTGGCCTACCCAGGGAATAAATAGGCCTACCCATGTAATAAAATAGGCCTACCCAGGTAGTAAGGCACTCCCAAGGGATCCTCAGTCAGTCAGTCAGACAAACACTTCATAGGCAAAGCCTTCCAGATGTATACCAACACCATCATTCCCTGCTCTCCCAGCTGCCATTCCCGCTCAAATCAATCCTTAAACAATTCCAAATGACTTTCTTGGGTGAATGTGAAGTGTTCTTCTCTCCAGACGTTCATCACATTTCTCCTATTCAGTCAGCAGACATCTAGGCTAACCAAACAAAATGCCTTGTGCAACGGTAGATAGACATTTACAGCACCCCTTGCATGCCTATTTAATGGTGTGTGTGTGTGTGTGTGTGTGTGTGTGTGTGTGTGTGTTACTGATCCCAGACAGTACCCTTCAATCAATGTTTGTGGTGAAAACACCATCAGTCTTATTCCAATGAGAAGCAGTGGCTCTACAATCACATCAGTGTTTTACACAGAGAGCACCGAGAGACCATACTAAAAAGATTGATCTATTGTCCTCCAAACAGTACAGTAAAGAGCCAAACATGGGGTGGAAGAATTCATGGTGCTTTATATCAACTTGTAAGAACATGCATAATTTGATCCATATGTTGAAAACAGTTACAGTTCCTTCTGTTGAGAACACGTCCAGTACACGGCAATCACTTTTCACATCAAACTTGCCAACTGCTTGTTGTGGCAACATTCAGAGGACAAACAGCACAAAGCATTGAAATAGAAGAGGTTAGGTTTTGACTACTTTTCTTTGTAACGTTAGCTAGCGACACTCGTTTGCTTTTGGGGGACAAACAACAAACAACTAGCTAGAGATAAGGTACCAAGCAGGCAACTCTTACCCTAAAATAACGGTGTTTTTTAAATGATGACCCTAAATCTGAATTTACAGAAATCACTACAGATTTCGCTAACAGTTTGCTAGTGAAAGAGTCTTGTCTATAAGCTGCAACATAGCCATCTCCTTGACAGTTCTGTCATTGTTACCTAGCTAGCTAATTAGCTTACCTATGCTAACTGCTAGCTAATTATCTCGATTTAGAAAGGAAGCGTATCTAAAAACAATTGGCCAGTTAGTCAAATCAACCTTTCAAATGTAGCAATCTGCTTTGAATAACTAACGTTATCTTGCTCGCTAACTTTACTTCTTACTATTCTTTTTCTGGCTAGCTAGCTAGGTAGCTATGTTAGATAGCATAGCTAGTTGGCTTGCTAGCTAACTATTGGTAGGTGTAATGTAGCTGGTTAGCTAGTTACCTAGCTAGCTAACACTTGCTAACGTTAGCCTGTCTCTGGTTGAGTTGATTTAGCAACGTTAGCTAGCTACAGCTGACTAGCTTAGAGATAATATATTATGGGTGAGATAGCTAATTGCCACTGGTATAATAGCATAGGATCATCAGATGATCTCGAAGACAAATGGCAATAACTGTCAATAAAAGCTAAGGCTTTGATTGCTAGCAAGCTAGTTAGCTGCTATTAGCTGCTATTAGCTTTGTGACATTTAGTTGTCATCACCACACCAAAGACCCAATGACCCATCAAGATAATTCGTGATACAACTAAAAATACAAATAGCTAACTAGCTACAGCTATATAAGCTAGCAAGATAACGTTACTTGTTTGATTTGCCATCACGCCCCCTTTTATTCGTGAACATCAAAGCATGAGAATAACTTAAGACAGCAACAGCTATTGCAACACTTACCTTGGAGGGCTTGTTTTACACCATCTGTGATTTGTTTGAGATTTGACTGCAACAACAACAAACAATAGCTCAGACTAGCTAGCCGGCCAAGTGCTGCTACACAGGGGAGTAGCTAGCCTAGCTAGGCAGCCACAAGCCACTGGGGGGGACTAATAATAAAAACGCAACTGACCGCGTTTGATAATTCTGTCATAAAATGATGGAGTATGGAGTAAAGAGGGACTAATCGGTGTCGGACTATTTTCTCTTCAGTTAGCTAAAGAGACACAGAGTGGGGAGAAGCAACACCAAGCATGACACCCCCACTTCTTCATCTTTGGATGTGGTGATTGGGCATTCCATCTACTGGTGAATTACCGCCATCTACTGTAAAAGTGGGAATGGGAAATTCCAAGAACGTGACCACGGCGTTCATACTCTGATGTATCAGTGCCATTGATGTGTATACACCGAGTGGACAAAACATTAGCAACACCTTTCTTATATTGAGTTGTACCCCCTTTTGCTCTCAGAACAGCCTCAATTCGTCGAGGCACGGACACGAACATGGTGTTGAAAGCGTTCCACAGGGATGCTGGCCACAGTTGTGTCAAGTTGGCTGAATGTCCTTTGGGTGGTGGACCACTCTTGATACACACGGGAAAATCTTGAGCGTGAAGAACCCATCAGCGTTGCAGTTCTTGACACACTTCAACCGGTACACTTGGCACCTACTACCATACCCTGTTCATTGCATTCAAAAAGTATTCAGACCCCTTGACTTTCTCCACATTTTGTTATGTTACAGCCTTATTCTAAAATTGATTAAATATATTTTATCTCATCAATCTACACACAATACCCCACCATGATAAAGCGTAAACAGGATTTTAGAAATGTTTGCAAATATATACAAAAAAATAAAAAATTATATACCTTATTTACAGTATTCAGACACTTTGATATCTGACTCGAAATTGAGCTCAGGTCCATCCTGTTTCCATTGATCATCCTTGAGATGTTTCTACAACTTGATTGGAGTCCACCTGTGGTAAATTCAATTGATTGTACATGATTTGGAAAGGCACACACCTGTCTATATAAGGTCCCACAGTTGACAGTGCATGTCAGAGCAAAAACCAAGCCATGAGGTCGAAGGAATTGTCCGTAGAGCTCTGAGACAGGATTGTGTTGAGGCACAGATCTGGGGAAGGGTACCAAAACATTTCTACAGCATTGAAGATCCCCAAAAACACAGTGGCCTCCGTCATTCTTAAATAGAAGTTTGGAACCACCAAGACTCTTCCTATAGCTGGCCGCCCAGCCAAACTGAGCAATCGGGGGAGAAGGGCCATGGTCAGGGAGGTGACCAAGAACCGATTGTCACTCTGACAGAGCTCTAAAGTTCCTCTGTGGAGATGGGAGAACCTTCCAGAAGGACAACCATCTCTGCAGAACTCCACCAATCAGGCCTTTATGGTAGAGTTGCCAGATGGAAGCCACTCCTCAGTAAAAGGCACATGACAGCCCGCTTGGAGTTTGCCAAAAGGCACCCAAAGACTCTCAGACCATGAGAATCAAGATTCTCTGATCTGATGAAACCAAAATTGAACTCTTTGGCCTGAATGCCAGGCATCACGTCTGGGGGAAACCTGTCACCATCCTTACAGTGAAGCATGGTGGTGGCAGCATCATTGGGTGGGGAGGTTTTTCAGCGGCAGAGACTGGGAGACTAGTCAGGATCGAGGGAACGATGAACGGAGAAAAGTACAGAGAGATCCTTGATGAAAATCTGTGGAAAAAGTCAAGGTGTGTGAATATTTTCCGAATGCACTGTACATCTTTTGTCTTCACCCTCTGAATGAAACACATACACAATCCATGTTTCAAGGCTTAAAAATCCTTCTTTGCCTCCCGAGTGGTGCAGTGGTCTAAGGCACTGCAGTGCTTGAGGCGTCACTACAGATCCGAGTTAGATCCCGGGCTGTGTCGTAGCCGGCCTCGACCGGGAGACCCATGAGGCGACGCACAATTGGCGCAGAGTCGTCCGGGTTAGGGGAGGGTTTGGCAGGCCGGGCGCATGCACGCTGACACATTGGTGCGGCTGGCTTCCGGGTTACAGCCGTATGGGAGTTGGAGCGATGGGACAAGACTGTAACTACCAATTGGATATCATGAAATTAGGGAGAAAAAAGGGTAAGAAACCTGTCTCCTCCCCTTCCCTGATTGAAGTGGATTGAACAAGTGACATCAATAAGGGATCATAGCTTTCACCTAGAGTCACCTGGTCAGTCTATGTCATGGAAAGAGTATACTTGAGTATACTCAGTGTATACTCAGTGTAAACCATTGCTCAGTACAGAACACTAACTTGGTTGTTACCTAGGGAGTGTTTTATTAACCAATAAATCAAGACAATATGAGCGATATTAATAATACACAAGATACAAAACATGTATGACTTCAGCAGAGGTGTGGACTGGAGTCACATGACTTGGACTCGAGTCAGACTCGAGTCACAAATATGATGACTTGCAACTCGACTTTGACTTTAACACCAATGACTCGTGACTTGACTTGGACTTCAAATCAAATCAAATCAAATTTTATTTGTCACATACACATGGTTAGCAGATGTTAATGCGAGTGTAGCGAAATGCTTGTGCTTCTAGTTCCGACAATGCAGTAATAACCAACAAGTAATCTAACCTAACAATTCCACAACTACTACCTTATACACACAAGTGTAAAGGGATAAAGAATATGTACATAAAGATATATGAATGAGTGATGGTACAGAACGGCATAGGCAAGATGCAGTAGATGGTATAGTGTACAGTCTATACATATGAGATGAGTAATGTAGGGTATGTAAACATAAAGTGGCATAGTTTAAAGTGGCTAGTGATACATGTATTACATAAAGATGGCAAGATGCAGTGGATGATATACAGTACAGTATATACATATACATATGAGATGAGTAATGTAGGGTATGTAAACATTATATTAAGTGGCATTGTTTAAAGTGGCTAGTGATACATTTTTACATAATTTCCATCAATTCCTATTATTAAAGTGGCTGGAGTTGAGTCAGTATGTTGGCAGCGGCCGCTAAATGTTAGTGGTGGCTGTTTAACAGTCTGATGGCCTTGAGATAGAAGCTGTTTTTCAGTCTCTCGGTCCCTGCTTTGATGCACCTGTACTGACCTCGCCTTCTGGATGATAGCGGGGTGAACAGGCAGTGGCTCGGGTGGTTGTTGTGCTTGATGATCTTTATGGCCTTCCTGTGACATCGGGTGGTGTAGGTGTCCTGGAGGGCAGGTAGTTTGCCCCCGGTGATGCGTTGTGCAGACCTCACTACCCTCTGGAGAGCCTTACGGTTGTGGGCGGAGCAGTTGCCGTACCATGCGGTGATACAGCCCGACAGGATGCTCTCGATTGTGCATCTGTAAAAGTTTGTGAGTGCTTTTGGTGACAAGCCGAATTTCTTCAGCCTCCTGAGGTTGAAGAGGCGCTGCTGCGCCTTCTTCACAACGCTGTCTGTGTGGGTGGATCAATTCAGTTTATCCGTGATGTGTACACCGAGGAACTTAAAACTTTCCACCTTCTCCACTACTGTCCCGTCGATGTGGATAGGGGGGTGCTCCCTCTGCTGTTTCCTGAAGTCAACAATCATAAGACTTGAGCCTTATGACTCGACCTGACTTGATACCCTCCCCGACCTGACTTGATACCCTTTCCAACCTGACTTGATACCCTCCCCAACCCCAAGCTGACTTGATACCCTTTCCAACCTGACTTGATACCCTCCCCAACCTGACTTGATACCCTCCCCGACCTGACTTGATACCCTTTCCAACCTGACTTGATACCCTTTCCAACCTGACTTGATACCCTCCCCAACCTGACTTGATACCCTCCCCGACCTGACTTGATACCCTTTCCAACCTGACTTGATACCCTCCCCAACCTGACTTGATACCCTCCCCGACCTGACTTGATACCCTTTCCAACCTGACTTGATACCCTCCCCGACCTGACTTGATACCCTTTCCAACCTGACTTGATACCCTCCCCAACCCCAACCTGACTTGATACCCTCCCCAACCCCAAGCTGACTTGATACCCTTTCCAACCTGACTTGATACCCTCCCCAACCTGACTTGATATCCTCTCCCGACACACTGACTTGATACCCTCCCCAACCTGACTTGATACCCTTTCCAACCTGACTTGATACCCTCCCCAACCTGACTTGATACCCTCCCCAACCTGACTTGATACCCTCCCCAACCTGACTTGATACCCTCCCCAAGCTGACTTGATACCCTCCCCAACCTGACTTGATACCCTCCCCAAACTGACTTGATACCCTCCCCAACCTGACTTGATACCCTCCCCAAACTGACTTGATACCCTCCCCAACCTGACTTGATACCCTCCCCAAGCTGACTTGATACCCTCCCCAACCTGACTTGATACCCTCCCCAAGCTGACTTGATACCCTCCCCAACCTGACTTGATACCCTCCCCAAACTGACTTGATACCCTCCCCAAACTGACTTGATACCCTCCCCAACCTGACTTGATACCCTCCCCAACCTGACTTGATACCCTCCCCAACCTAACTTGATACCCTCCCCAAACTGACTTGATACCCTCCCCAAGCTGACTTGATACCCTCCCCAACCTGACTTGATACCCTCCCCAAACTGACTTGATACCCTCCCCAAACTGACTTGATACCCTCCCCAAACTGACTTGATACCCTCCCCAACCTGACTTGATACCCTCCCCAACCTGACTTGATACCCTCCCCAAGCTGACTTGATACCCTCCCCAACCTGACTTGATACCCTCCCCAACCTGACTTGATACCCTCCCCAAGCTGACTTGATACCCTCCCCAAACTGCCAAACTGACTTGATACCCTCCCCAACCTGACTTGATACCCTCCCCAACCTGACTTGATACCCTCCCCAAGCTGACTTGATACCCTCCCCAACCTGACTTGATACCCTCCCCAAACTGACTTGATACCCTCCCCAAACTGACCTGATACCCTCCCCAACCTGACTTGATACCCTCCCCAACCTGACTTGATACCCTCCCCAAGCTGACTTGATACCCTCCCCAACCTGACTTGATACCCTCCCCAACCTGACTTGATACCCTCCTCAACCTGACTTGATACCCTCCTCAACCTGACTTGATACCCTCTCCAAACTGACTTGATACCCTCCCCAACCTGACTTGATACCCTCCTCAACCTGACTTGATACCCTCCTCAACCTGACTTGATACCCTCCTCAACCTGACTTGATACCTTCCTCAACCTGACTTGATACCCTCCCCAACCTGACTTGATACCCTCCCCAACCTGACTTGATACCTTCCTCAACCTGACTTGATACCCTCCCCAACCTGACTTGATACCTTCCTCAACCTGACTTGATACCCTCCCCAAGCTGACTTGATACCCTCCCCAACCTGACAGGAAGAAAATTACATACGGAGGCGCAACAATTTCCAACTTTGTTCGACATTTGAAGCTGCACAAAGAAAGATAAGTCGTGGCTAATATAGCCGACAGCTATATATTTGATTACTTTACTGGTGTATCATGTCGGCTAACGTAACGTTAAATCAATGACACACAGTCAATCAGTGCGGGAACGTGATTATTGCACCCAAGATTGAGCTACAACTGGCTAGGCAGTTGGTAGCCTAAATCCTGCCTGATGTTAATGCTGTTCCTAAAACCATTGACATACGTTAGCCTACTGTAACCACACAGAGAGAGTGTGTGTGTGTGTGTGTTAAGGTTGGGCGATTGTGTACAAGCCTACATCGCCCGATTCTCGATCTCCTCGATAGTCGATCACTATTGGGGGGGGGGGGGGGTCTTTCTCATGGCTACCCATGTATTTCCATGGAAATATAAAGTTTATTTGGTAAGTAATAAATATATAGATATTTTTAAAAGCATTCATGATTTGCGTAAATGTAATATACTATTACTCTTGTTAAAAATATGAAATGGTATTACATTTGGTGAAGAGCACATTATGACTTGTTTAGGACTCGAAACTCAAAGTTAAGGACTTGAGACTTGACTTGATACTTGACGTTCTTGACTTGAGACTTGACTCGGTCTTGCCTGTCTTGACTTGTGACTTGAGTGCTAAGACTTGAGACTTGTAAAAACAATGACTTGGTCTCACCTCTGGACTTCAGTGGTCACAGCTTTCAATAGCATTTTTGTTTCAGAATGCAGTAAGTAGACATGGTTTAACAAATCAATTAATTATAAAGCCCTTTAACAAAAGCCTGTACACGCTGCTCGTGTACACACTATAATAACTTGGCCCTATTTAAAACTGGTCGTTTGGATCGTGGATGCTGAATGGACGAGCAGCGTTCCAAGCCGTGATGTATCAGTAACAGTTATATCTAAAACGTATCACTACGCCTCCTTAAGAATATCATGTCGCTGTTGCTGTGGCAACCATCTCTTGTATTTATCTCAACTAGCACATTATTTCCTGCTCGCTTCCAGCCTAACATTTAGTTTGGTACAGCGGAGGGGGGTTTAATATAAGCCTCGCCGTCTGCCTTGTCTGACCTCGAAAAACAATGTTTCACTTTTAAAATGTCGATCTCTGTAGTTAGGCGTTATGAAGTTACATTGAAATGAACAAAGTAATCTGGATCAGTGATGTATTAAAACGTCATGCAACATTTTCGTGCCAAGTCATATTATTTAAGATGTAATATGTTGACATATTTTTTATAAAGGTGAAGTTAGAAAGACGAATGTATTAACCATTTACATGTACTGTACGCTGTAAATCAAAGAAAAAATCTTAAACTAAGATAAACAGAGACCTCTAGCGGTACATTTTATTTCAATCAGTGGTAGGAGCATAGCGGTACTTCATGGCAGTAACCACCAGGGGGTGTATGACTCAAAGAAGATGAGACTGAAGCGCAGCTCTCAAACAAGGGAGGGGTTGGTCAGTGTTTACAGATTTTCCACAACGGAGATTATTCTGATTTCTTCCAAATTCTGCCTTTTTTATGTTTCTGTCGCTGAATCAAATCTGTCTTTGAAAAACACATCAATAAGACCCATTTCCTTACTGAAAGGCAGTTGACTGCACTACTTCACTATGAGAGGCTGTAGCAGTTCCTGTGTCACAGGAGGCTGGTGGCACCTTAATTGGGGAGGACGGGCTCGTGCTAATGACTGGAGTGGAATCAGTGGAACGTTATAAAATACATCAAAGGCGTGGTATCCAGGTGTTTGATGCCATTCCCTTTACTCCGTTCCAGACATTATTATGAACCGTTTCACTGCTCCTAAAAGCGGAATTATAAACAGTGTAGACTGTTTGCCTCTTGCTTCATATGATCTATGTAAGGATAATGAAATGTATACAGCTAATCAATGGTGGCAGCCAGGTCTATACACTTCCGCAAAGGAATTAACTTCCAGCCTCCATGGGCAAGCAGCTATGTAGTGTAATGCTGCTGACTGAGCATCCATCTTGGCAGGGCTCAGTCAGACCTGGGTTCAACAACTATTTGAAATAATTTAAAATACGTTTATCAGGGCTTGATTGAGCTTGTCTGGCAAAATGGAACCAATAGAATAGTCTCAATTTTTAACTGGGAGGTGTGGCAGGTAGCGTAGTGGTTAGAGCTTTGGGCCGGTAACCAGAAGGTTGCTAGATCAAATCCCTGAGCTGACAAGGTAAAATACCAGTTGTTCTACCCCTGAACAAGGGACTTAACCCACTGTAGGCTTTCATTGTAAATAAGAATTTGTTCTTAACTAACTTGCCTGGTAAAAAAAAAAAAAAAAAGATCATCTGGTAATCTAGGCAGACTGCAGGAAACACTCAAAGTTGAAAGATTTCAAATAATATTTAAACCCAGGTCTCCCCTTCAAGGGGAGCCTGTACATCCAGAAATGGTGTCTCTGTCCTTCTTACCGCAGGCTCATGTTACTGCCTCTCTCTGGCAGTTCCAAATACATCACAACATAGATAGCTAGGGACTTCACAGCAGACACACTTATAAACAGGCCTCCTCTCCCAATTAAAACCATTATACCTGTTCTCCCACTTATAAACAGGCCTCAGGTCTGTTCTCCCACTTATAAACAGGCCTCAGGTCTGTTCTCCCACTTATAAACAGGCCTCAGGTCTGTTCTCCCACTTAAAAACAGGCCTCAGGTTAAAACCATTATCATTTAGAAGGAAAACAAGCTTGATACCTTTTCAGTTAAAAAAAAGTAATTTTGATAACTATGGATGCCTTCTGGGTCCAGAATGATTTCAGAATGATTTCAGTGTCACTGAATTTTGTGATACAGGAACTTACAGATTATATAATAACAAGAAAGCACACAGAGAGGTAGAATGACATCTCTTGTCTGTTTCATAGGTTTATTTCTGGTAATTCTGCCAACGCTTACAGTAGCAACACTAGAACTTCTCTTCAGAGGTGACACATTGCACATACAGTCCTCTGTCTGTCCTGCCCAATAACAGCACAGTGCTAAACTTACAGAAGCTCTCCACTAGAATAATACTACTCATAGGAGACAACCAAGAATCACTACAACTCACAAGAAGCAAAAACAAAGATCTCTCATCATCACACGATAAAGTTACACTGACACAAACAAAGATCTCTCATCATCACACGATAAGGTTATACTGACACAAAGGACAAACACTATTTAAGGAGTCGTAGAGGTTAGGTTGGTGACGGTGCATTAAGGTCAGTGCAGTACAAGTTAGATTAGGGTTTCCTAACGTGCTAACGGAACCACAGACTTGGACATTGGGGTTTAATTTCAACGGCGATCCATATTCCTTCCTCTGGACAGGGCAGTGCGTAGACACCTAGCGTGGCTTTATGTGGTGGGGTTTACTGTACTTATGCAGGATGAAAACACGAAGGCCCAAGGAGAAGTTGAACCTCCTTAGATTGGGTGCCTGAAGTTCTGGCCGGCAAAGACAGCTTTGTCTCCAAGCTCCTCCTCAATCCTATGGAAGATAGTCAGACATTTCATTTGGCTGGAGGTTTCAACAGTTGGAGTACTAAAATAGCCTACTATTATCCTTGATAATGGCATATTAAGATGGGTGATATAGAGAGCGCCAGCTTGTAGCCCTAAAAAAACAGAAATTAGTTAACTCTGGTTGGTTCAGCGTTTCCTATGGGGGGAAAATGAATGGGGAAAGAATAGGGTTTTTGGGATAGACGACGATAATAAGGTCTGAGGTAAACACAGGCTTAGGAGATCTGATACGTTTTGTTCTTTGTCATAATAAGGGTTAGTTAACCTGACATCTATGAATTATGAAGCCTTCATGTTTTGTTCTATGAGGTAATATCAGTCAGTCAACATGACCTCTATGAATTATGAAGCCTTTATGTCATCTTCAAAATTCACAAGAAGTGACGTTAGCTGATGTAGCTTATCTCATAGAACAAAACGTATACGATCTCCTAAACCTGTGTTTACCTCAGACCTTATTTTCAGCGATTATCCAAAAACCCTGCAAAAACACCATTCATTTCCCAATAGGAGTTAGTGCCTAAAAAAGAAGCCATTATACTGCTCTCTATTTTGGGCCAAATGTACACCTTTTAAGTCAAAGGATATATCTAATGAAGAACATATGACATGATATAACTAGTGACAATATTTTATACAACTGAGTTAAGAGTTTAAAGACGGAGCTCACCTGAGCAGCTGGTTGTACTTAGCCAGACGCTCAGATCTGCACGGGGCACCGGTCTTGATCTGGAGAAGGACACACAGCATACCACAGCATATCAGTTATTTAAGTTGTCTGGAACACAGCATACCACAGCATATCAGTTATTTAAGTTGTCTGGAACACAGCATACCACAGCATATCAGTTATTTAAGTTGTCTGGAACACAGCATACCACAGCATATCAGTTATTTAAGTTGTCTGGGACACAGCATACCACAGCATATCAGTTATTTAAGTTGTCTGGAACACAGCATACCACAGCATATCAGTTATTTAAGTTGTACTGGAGACACAGCATACCACAGCATATCAGTTATTTAAGTTGTCTGGAACACAGCATACCACAGCATATCAGTTATTTAAGTTGTCTGGAACACAGCATACCACAGCATATCAGTTAATTAAGTTGTCTGGGACACAGCATACCACAGCATATCAGTTATTTAAGTTGTCTGTGTCACGTTCCTGACCTGTTTTCTGTGGTTTTTGTATGTGTATATGGTCAGGGCGTGAGTTTTGGGTGGGCAGTCTATGTTTTCTGTTTCTATGTTGGTTTTGGTTGCCTGGTATGGCTCTTAATTAGAGGCAGGTGTTTTGCGTTTTCCTCTAATTAAGAGTCATATTTAGGTAGGGTGTTCTCACTGTTTGTTTGTGGGTGATTGTCTCCTGTGTCGTCGATGTATGTACCATACGGGACTGTTTGGTTGTTCGTTCGTTCGTTCGTTCGTTCGTTCGTTCGTTCGTTCGTTTTGATGTAGTCTGTTCCTGTCCGTGAGTTTTACGTTTTAGTTATGTAAGTTCATGTTCAGGTTTTCGTCTACGTCGTTTTCTTGTTTTGTAATTTTGTAAGTGTTTTGTTTTCGTGTGCCGTCGTGTCAAATAAAGAGATGGCATATTTCCCTAATGCTGCGTATTGGTCCACTGATCCTTCTCTCCTCTCCTCATCTGAGGAAGAGGAGGACAACAGCCCTTACAGTCTGGAACACAGCATATCAGTTATTTAAGTTGTCTGGAACACAGCATACCACAGCATATCAGTTATTTAAGTTGTCTGGGACACAGCATACCACAGCATATCAGTTATTTAAGTTGTCTGGAACACAGCATACCACAGCATATCAGTTATTTAAGTTGTCTGGAACACAGCATACCACAGCATATCAGTTATTTAAGTTGTCTGGAACACAGCATACCACAACATATCAGTTATTTAAGTTGTCTGGGACACAGCATACCACAGCATATCAGTTATTTAAGTTGTCTGGGACACAGCATACCATAGCATATCAGTTATTTAAGTTGTCTGGGACACAGCATACCACAGCATATCAGTTATTTAAGTTGTCTGGGACACAGCATACCACAACATATCAGTTATTTAAGTTGTCTGGGACACAGCATACCACAGCATATCAGTTATTTAAGTTGTCTGGGACACAGCATACCACAACATATCAGTTATTTAAGTTGTCTGGGACACAGCATACCACAACATATCAGTTATTTAAGTTGTCTGGAACACAGCATACCACAGCATATCAGTTATTTAAGTTGTCTGGAACACAGCATACCACAGCATATCAGTTATTTAAGTTGTCTGGAACACAGCATACCACAGCATATCAGTTATTTAAGTTGTCTGGAACACAGCATACCACAGCATATCAGTTATTTAAGTTGTCTGGAACACAGCATACCATAGCATATCAGTTATTTAAGTTGTATGGAACACAGCATGCCACAGCATATCAGTTATTTAAGTTGTCTGGAACACAGCATGCCACAGCATATCAGTTATTTAAGTTGTCTGGAACACAGCATACCACAGCATATCAGTTAATAAAGTTCACCGGAACACCAGGTATCAATACAGAATTATTTCCAGGAAAAGCTGATGCTGATAAAATTATGGTGAGAATAAAGCAATGCTCTCATGACGGAGCTTGCAGTGGGATCACAACACGACGGAACTTGCAGTGGGATCACAACAAAACGGAACTTGCAGTGGGATCACAACAAAACGGAACTTGCAGTGGGATCACAACAAAACGGAACTTGCAGTGGGATCACAACACGATAGAACTTGCAGTGGGATCACAACAAAACGGAACTTGCAGTGGGATCACAACACGATATAACTTGCAGTGGGATCACAACACGACGGAACTTGCAGTGGGATCACAACACGATAGAACTTGCAGTGGGATCACAACACGATAGAACTTGCAGTGGGATCACAACACGACGGAACTTGCAGTGGAATCACAACACGATAGAACTTGCAGTGGAATCACAACACGATAGAACTTGCAGTGGAATCACAACACGATAGAACTTGCAGTGGGATCACAACACGATGGAACTTGCAGTGGGATCACAACACGATGGAACTTGCAGTGGGATCACAACACGACGGAACTTGCAGTGGGATCACAACAAAACGGAACTTGCAGTGGGATCACAACACGATATAACTTGCAGTGGGATCACAACACGATATAACTTGCAGTGGGATCACAACACGATATAACTTGCAGTGGGATCACAACACGATATAACTTGCAGTGGGATCACAACACGATAGAACATGCAGTGGAATCACAACACGATAGAACATGCAGTGGAATCACAACACGATAGAACTTGCAGTGGGATCACAACACGACGGAACTTGCAGTGAGATCACAACACGACGGAACTTGCAGTGAGATCACAACACGATAGAACTTGCAGTGGGATCACAACACGACGGCACTTGCAGTGGGATCACAACACGATAGAACCAAGTGTCTGTCTGCTGAACTTTGAACCAACATCTCCTTCAGTGTTAGATCACACCTGTATTAAAATCTGTTTCACTAAATAAATGTAATTTTGATAAAAGTAATCCAATGAAATCTGTAATCTGATGAGAAGGTGTATCCTACCTGTCCAGTGCAGAGACCGACGACCAGGTCAGCGATGAAAGTGTCCTCGGTCTCTCCAGAGCGATGGCTGACCATCACCCCCCAGCCATTGGTCTGGGCCATTTTGCAGCTACACACAGGAAACAGCGAACACATTCATTAGCTAGTACAGAAACTTACATATACATACCACAGGAGGCTGGTGGCACCTTAATTGGGGAGGACGGGCTCGTGGTAACGGCTGGAGCGGAATAGGTGTGTAATGGTAACAAATACATCAGGCACATGGTTTCCATGGGGTTAACGCCGTTCTATTTGCTGCGTTCCGGCCATTATTACGAGCTGTTCTCCCCTCAGCATCCTCCACTGGTACACCCAATGTCCCCAGATGGGTTTGACACCCAGGTCCACATTGACCATCCACTACATTTCCCCCTTTCATCAGTCTCCCTTTACCTTCAGCACTGTCTGAAACAACGGCAACAAAATGGCTGCCAGTGGAGTGTCAGTGATGGAACCAGGCTGAACCAAAATGGCCGTCTGTGTGTGGACAGTTACTCACGCCTGCAGGGACTCTGTGACGGAGCCGATCTGGTTGACCTTGAGCAGCAGGCAGTTGCAGGCCTTGTCGGCCACACCCTTGGCGATGCGCTTGGGGTTGGTGACGGTCAGATCGTCACCCACCACCTGGATGCTGGTCTCAGCCGTGAACTTGGACCATGCCGCCCAGTCATCCTGGTCAAAGGGATCCTCAATGGACACCACTGTAGAAGACAGAGGAGAAGGGCTGTAACGGGTTAGTCGTTAGAACATGTTGCTAAGGTCACTACTGGGGAGAGACGGGGGGAAAAAGAGCCGTGCAACTCTAAAGCCTAATCGACTGCAATTACAAATGTGAATGGGTAATAGTGTGCCCTATGGGTAATAGGGTGCACTATGGGTAATAGTGTGCCCTATGGGTAATATGGTGCACTATGGGTAATAGTGTGCACTAAGGGTAATAGGGTGTCCTATGGGTAATAGGGTGTCCTATGGGTAATAGGGTGTCCTATGGGTAATAGGGTGCCCTATGGGTAATAGGGTGCACTATGGGTAATAGTGTGCACTATGGGTAATAGGGTGCACTATGGGTAATAGTGTGCACTATGGGTAATAGTGTGCCCTATGGGTAATAGTGTGCACTATGGGTAATAGTGTGCCCTATGGGTAATAGTGTGCCCTATGGGTAATAGTGTGCCCTATGGGTAATAGTGTGCCCTATGGGTAATAGTGTGCCCTATGGGTAATAGTGTGCCCTATGGGTAATAGTGTGCCCTATGGGTAATAGGGTGCCCTATGGGTAATAGCGTGCACTATGGGTAATAGCGTGCCCTATGGGTAATAGCGTACCCTATGGGTAATAGTGTGCACTATGGGTAATAGTGTGCCCTATGGGTAATAGGGTGCCCTATGGGTAATAGTGTGCCCTATGGGTAATAGTGTGCCCTATGGGTAATAGTGTGCACTATGGGTAATAGTGTGCACTATGGGTAATAGTGTGCACTATGGGTAATAGTGTGCACTATGGGTAATAGTGTGCACTATGGGTAATAGCGTGCCCTATGGGTAATAGGGTGCCCTATGGGTAATAGTGTGCCCTATGGGTAATAGTGTGCACTATGGGTAATAGTGTGCAGTATGGGTAATAGTGTGCACTATGGGTAATAGCGTGCCCTATGGGTAATAGGGTGCCCTATGGGTAATAGTGTGCACTATGGGTAATAGTGTGCACTATGGGTAATAGTGTGCACTATGGGTAATAGCGTGCCCTATGGGTAATAGGGTGCCCTATGGGTAATAGCGTGTCCTATGGGTAATAGTGTGCACTATGGGTAATAGGGTGCCCTATGGGTAATAGTGTGCCCTATGGGTAATAGTGTGCCCTATGGGTAATAGCGTGTCCTATGGGTAATAGGGTGTCCTATGGGTAATAGCGTGTCCTATGGGTAATAGTGTGCACTATGGGTAATAGGGTGCCCTATGGGTAATAGCGTGCCCTATGGGTAATAGCGTGCCCTATGGGTAATAGCGTGTCCTATGGGTAATAGTGTGCCCTATGGGTAATAGCGTGCCCTATTAGTAATAGGGTGTCCTATGGGTAATAGCGTGCCCTATGGGTAATAGTGTGCCCTATGGGTAATAGTGTGCACTATGGGTAATAGTGTGCCCTATGGGTAATAGGGTGCCCTATGGGTAATAGCGTGTCCTATGGGTAATAGTGTGCACTATGGGTAATAGCGTGCCCTATGGGTAATAGCGTGTCCTATGGGTAATAGCGTGCCCTATTAGTAATAGGGTGCCCTATGGGTAATAGCGTGTCCTATGGGTAATAGCGTGCCCTATGGGTAATAGCGTGCCCTATGGGTAATAGCGTGCCCTATGGGTAATAGGGTGCCCTATGGGTAATAGGGTGTCCTATGGGTAATAGGGTGCCCTATGGGTAATAGCGTGCACTATGGGTAATAGCGTGTCCTATGGGTAATAGCGTGTCCTATGGGTAATAGGGTGCACTATGGGTAATAGGGTGCACTATGGGTAATAGGGTGCCCTATGGGTAATAGGGTGCCCTATGGGTAATAGTGTGCCCTATGGGTAATAGCGTGTACTATGGGTAATAGCGTGTCCTATGGGTAATAGGGTGCCCTATGGGTAATAGTGTGCACTATGGGTAATAGCGTGCCCTATGGGTAATAGCGTGCACTATGGGTAATAGCGTGCCCTATTAGTAATAGGGTGCCCTATGGGTAATAGCGTGCCCTATTAGTAATAGGGTGCCCTATGGGTAATAGTGTGCCCTATGGGTAATAGTGTGCCCTATGGGTAATAGTGTGTACTATAGGTAATAGCGTGTCCTATGGGTAATAGGGTGCCCTATGGGTAATAGGGTGCCCTATGGGTAATAGTGTGCACTATGGGTAATAGCGTGCCCTATGGGTAATAGCGTGCCCTATGGGTAGTAGCGTGCCCTATTAGTAATAGGGTGTCCTATGGGTAATAGCGTGCCCTATGGGTAATAGTGTGCCCTATGGGTAATAGTGTGCACTATGGGTAATAGTGTGCCCTATGGGTAATAGCGTGCTCTATGGGTAATAGCGTGTCCTATGGGTAATAGCGTGCCCTATTAGTAATAGGGTGCCCTATGGGTAATAGCGTGTCCTATGGGTAATAGCGTGCCCTATTAGTAATAGGGTGCCCTATGGGTAATAGTGTGCCCTATGGGTAATAGTGTGCACTATGGGTAATAGTGTGCCCTATGGGTAATAGTGTGCCCTATGGGTAATAGCGTGCCCTATGGGTAATAGGGTGCCCTATGGGTAATAGGGTGTCCTATGGGTAATAGGGTGCCCTATGGGTAATAGCGTGCACTATGGGTAATAGCGTGTCCTATGGGTAATAGCGTGTCCTATGGGTAATAGGGTGCACTATGGGTAATAGGGTGCACTATGGGTAATAGGGTGCCCTATGGGTAATAGTGTGCCCTATGGGTAATAGCGTGTACTATGGGTAATAGCGTGTCCTATGGGTAATAGGGTGCCCTATGGGTAATAGTGTGCACTATGGGTAATAGCGTGCCCTATGGGTAATAGCGTGCACTATGGGTAATAGCGTGCCCTATTAGTAATAGGGTGCCCTATGGGTAATAGCGTGCCCTATTAGTAATAGGGTGCCCTATGGGTAATAGTGTGCCCTATGGGTAATAGTGTGCCCTATGGGTAATAGTGTGCCCTATGGGTAATAGTGTGCCCTATGGGTAATAGCGTGTACTATGGGTAATAGCGTGTCCTATGGGTAATAGGGTGCCCTATGGGTAATAGGGTGCCCTATGGGTAATAGTGTGCACTATGGGTAATAGCGTGCCCTATGGGTAATAGCGTGCCCTATGGGTAATAGCGTGCCCTATTAGTAATAGGGTGCCCTATGGGTAATAGTGTGCCCTATGGGTAATAGTGTGCCCTATGGGTAATAGTGTGCACTATGGGTAATAGTGTGCCCTATGGGTAATAGGGTGCCCTATGGGTAATAGCGTGTACTATGGGTAATAGCGTGCCATTTAGCATTGTTAAACCGGAGGATCAGTGTTATCTCAGTTAACTCAGCCAGAGTCTTAACAGTATAATGAGGATCAGTGTTTATCTCAGTAACAGACCTGGGTAACTCAGCCAGAGTCTTAACAGTATAATGAGGATCAGTGTTTATCTCAGTAACAGACCTGGATAACTCAGCAGAGTCTTAACAGTATAATGAGGATCAGTGTTTATCTCAGTAACAGACCTGGGTAACTCAGCCAGAGTCTTAACAGTAGAATGAGGATCAGTGTTTATCTCAGTAACAGACCTGGGTAACTCAGCAGAGTCTTAACAGTATAATGAGGATCAGTGTTTATCTCAGTAACAGACCTGGGTAACTCAGCCAGAGTCTTAACAGTATAATGAGGATCAGTGTTTATCTCAGTAACAGACCTGGGTAACTCAGCCAGAGTCTTAACAGTATAATGAGGATCAGTGTTTATCTCAGTAACAGACCTGGGTAACTCAGCCAGAGTCTTAACAGTATAATGAGGATCAGTGTTTATCTCAGTAACAGACCTGGGTAACTCAGCAGAGTCTTAACAGTATAATGAGGATCAGTGTTTATCTCAGTAACAGACCTGGGTAACTCAGCCAGAGTCTTAACAGTATAATGAGGATCAGTGTTTATCTCAGTAACAGACCTGGGTAACTCAGCCAGAGTCTTAACAGTATAATGAGGATCAGTGTTTATCTCAGTAACAGACCTGGGTAATTCTTCATCTAGTGGTAGTAGCACTGCCGACCCCAGGCAACCTATCCCCCTTGGTGATGGGGACCCTGGACAAAAGTAGTGCACTATATAGTGAATAGGGCTCTGGTCTAAAGTAGTGCACTATCTAGGGAATAGGGCTCTGGTCTAAAGTAGTGCACTATATAGGGAATAGGGCTCTGGTCTAAAGTAGTGCACTATATAGGGAATAGGGCTCTGGTCTAAAGTAGTGCACTATATAGGGAATAGGGCTCTGGTCTAAAGTAGTGCACTATATAGGGAATAGGGCTCTTGTCTAAAGTAGTGCACTATATAGGGAATATGGCTCTGGTCTAAAGTAGTGCACTATATAGGGAATAGGGCTCTGGTCTAAAGTAGTGCACTATATAGTGAATAGGGCTCTGGTCTAAAGTAGTGCACTATATAGGGAATAGGGTGCCATTTGGGACACATGAACACCCACCTGGATAATCCTTGACGAAGCTCTTGTAGAGGTCTCCCAGCTGGTCTGGGGTGATGTAACGGCTGGAGTCGTCAGGTGACTTGAAGTCCAGGTCGTATTTCCCGTCCTTGTAGAACTCGGAGGCAGCCACGTCCATGCCGATCACAATCTTGTCGGTGTAGCCGGCTTTGCTAATGGCTTCCTTCAGCAGCTCCAGAGCTGAGAGGAACATAGATGAATAAGAGATTCCCTCACGCTAAATGATCAGATTTGCTTGGCTTGATATATTTTTTTCTTCATATTTAAATAGTGTACAATACCATTAACAAAATACAATATTGAGTAGGCTATAATTTGTGGCCAAATCACTTCCAAGTAACTTCAAACCTAGTCATTGAACTGATTTGAGTTGATTTGATCATGCAATTGTTAAGATATTCTTCAGGTAGCTTGCACAATAAATAAATAAGTAGGAGAATAAATCCTCTATTATTTTACAGTTTCATCATGACCTCTGCTAAGTGCCCCACTGGGGCTTCTGCCATCTTAGCACCTTGACCAGTAACCTGGCACCGAGCTGCACTGAGCTGGCACTGACCTGGCACTGACCTGGCACTGACCTGGCACCGAGCTGGCACCGAGCTGGCACCGAGCTACACTGAGCTACACTGAGCTACACTGAGCTACACTGACCTGGCACTGAGCTACACTGAGCTACACTGAGCTGCACTGAGCTACACTGACCTGGCACTGAGCTACACTGAGCTGCACTGAGCTACATTGACCTGGCACTGAGCTACACTGACCTGGCACTGAGCTACACTGACCTGGCACTGAGCTTCACTGAGCTACACTGAGCTGCACTGAGCTACACTGACCTGGCACTGAGCTACACTGAGCTGCACTGAGCTACACTGACCTGGCACTGAGCTGGCACTGAGCTTCACTGAGCTTCACTGAGCTACACTGAGCTACACTGACCTGGCACTGAGCTACACTGACTTGGCACTGAGCTGTACTGACCTGGCACTGAGCTGTACTGACCTGGCACTGAGCTGTACTGACCTGGCACTGAGCTGTACTGACCTGGCACTGAGCTACACTGACCTGGCACTGAGCTACACTGACCTGGCACTGAGCTACACTGACCTGGCACTGAGCTACACTGACCTGGCACTGAGCTACATTGACCTGGCACTGAGCTGTACTGACCTGGCACTGAGCTGTACTGACCTGGCACTGAGCTGTACTGACCTGGCACTGAGCTGTACTGACCTGGCACTGAGCTACACTGACCTGGCACTGAGCTGTACTGACCTGGCACTGAGCTGCACTGAGCTACACTGAGCTGCACTGAGCTGCACTGACCTGGCACTGACCTGGCACTGAGCTACACTGACCTGGCACTGAGCTACATTGACCTGGCACTGAGCTACATTGACCTGGCACTGACCTGGCACTGACCTGGCACTGAGCTACACTGACCTGGCACTGAGCTACACTGACCTGGCACTGAGCTACACTGACCTGGCACTGAGCTACACTGACCTGGCACTGAGCTACACTGACCTGGCACTTAGCTGCACTGACCTGGCACTGAGCTACACTGACCTGGCACTGAGCTACACTGACCTGGCACTGAGCTACACTGACCTGGCACTGAGCTACACTGACCTGGCACTGAGCTACATTGACCTGGCACTGACCTGGCACTGAGCTACACTGACCTGGCACTGAGCTACACTGACCTGGCACTTAGCTGCACTGACCTGGCACTGAGCTACACTGACCTGGCACTGAGCTACACTGACCTGGCACTGAGCTACACTGACCTGGCACTGAGCAGCATTACTCATTATCCAACTGAAGTGAAGCTGCAGTGGTGCCATACTGCTGGTCTTGTATTGGGAAAAGAAAGGTTTTCCTGTTGCAGCTTGTGACAACTGATGCTGTGAAAAGGGCTATACATCTGACTGATTATTGGATGGATTGATTGACTGACTGACTTACTGTCAAATCTGACTGATTGATTAACTGACTTGACAGACTTACTGTCAATCTGACTGATTGATTAACTGACTGACTGGTTAACTGACTGACTGACGCTCATGGTCTCTCCCCATCCTTGTTCTCCAGGATGTTGGGGGAGAAGCCTCCCTTGTCTTCTACGTTGGTGCTATTCCTCCAATCTCCCTCTCTCAACCCCTCCCACCCTCTCTCAATCCCTCCCACCCTCTCTCAACCCCCCCCTCCCTCTCTCAACCCATCTCTCCCTTTCTCTACCCCTCCCTCTCAACCCCTCCCACCCTCTCTCAACCCATCCCACCCTCTCTCAACCCATCCCACCCACCCTCCCACCCTCCCTCCCACCCCTCGCTCAACCCCTCCCTCCCTCTCTCAACCCATCTCTCCCATTCTCTACCCCTCCCTCTCAACCCCTCCCACCCTCTCTCAACCCCTCCCACCCTCTCTCAACCCATCCCACCCTCTCTCAACCCATCTCTCCCATTCTCTACTCCTCCCTCTCATACCCTCCATCACTTCCCCTCCCTCAACTCCTCCCTCCCTCCCTCTCCCCTCCCTCCCTCCCTCCATCAACCCCTCCCTCTCCCCTCCCTCCCTCCCTCAACCCCTCCATCAAACCCTCCACCCCTCTTTCTGTCTCTCACCTTCCTTGTTCTCCAGGATGTTAGGGGCGAAGCCTCCCTCGTCTCCCACGTTAGTGGCATCCTGACCGTACTTCTTCTTGATAACGTTCTTCAGGTTGTGGTAGACCTCGGCTCCGATCCTCATGGCCTCCTTGAAGGTGCTGGCTCCTACAGGGAGGATCATGAACTCCTGCATGGCCAGCTTGTTGCCTGCGTGGGAACCTCCATTGATCACGTTGAAGGCCTTGGACAGAGACAACAGAGGTTTGAGCTTTAAGTTTCAAATTATTGTTGTAAATATAAGAGGTGGTTCTGCAATTACAGTTAAAGCTAAGTAAAGTCTTATTGTAAATATAAGAGGTGGTTCTGTAATTACAATTAAAGCTAAGTAAAGTCTTATTGTAAATATAAGAGGTGGTTCTGTAATTACAGTTAAAGCTAAGTAAAGTAATGTTGTAAATATAAGAGGTGGTTCTGTAATTACAGTTAAAGCTAAGTAAAGTCTTGTTGTAAATATAAGAGGTGGTTCTGTAATTACAATTAAAGCTAAGTAAAGTCTTATTGTAAATATAAGAGGTGGTTCTGTAATTACAGTTAAAGCTAAGTAAAGTAATGTTGTAAATATAAGAGGTGGTTCTGTAATTACAGTTAAAGTTAAGTAAAGTCTTGTTGTAAATATAAGAGGTGGTTCTGTAATTACAGTTAAAGCTAAGTAAAGTAATGTTGTAAATATAAGAGGTGGTTCTGTAATTACAGTTAAAGTTAAGTAAAGTCTTGTTGTAAATATAAGAGGTGGTTCTGTAATTACAGTTAAAGTTAAGTAAAGTATTGTTGTAAATATAAGAGGTGGTTCTGTAATTACAGTTAAAGTTAAGTAAAGTAATGTTGTAAATATAAGAGGTGACTGAGTGAACCACTATTTGTTTTATTTGATTTATGTCACATTTATTTAACCAGGTAGGCCAGTTGAGAACAAGTTCTCATTTACAACTATGGGATGATGATTAATGTTGTCTGAAACCTGTAAAGTTGTGTTAACTCCCTGAACTTAGTGCCTAGGCTTTAGCTCGGAGGACTAACAGACTTATTGGTAGCAGGAGACCGAGGTCCAAGCCAAAGTCAGTCACATAAATATAAAATCTAAACACAGGCTTACGGGGACGGGTAGGATGACATCGGGGTTGCCAGCGAGGTCAGCGATGTGACGGTACAGGGGGACACCTTTCTCAGCAGCACCGGCCTTGCACACAGCCAGGGACACGCCCAGGATGGCGTTGGCACCAAACTTAGCTGGGAGGAGAGCGGGTGAGGGGGTGGGGGAGGAGGTAAGTGCCCATACAGCTCTTTTCTGCCTCTTACTCCTCTCATCATTGGTTTTAAAAGGTGGTTCCTGGCAGTTCACCAACCCCATGTCTACCAACACCATGACTAAACTTCACCCTAACCCTTGGTACCAAACTTAGCTGAGGGGGGAACAAAAAGAGAGCCCATAGTCTATTGTGAATGACTGTTATCATAATTAATAGCTGTCACCATAGATTTAGTTCTGGGTTCCAAGATTTAACAGCCAATACAGTGCTTTTCTGTAAACAGCTTCTATTCTCTTTTCTGTAAACAGCTTCTATTCTCTTTTCTGTAAACAGCTTCTATTCTCTTTTCTATAAACAGCTTCTATTCTCTTTTCTGTAAACAGCTTCTATTCTCTTTTCTGTATACAGCTTCTATTCTCTTTTCTGTATACAGCTTCTATTTTCTTTTCTGTATTCTATTCTCTTCAAGGGTTCAACAAAAGCCTATTTGGGGACTTTGTGTTGATGCCTAGTACACTGGTGTAGTGTATATGTAATGTGTAACCAGAATCTCCATGTTAACTCAATGCTGTGAATAAATAAGGCAGTGTACAGCCGACAGCTCACCATTTTTACATCTAAATGTAACCCTAACCTATCAGACCCTAACCTATCAGTCCCTAACCTATCAGTCCCTAACCTATCAGTCCCTAACCTATCAGTCCCTAACCTATCAGTCCCTAACCTATCAGTCCCTAACCTATCAGTCCCTAACCTATCAGGCCCTAACCTATCAGGCCCTAACCTATCAGTCCCTAACCTATCAGGCCCTAACCCATCAGTCCCTAACCCATCAGTCCCTAACCCTTACCTATCAGTCCCTAACCTATCAGGCCCTAACCTATCAGTCCCTAACCCATCAGTCCCTAACCCATCAGTCCCTAACCTATCAGTCCCTAACCCATCAGTCCCTAACCCATCAGTCCCTAACCCATCAGTCCCTAACCTATCAGTCCCTAACCCATCAGTCCCCAACCCATCAGTCCCTAACCCATCAGTCCCTAACCTATCAGTCCCTAACCCATCAGTCCCTAACCCATCAGTCCCTAACCTATCAGTCCCTAACCCATCAGTCCCTAACCCATCAGTCCCTAACCCATCAGTCCCTAACCCATCAGTCCCTAACCTATCAGTCCCTAACCTATCAGTCCCTAACCTATCAGTCCCTAACCTATCAGGCCCTAACCTATCAGGCCCTAACCTATCAGTCCCTAACCTATCAGGCCCTAACCTATCAGTCCCTAACCCATCAGTCCCTAACCCATCAGTCCCTAACCCTTACCTATCAGTCCCTAACCTATCAGGCCCTAACCTATCAGTCCCTAACCCATCAGTCCCTAACCCATCAGTCCCTAACCTATCAGTCCCTAACCCATCAGTCCCTAACCCATCAGTCCCTAACCCATCAGTCCCTAACCTATCAGTCCCTAACCCATCAGTCCCCAACCCATCAGTCCCTAACCCATCAGTCCCTAACCTATCAGTCCCTAACCCATCAGTCCCTAACCCATCAGTCCCTAACCCATCAGTCCCTAACCTATCAGTCCCTAACCCATCAGTCCCTAACCCATCAGTCCCTAACCCATCAGTCCCTAACCCATCAGTCCCTAACCCATCAGTCCCTAACCTATCAGTCCCTAACCCATCAGTCCCCAACCCATCAGTCCCTAACCCATCAGTCCCTAACCCATCAGTCACTAACCCATCAGTCCCTAACCTATCAGTCCCTAACCCATCAGTCCCTAACCCTAACCTATCAGTCCCTAACCTATCAGTCCCTAACCCATCAGGCCCTAACCTATCAGGCCCTAACCCATCAGTCCCTAACCCATCAGTCCCTAACCTATCAGTCCCTAACCCATCAGTCCCTAACCCTAACCTATCAGTCCCTAACCTATCAGGCCCTAACCCATCAGGCCCTAACCTATCAGTCCCTAACCCATCAGTCCCTAACCCATCAGTCCCTAACCCATCAGTCCCTAACCCATCAGTCCCTAACCCATCAGGCCCTAACCCATCAGTCCCTAACCCATCAGTCCCTAACCCATCAGTCCCTAACCCATCAGTCCCTAACCTATCAGTCCCTAACCCATCAGTCCCTAACCCTAACCCATCAGTCCCCAACCCTAACCCATCAGTCCCTAACCTATCAGTCCCTAACCCATCAGTCCCTAACCCTAACCCATCAGTCCCCAACACTAACCCATCAGTCCCTAACCTGTCAGTCCCTAACCCATCAGTCCCTAACCCTAACCCATCAGTCCCCAACCCTAACCCATCAGTCCCTAACCTATCAGTCCCTAACCCATCAGTCCCTAACCCTAACCCATCAGTCCCCAACCCTAACCCATCAGTCCCTAACCTATCAGTCCCTAACCCATCAGTCCCCAACCCTAACCCATCAGTCCCTAACCCATCAGTCCCCAACCCTAACCCATCAGTCCCTATGCCTAACCTTAACTTTTTGCTCTGCCTGCTGAATATTCACAACTAATAAATAAACCAAGAGAAGCAGCTAACATTTAGCAATTTCGTGTAAATGAAACGTGAAGCATCCACGTAGTGCTCATAAAGACTTTGTGACTGCTCTAATCAGCCTTCATCAATTGTTTGTTTAAAGTTGGACCGGGCTGTCAACATCAGTTTAAAAACATACGGTTCTCTAGGCATCCATCACCCAACTATCACATGTTATCTATGCCTGATAATAAAGGCCCATACATGTTTATAACAAGTTATAACGCTTTATAACTGCAGGCTCCAAGTAAAATGTTTCCCAACATACACTTGTTCTCTGTGCCATCCATGTCCAGCATCAGCTGGTCAACTTTCTCCTGCTCCAGGACGCTGACATCCTGAACAACAAGGACAGGACAGACACAGAACAACACACCAGTCATTAGAGATATGGGAGGGAACTGACAACAAACAGACAAAAAGGTTAGTTCAAAGTTCAAACAGGTTAGCTCAAAACACCAGGCTTGAAGGACGTTTATGGTTCACTAGTACACACTACACACAGCATCTTGAGGTGCGACTAGGCAGGTTAGGTGAAAGATCTTTGGCGCTCTGCAGTGACAGTCACTGTGTTCAAGGACAGTAATCACTTTGACAGTGATCAAAGTACAGTGTTGTATTTCTACAACAACTCAAGAGATAAATGTAACAGACAAAAAAAGCAAAGATACTATTAATACATACTATACAGAGATAACTTACCACTTTGACTCAATTGTGTTCAGTCAGGATCGTGCTTAGCAATCTACTACATGACAAACATACTGCCGTGACTATTCCATCTCATACTCTGTGCATCTCTGACTTGACACTAGCACAACATTGTCAATGTTAGTCAAACAGTAAATGTTCCTACCTGCTGAACAAGTGCAGGTGCTATAGTTTTATTGATATGATCAACAGCTTTTGAGACACCTGCAGAGGGACAAGCAGAGCGTCACGACCCAGGGAGAAGTAGACCATGCAAGAGCAGGCATTACCAGACGATACCAGACATTACCAGACGATCACAGAGCAAGAGCCTTAGCTCTCGCTAAGACTAGCTGCTTGGGTGGCAGCAACTAGGCTGGTTAAACAAACGTCAAACGTGGAATGATCTACTATTGGGATCATGGGGGTAATCACAGAAATAGAATGACAAAATGGCCCGCCGGTTGAATCCACCCATTTTGGAACGCTGACTTGAATAGGGATGTCCGTTATAGTCACCCTATTGCTATCTGGGTAATAATGGTTTAGCAGATCTGTGATCGTCTGTGAATGCCTGCGACAGAGGTTAGTTAGTTGTCCAAATCAAAAGTCACAAACTCCAGTTCATTTCAGTGTTATCTCTGTCTTACTCCTGTTGCTCCTCCACACTGTTCATTTACCTGGTTACACAGAGCTGGGGCCAAGAACTCATTAATATGTTTAACAGCCCTTTTCACCCCTGACAGAGGAGGAGAGAAGGATGAAGCGTCAGAAAGAAAGGATGAAGATGAAAGGAAAGACAAATGTAACGGAACATTTTTAAAGAAGGGGGCTTTTGTACTATGAGGACATTGGGAAATCAAAAGCTACCTTTGCCCAGGTAGCGTGTCTTGTCGTTGTCACGGAGCTCCAGAGCTTCATAGATACCAGTAGAGGCACCGCTGGGGACGGCAGCCCTGAACAGACCTGGAGAACACAGAGGATTTTAATGACTATTGTGTTTTAAATGGATTTCCTGACTCACTGCAAGAGGCTGGCTGTTGCATCCTAATATTACATTTACGTAAGTATTCAGACCATTTACTCAGTACTTTGTTGAAGCACCTTTGGCAGCGATTACAGCCTCGATTCTTCTTGGGTGTGACGCTACAAGCTTGGCACACCTGTATTTAGGGAGTTTCTCCCATTCTTCTCTGCAGATCCTCTCAAGCTCTGTCAGGTTGGATGGGGAGTGTCGCTGCACAGCTATTTTCAGGTCTCTCCAGAGTTGTTCGATCGGGTTCAAGTCCAGGCTCTGGCTGGGCCACTCAAGGTCATTTAGAGACTTGTCACGAAGCCACTCCTGCGTTGTCTTGGCTGTGTGCTGGGGGTCGTTGTCCTGCTGGAAGACGAACCTTCGCCACAGTCTGAGGTCCTGAGCGCTCTGGAGCAGATTTTCATCAAGGATCTCTCTGTACCTTTCTCCGTTCACCTTTCCCTCGATCCTGACTAGTCTCCCAGTCCCTGCCTCTGAAAAACATCCCCACAGCATGATGCTCCCACCATCGTGCTTCACCGTACTCTGTAGGGATGGTGTCAGGTTTCCTCCAAACATGACGCTTGGCATTCTGGCCAAAGAGTTCAATCTTGGTTTCATCAGACTCTGAGTCTGAGTCCTTTAGGTGCCTTTTGGCAAACTCCAAGCAGGCTGTCATGTGCCTTTTAGAGAAGTGGCTTCCGTCTGGCCACTCTACCATAAAGGCCTGCTCGTTGGAGCGCAGCAGAGATGGTTGTTCTTCTGGAAGGTTCTCCCATCTCAACAGAGTAACTCTGGAGGTCTGTCAAAGTGACCATCAGGTTTTTGGTCACCTCCCTGACCAAGGCCCTTCTCCCCCGATTGCTCAGTTTGGCCAGGCGGCCAGCTCTAGGAAGAGTCTTGGTGGTTCCAAACTTCTTCCATTTAGGAATGATGGAGGCCACTGTGTTCTTCGGGACCTTCAATGCTGTAGATATTTTCTGGTACCCTTCCTCAGATCTGTGCCTCGACACAATCCTGTCTCGGAGCTCTACGGACAATTCCTTCAACCTCATGGCTTGGTTTTTGCTCTGACATGCACTGTCAACTGTGGGACCTTATATAGACAGGTGTGTGCCTTTCCAAATCATGTCCAATCAATTGAATTGACCACAAGTGGACTTCAATCAAGTTGTAGAAACATCTCAAAGGATGATCAATGGAAACAAGATGCACCTGATCTCAATTTCGAGTCTCAAAGCGAAGGGTCTGAATACTAATGTAATTTTTTATATTTTTTATATAAATTTGCAAACATTTCTAAAAACCTGTTTTTGCTTTGTCATTATGGGGTATTGTGTGTAGATTGATGAGGAACACAAATTAATTTAATACATTTTAGAACAAGGCTGTTCCGTAACAATATGGAAAATACTTTTTCAGAATGCACTCTACTGTATTAGTATGAAGGTTGTTTGTTATTCATAGTAAAAGAAACAGGAAATCAGAATTATCCAATGAGCAGCAAGTATCCCTTCGGTCCTATTTTAATCACATTTTGTTCCCAGAGGAGGAGAGAGAGAGGGTTGCACATGCTAAGCAGATCAATGTGATGTAACACACACACACACACACACACACACACACACACACACACACACACACACACACACACACACACACACACACACACACACACACACACACACACACACACACACACACACACACACACACACACACACACACACACTGCAGCAGCTTCCAGGATGCGACTGCTGGCTCGGACACACACCAAGGTCAGACATTTTTGGATTCAAGAAAGATACAGGATGTGCAAATTTGATTCTAACTGCTCATTGGGCAAAAAATATATATAAAAAAATGCTGATCAAACCAATGACAGGGGTCCTGAGATCAGGAGAGATTTAAAGCTTAACCACAGAGACACACAGAGAGATTTAGGTCATGAGTTTAGGCTTATCAAATCATCTGCATCAAGAAATCAGCTATGGGATGCTTGATATAGCTTAGCAGTCAAGCCCAAAAAACCTATTCAGATAAATTGAGTCTTAGTGATTTCACTTGTTTTCAAATCAACTACAATCAAAGCATGCAACATATTGCATTTTGACACGTATACAGTATGTCTGAATTCAGTAAGGTTATCTTTTTTTAACATATGCCTAGATTCAGTTCAAATTTTAATTAAAATTTTTTAACCTTTATTTAACTAGGCAAGTCAGATAAGAACAAATTCTTATTTACAATGACGGCCTACCCCGTCCAAACCTGGACGACGCTGGGCCAATTGTGCGCCGCCCTATGGGACTCCCAAATCACGGCCGGTTGTGATACAGCCTGGAATGGAACCAGAGTCTCCTTAGACCGCTGCACCACTCGGAAGCCCTCTGTCCAGATACTAATATTTTATTTTTGTGGTTGCAAACCCCCCATCGGAGGACGTGACAGTCACTCTCAAAGAAAGAGAAATTAGCATGCTCAGCTCAAATGTTTGTTGTAACAAAAAATCTTTGGGTTCCGGGTTCAAAAAGGCATATACTTCAAAAACAAAAACATATACTTGAAGAAAAGAAAAACCGTCACTCATTGAAATAAATGTTGTTGTTTTTTAAAATACGTTTGAATGTGTTTCTTTTATCAGAAGAGGCCAGAACAAACGAACGCGTTTCGGTGGCAGCAATCCGTGTCTGTTCTGACCTCTGCTGAAAGACTGTTTCCAGTGAGTCACTCTCATCCCAGAGGATTAGTACTGGATCTGAAAATAGAAACAGAAGGACGATGCAGACCCGTCTAGTAACGACTGTAATTCAAAACCCCTTTTGTGTTATATAGCAGAGACACATTTACATCCGGGGGGTCTTGTCTCTCTGCACGCTCCAACAATCCAACCCTTATTTATACAGCAGCAGACAACACAAAGTGTATCCCAAATTGCCCTCTCTTCTCTTTATAGTGACATTCTTTTGAACAGAGGCCCAATGGGAATCCCTTTGGGCCTTGGTCAAAAATGGAGCAGTATAAAGGGAATACGGCATCCTTTGAGATGCATCCGATGCCAAATCAGGTTGGGGCGAGGTCCACCCTAAACTAGAAACCGTGAAGCTGCTAGCTTAGAGCACCTAGCAACCGTCGCACAAACGGTCAAAAGAGAGCAAATGGAAAACCCTTTCCCTTTTTTCGGGGGGGGGGGGGGGGGGGGATTTCAAGCCCATTTGTAAGCCCATGTTAAATCCAACATGTCTTCTCACCCCCCCTTCCCCACCACCCCACCCACCCCTTTCCTCTTCCTCGGTGGCCTAATTCAGATAGCTTCATTAACATTCTGGACATTCATTCATTAAGTTGAAATAGCTGCTTTGTTTTAGCCCACGGAGCAGAACGACAAAAGGGAACTCTTTACAAAGGCAGCGGAAAACCCCCGATTACATTCTGGATATTCAGAGTTAGTTGGTTGAATATTGTTAGGTTGGTTGAGATAAAAAAAAAAAATACATCTTGAAAGTTAAGGTATTGATTTCCAATGAATTGTAATCCCATTACAAATGACGGGTCTGTCATGTTCTATGCCTGTATGATCAACAACACTTTAAATATGACTTCAAAATTCACATGAGGAAGAGTATTAGAAGACTTCAGTGATTACCCCAGAAAAACTTATAAAAAGGACCAATTCCTGGTTAACAAGATGGAGTAGAATTAAGCAATAAGGCACGAGGGGGTGTGGTATATGGCCAATATACCACGGTTAAGGGCTGTTCTTACCACGAGGGGGTGTGGTATATGGCCAATATACCACGGTTAAGGGCTGTTCTTACCACGATGGGGTGTGGTATATGGCCAATATACCACGGTTAAGGGCTGTTCTTACCACGAGGGGGTGTGGTATATGGCCAATATACCACGGTTAAGGGCTGTTCTTACCACGAGAGGGTGTGGTATATGGCCAATATACCATGGTTAAGGGCTGTTCTTACCATGAGGGGGTGTGGTATATGGCCAATATACCACGGTTAAGGGCTGTTCTTACCACGAGAGGGTGTGGTATATGGCCAATATACCATGGTTAAGGGCTGTTCTTACCACGAGAGGGTGTGGTATATGGCCAATATACCATGGTTAAGGGCTGTTCTTACCATGAGGGGGTGTGGTATATGGCCAATATACCACGGTTAAGGGCTGTTCTTACCACAAACCCCTGAGGTGCCTTATTGCTATTATAAACTGGTTACAAACGTAATTAGAGCAGTAAAAATAAACGTTTTGCAATCCCCTTGAAATACGGTCTGATATACCACAGCTGTCAGCCAATCAGCATTCAGGGCTGGAACCACCCAGTTTATAATAAGTATTAACCTGGCCTCTTTTAGGCCTCTAGGTATTACGGAGTCCAACCTGTGAACTCTGTCTCCATCTCAAATAGTACCCTATTCACTATATAGCGCACTACTTCTGACCAGGGCTCATAGGGGTGCACTGAAAGTAGTAGGCAAAAGTAGTGCACTATATAGGGAATAGGGTGCCATTTGGGAACCAGAGGTGTCAGATTGGAGATGGAGGGTTATATCCTGCTGATAGGCTACTATTAAATGGAGAGGGAGGGTTATAACCTTCTGATAGGCTACTATTAAATGGAGAGGGAGGGTTATAACCTGCTGATAGGCTATTATTAAATGGAGATGGAGGGTTATAACCTGCTGATAGGCTACTATTAAATGGAGATGGAGGGTTAGAACCTGCTGATAGGCTACTATTAAATGGAGATGGAGGGTTATAACCTGCTGATAGGCTACTATTAAATGGAGAGGGAGGGTTATAACCTGCTGATAGGCTACTATTAAATGGAGATGGAGGGTTATAACCTGCTGATAGGCTACTATTAAATAGAGATGGAGGGTTATAACCTGCTGATAGGCTACTATTAAATGGAGATGGAGGGTTATAACCTGCTGATAGGCTACTATTAAATGGAGATGGGGGGGATAGAACCTGCTGATAGGCTACTATTAAATGGAGATGGGGGGATAGAACCTGCTGATAGGCTACTATTAAATGGAGATGGAGAGTTATAACCTGCTGATAGGCTACTATTAAATAGAGATGGAGGGATGCAACCGATTGAGAGGGAAAGGGACTAGCCTGGAACTAACTCACTCTGCCAGTAGGAGAGGGACTAGCCTGGAGCTAACTCACTCTGCCAGTTGGAGAGGGACTAGCCTGGCGCTAACTCACTCTGCCAGTTGGAGAGGGACTAGCCTGGAGCTAACTCACTCTGTCAGTCGGAGAGGGACTAGCCTAGAGCTAACTCACTCTGCCAGTCGGAGAGGGACTAGCCTGGAGCTAACTCACTCTGCCAGTTGGAGAGGGACTAGCCTGGAGCTAACTCACTCTTTCCAGTTGGAGAGGGACTAGCCTGGCGCTAACTCACTCTGCCAGTTGGAGAGGGACTAGCCTGGAGCTAACTCACTCTGTCAGTTGGAGAGGGACTAGCCTGGAACTAACTCACTCTGCCAGTCGGAGAGGGACTAGCCTGGAACTAACTCACTCTGCCAGTTGGAAAGGTACTAGCCTGGAGCTAACTCACTCTGCCAGTAGGAGAGGGACTAGCCTGGAGCTAACTCACTCTGTCAGTCGGAGAGGGACTAGCCTGGAGCTAACTCACTCTGTCAATTGGAGAGGGACTAGCCTGGAACTAACTCACTCTGTTAGTTGGAGAAGGACTAGCCTGGAACTAACTCACTCTGCCAGTAGGAGAGGGACTAGCCTGGAGCTAACTCACTCTGCCAGTCGGAGAGGGACTAGCCTGGAACTAACTCACTCTGCCAGTAGGAGAGGGACTAGCCTGGAGCTAACTCACTCTGTCAGTCGGAGAGGGACTAGCCTGGAGCTAACTCACTCTGCCAGTCGGAGAGGGACTAGCCTGGAGCTAACTCACTCTGTCAGTCGGAGAGGGACTAGCCTGGAGCTAACTCACTCTGTCAATTGGAGAGGGACTAGCCTGCAGCTAACTCATTCTGTCAGTTGGAGAGGAACTAGCCTGGAGCTAACTCACTCTGCCAGTCGGAGAGGGACTAGCCTGGAGCTAACTCACTCTGTCAGTCGGAGAGGGACTAGCCTGGAGCTAACTCACTCTGCCAGTTGGAGAGGGACTAGCCTGGAGCTAACTCACTCTGCCAGTAGGAGAGGGACTAGCCTGGAGCTAACTCACTCTGTCAATTGGAGAGGGACTAGCCTGGAGCTAACTCACTCTGTCAATTGGAGAGGGACTAGCCTGGAACTAACTCACTCTGTCAGTTGGAGAAGGACTAGCCTGGAACTAACTCCCTCTGCCAGTAGGAGAGGGACTAGCCTGGAGCTAACTCACTCTGCCAGTTGGAGAGGGACTAGCCTGGAACTAACTCACTCTGCCAGTAGGAGAGGGACTAGCCTGGAGCTAACTCACTCTGTCAGTCGGAGAGGGACTAGCCTGGAGCTAACTCACTCTGCCAGTCGGAGAGGGACTAGCCTGGAGCTAACTCACTCTGTCAGTCGGAGAGGGACTAGCCTGGAGCTAACTCACTCTGCCAGTTGGAGAGGGACTAGCCTGGAGCTAACTCACTCTGTCAGTTGGAGAGGGACTAGCCTGGAGCTAACTCACTCTGCCAGTTGGAGAGGGACTAGCCTGGAGCTAACTCACTCTGTCAGTTGGAGAGGGACTAGCCTGGAACTAACTCACTCTGCCAGTCGGAGAGGGACTAGCCTGGAACTAACTCACTCTGCCAGTTGGAAAGGTACTAGCCTGGAGCTAACTCACTCTGCCAGTAGGAGAGGGACTAGCCTGGAGCTAACTCACTCTGTCAGTCGGAGAGGGACTAGCCTGGAGCTAACTCACTCTGTCAATTGGAGAGGGACTAGCCTGGAACTAACTCACTCTGTTAGTTGGAGAAGGACTAGCCTGGAACTAACTCACTCTGCCAGTAGGAGAGGGACTAGCCTGGAGCTAACTCACTCTGCCAGTTGGAGAGGGACTAGCCTGGAACTAACTCACTCTGCCAGTAGGAGAGGGACTAGCCTGGAGCTAACTCACTCTGTCAGTCGGAGAGGGACTAGCCTGGAGCTAACTCACTCTGCCAGTCGGAGATGGACTAGCCTGGAGCTAACTCACTCTGTCAGTCGGAGAGGGACTAGCCTGGAGCTAACTCACTCTGTCAATTGGAGAGGGACTAGCCTGCAGCTAACTCATTCTGTCAGTTGGAGAGGAACTAGCCTGGAGCTAACTCACTCTGCCAGTCGGAGAGGGACTAGCCTGGAGCTAACTCACTCTGTCAGTCGGAGAGGGACTAGCCTGGAGCTAACTCACTCTGCCAGTTGGAGAGGGACTAGCCTGGAGCTAACTCACTCTGCCAGTAGGAGAGGGACTAGCCTGGAGCTAACTCACTCTGTCAATTGGAGAGGGACTAGCCTGGAGCTAACTCACTCTGTCAATTGGAGAGGGACTAGCCTGGAACTAACTCACTCTGTCAGTTGGAGAAGGACTAGCCTGGAACTAACTCCCTCTGCCAGTAGGAGAGGGACTAGCCTGGAGCTAACTCACTCTGCCAGTTGGAGAGGGACTAGCCTGGAACTAACTCACTCTGCCAGTAGGAGAGGGACTAGCCTGGAGCTAACTCACTCTGTCAGTCGGAGAGGGACTAGCCTGGAGCTAACTCACTCTGCCAGTCGGAGAGGGACTAGCCTGGAGCTAACTCACTCTGTCAGTCGGAGAGGGACTAGCCTGCAGCTAACTCACTCTGTCAATTGGAGAGGGACTAGCCTGCAGCTAACTCACTCTGTCAGTTGGAGAGGGACTAGCCTGGAGCTAACTCACTCTGCCAGTTGGAGAGGGACTAGCCTGCAGCTAACTCACTCTGTCAGTAGGAGAGGGACTAGCCTGCAGCTAACTCACTCTGCCAGTAGGAGAGGGACTAGCCTGGAGCTAACTCACTCTGCCAGTAGGAGAGGGACTAGCCTGGAGCTAACTCACTCTGCCAGTAGGAGAGGGACTAGCCTGGAGCTAACTCACTCTGCCAGTAGGAGAGGGACTAGCCTGGAGCTAACTCACTCTGCCAGTCGGAGAGGGACTAGCCTGGAGCTAGCCTCGTGTTGCCATACCTCTAAAATCACGTCGTTGTCACACCTTCCTTGGAGGTCTGGGAGAATTTTCTATTGCAAAAACGTTTTGAATGATCCACTGGGAGCCGTTCAAACCAATTTTGATTGGATGTTCCATCTAAAGAACCCCTCCCCACACGCCCGTAGACAGCGTTGTGTGTTATGTGCATCACTGTTTTCCGTCCAGCTAGTTGTTGTTGTTGCCTATGCTAGTTTCAAGACTGACGCCATGTCATTCAAGACTGACGCCATGTCATTGATCCACAGTCCATAGGTAAGGCTGCGCAGTGTAATAAATATGCCCTCGATACAGTTCTAAAGTCTAATACAGCCACAGTGTGATTTCAAAAGATTTTTGTCCAATTGACAAATTATTTTATTTTGTTGAATTTCTATAACAACATTCCAACCTATTCCATTATGGCATGATTCCACTATTTGTATTAATTTGCCTCACTTTCAATAAAGCAACTTTTATTTTGAAGGCGAACCGCAAATTTCAATATTGTGGCTAATCCTTACTGTGGCTAGCTTCACATAGATGGGTCCGACCATCATTAATCAAATACGAACTGTCTTATAAATTCTGGGTATTTTAGATGATGACACCTAGCTAGATAGTTAGCTAGCTAACTATAGCTACTGAAACAGATTATGTTGTTTTGCTATGTTTTAAGGGGGGGGGGGGGGACATTGTTTGCGTCCATCATCTAGCTAGCTTTGTTTCTGACCAGCACCGTCGAGAGCTTGGGGAAGAGTGTCTCCGCTCATACGGCAGGTGCACGAGACAAAACTTTACCAGCATCAAAGCATACGTATCGGTGAATCCCTGTGACATATGAAATATGACTGAAAGTGTAATCAATGTGCAATAGCTACGTAAAAAAAGTAATGAACGTGTTGAATTATTATGTGGCATGCAGTCATATGCAGGTCCTGACTGGTCAACAAGCTTATTAAATGGGGTTATTTGACGTGTATATTTTTGGGGGGACATCAAAAGACCCAAACGACGTTCCATAATTAGCAGTGCTTTATTCTAAATCTGATAACCGCAGACAGTTGCTAAATATATCCTAGACAACGTGCATGCATGCAATGTTGCTTAAACTATGAAAACTGGCCCCCTTAGAGAGAACTGTGGTATGTACAACATGCACCCAAAGTGGAACCCTAACCCTACAGAGAACAAGGTGGAACCCTAACCCTACAGAGAACAAGGTGGAACCCTAACCCTACAGAGAACAAAGTGGAACCCTAACCCTACAGAGAACAAAGTGGAACCCTAACCCTACAGAGAACATAGTGGAACCCTAACCCTACAGAGAACAAGGTGGAACCCTAACCCTACAGAGAACAAAGTGGAACCCTAACCCTACAGAGAACAAAGTGGAACCCTAACCCTACAGAGAACAAAGTGGAACCCTAACCCTACAGAGAACAAAGTGGAACCCTAACCCTACAGAGAACAAAGTGGAACCCTAACCCTACAGAGAACAAAGTGGAACCCTAACCCTACAGAGAACAAAGTGGAACCCTAACCCTACAGAGAACAAAGTGGAACCCTAACCCTACAGAGAACAAGGTGGAACCCTAACCCTACAGAGAACAAAGTGGAACCCTAACCCTACAGAGAACAAAGTGGAACCCTAACCCTACAGAGAACAACGTGGAACCCTAACCCTACAGAGAACAAGGTGGAACCCTAACCCTACAGAGAACAAAGTGTACAGATAGTATTTTAGTCCTCAAATAGTCCTGCTCTAGTATAACCTCTTCTTACCTTTCTTGGTGTACAGGTCGACCTCCACGGTGGGGTTTCCACGGGAGTCGAAAATCTCACGAGCGTGAATCTTCAGGATGGACATGGTTCTGGAACTACACAGGAGACAAGAGAGGGGAGAAAAGTAAGAAAGAGGAGGATGAAAGAGAGGAGATAAAGGAGGATGGGAGAGAGGAGAGAAAGGAGGATGGGAGAGAGAGGAGGATGGGAGAGAGGAGAGAAAGGAGAATGGGGGAGAGGAGAGAAAGGAGGATAGGAGAGAGAGGAGGATGGGAGAGAGGAGAGAAAGGAGGATAGGAGAGAGAGGAGAGAGAGGAGGATGGGAGAGATGAGATAAAGGAGGATGGGAGAGAGAGGAGGATGGGAGAGAGGAGAGAAAGGAGGATAGGAGAGAGGAGGATGAGAGAGAGGAGATAAAGGAGGATGGGAGAGAGGAGAGAAAGTAGGATGGGAGAGAGAGGAGGATGGGAGAGAGGAGAGAAAGGAGAATGGGGGAGAGGAGAGAAAGGAGGATAGGAGAGAGAGGAGGATGGGAGAGAGGAGAGAAAGGAGGATAGGAGAGAGAGGAGATAAAGGAGGATGGGGGAGAGGTAAATGTTGAAGACATCTACACACCAGCCCTCAGTGAGGATCTAGGTCTGAAGTCAGGACAGTGAGTCAGGAGAGTGACTCAGGACAGAATTTTGGCAACATTTGAAATGCTCAATGACAGAATCCAACAGTATAAAACAGAAAAGTTTACATTATAAAAAAAACAAAAGCATAAAACACAAAACACAAAAGCATAAAGTCAACATAAAAGTCCACGGACTGTACCTGTGTAGCCACTGTTATGGGGAAATGAGTTGACAGACCTGTGCAGATAATACTGTAGACAATGCCATGTGATGTCAGCACAACCTGTACACAGTTGCTGCAGTCTGTGTGGCCAAAGCATGGGTGTGTCCTTGTAAAATATGTATGGGTGGGGCTCCACGGGACTGAAGCATCGACCTCTGCAGCATGACCTGATCCAATGACCCCTGGGTTAAGGTGCAGCCTGTCTCGCCTGACATGTTACTGGGCACCAATGTTTTCTGCTGAATCACGGGTGTCGTAGGACTAAATCAATTGCTGCGTGCTGCGTCCAAGTATTTTTTTCAATATGACAAAGCAAATTACTAGCTGACGACCCATGACATTGCCTAGGCGTTTGGCAGGTACATGTACCACTTTACAGGGGAAATACAGCACAACGTGTACTTTTGGTTCAAAGCCATTTCAGAACTTAGTATACCTTTACTGTGACGTCTGTAATGTCCTGAACATTACCCTACTATGAAACAGCCCAGTTAACACCTCACATTTCAAACATGTTTGGAGAAGAGAGATTTTAAACCACATCAAGGCTCTATATTCAGTATTTTTGCAGATATCCCGGGTGAAATGAACTGTGTTCCCCAATACATAACATGAGTGATGGATTTTAATTCACTGTTTTTTTTTCGTTTTTTTCTTCGATTTTAGACCAGATTGAGGTCCGGGCCTGCCCTGCCCTTGTCTGTACTAGACTGTTCTGCACACAGACTATGGATTTTCCTTTCATCGGTTTTATGTGACTTTCCCTGATGAATGAACCCCCATGTTCCAGCCTTTAGCCACTGAAACCAGACAGACACACTCCATCAATCAACCCCTACTGGAACAATGGGAAATGATCTGGTAATAAATGTCCATGGTGTGGAAACTTTCCACTGGGCTACAAAGCACAGAGAGGAGAAGAAGGGCCAATGTCAGCCGACATAAACAGAAGCATAAATACACACAGACAGGACTGTCCTCTCTATAGCACTCACAACACTGGTCAGGACTAATGTTTAGCCTACAGTTGGGCAACACAGCACCTAATGTCACCTGACATTTTAAAGAAACAGAACATAATGATAACACAGCTATAACACATTACTTATAACATGTAGCTATAACACATTACTTATAACATGTAGCTGTAACACATATATAACGGCAATGTTTTTTTCCTCTTGTCTCAGTGTGCAGAGACGGAGAAAGACAGAGTTGAACCTGCTGATAGGCTACTATAAAATGGCTCCTATAAAATGTCTTCCTCGCACTGAAATAAATAATAAAAGACTTAACATTCAACTATTTAATTCAGCTTCGTTCCTTCGCCCGTTTTTCATTTATCTCTGGGTATGACAATAAGAATTTTGCTGTGTTTTCTCCCTAGTTTAATGATTAACTTTAACAAATAGAAATTAAACTATTTATTTAAACATTTTATCTTCGCGTGTGCAATGGAAACATTGAGTTTGATTTTATTTTTTTACAGGGACAGTGCACATTAATCAACGTTTCAGTAAAAGTGCCGGTTTTAGGCAGCCGGAAAATTTTCAACCGCAGTCCCTGGGCAGGTTATTGATTTCTTAGCATCTCTGAAAGGGAACAACAAAGTAACCACCTTTGGCTACATTGTATCTGCAACAGATTGCTACATTTAATATTCTGTCCACCATTGCAGTCAGAAACTGGTAGTTGGCCACACTGCATAGAAGTGAACGGGGAAAGGGTGGGGTTACCTAGTCAGTTGTACAACAGAAAGGGGGTTACCTAGTCAGTTGTACAACAGAAAGGGGGATACCTAGTCAGTTGTACAACAGAAAGGGGGATACCTAGTCAGTTGTATAACAGAAAGGGGGATACCTAGTCAGTTGTACAACAGAAAGGGGGGTACCTAGTCAGTTGTACAACAGAAAGGGGGATACCTAGTCAGTTGTACAACAGAAAGGGGAGTACCTAGTCAGTTGTACAACAGAAAGGGGGATACCTAGTCAGTTGTACAACAGAAAGGGGGGATACCTAGTCAGTTGTACAACAGAAAGGGGGGATACCTAGTCAGTTGTACAACAGAAAGGGGAGATACCTAGTCAGTTGTACAACAGAAAGGGAAAGGGTGGGGATACCTAGTCAGTTGTACAACAGAAAGGGGGATACCTAGTCAGTTGTACAACAGAAAGGGGGATACCTAGTCAGTTGTACAACAGAAAGGGGGATACCTAGTCAGTTGTACAACAGAAAGGGGGATACCTAGTCAGTTGTACAACTGAATGCATTCAACAGAAAATGTGTCTTTGCATCCAACCCAACCCCTCTGAATCAGAGAGGTGCAGGGAGGCTGCCTTCATCGATGTCCACGTCATCGGCGTCAGGGGAGGACTCAAGGGCAGAACAGCAGTTATGTCCACCTTTCCGGCTCGGGGATTCGAACCGGCGACCTTTCGGTTACTGGCCAAAAGCACTAAAGCACTAGACTACCTGCCGCCCCATGACAAGCAATGAATGAACAGTGAAATGCCTTTGCCTATGGAAAAAAAATACAGGAAGGTGTGGCAGAGTATTTCAGTAGTGATAAAACACTGTTATCTAGCTGTGTGGTTGCAACTTGACGCCTTTTCCTTTCCCCCTCACTGCCGCTTCTAAATGGAGTGACATCTCGCCAGCTGACGGGACGGGTTAAAAATAGACAAGCTACCAAGCTGCAAGCCGTGGCCAGGCACCATCATTTATTTATTTATTTAATTTTACCTTTATTTAACTAGGAAAGTCATTAATAGCTTGAAAATGAAAAGGCAAAAGACCCCCAAAAAATTATAACACTTTATGAGACCACTCTGCATTTCTGATGATACGATAACGGGGAAATAAAGTAGGGCCTACAATGGCATCAGACAAATAATGCAAAAGTAGCCGATATTTTATACGATTTGAGACAATTTATAGTCATTACAACAACATAAAACGAATTTCGCAAAAGAATAGAAAATAGAACGCCTTCATCTTACCTTTATCTGGCCTTAACTGTGTGCAAGGGTAGTGTTGCCTCTCGTTCGGGTCGACAGAGAAGGCGCTCGTCACAGTGCGCGATGCTGATAAATGGGCCAAAATCAGGAAGAGATTCTTCCACGCCGTTTGATTGGCTGGGATGGGAATCACGTGGCAGGAGCGTGCGAGGCGGACTGCACGTTCACAAGCCATATCAAGACTGACAATTAGATTGGAGAAAGGATGCGGAGGTTTCTATACCCCAACATCACCCCTCAAACGTAAAGGATAACATGCCTAAAAAAAAACACATATACAGAAGAAATGTATAGGCTACAAGTTGTTGAATTGATCCAACACGAGTGGGCAAGGAAAGGGCGATGTAACGATACATAGTTGAATACGTCAGCATATGCTATGATCTCTGCAACGACACAGGGTATCGTTAGATAGACGCGGCTTTTTTGTTGTTGTTGCCCCAACGTTAGTTTGCAGCCTATGTTTCAGTGTCCTAGGCCTGTGTCCAAATGAAGGCGAGGCACATCATTTCACTTAAGCACCAGCTGTCAGAGCAGCTCATAGATTACTGCACCTGTACATAGCCCATCTATAATTCAGCCCAAACAACTACCTCTTTGCCTACTGTATTTATTTATTTATTTTGCTCCTTTGCACCCCATTATTTCTGTCTCTACTTTGCGCTTTCTTCCACTGCAAACCAACCATTCCAGTGTTTTTATTTTTTATTTTACTTGCTGTGTTGTATTTACTTCGCCACCATGGCCTTTTTATATTTTTATTTATTTATACATATATTTGTTTGCCTTCACCTCCCTTATCTCACCTCACTTGCTCACATTGTATATAGACTTATTTTTTTTTCACTGTATCATTGACTATATGTTTGTTTTACTCCATGTGTAACTATGTGTTGTTGTATGTGTCGAACTGCTTTGCTTTATCTTGGCCAGGTCGCAATTGTAAATGAGAACATGTTCTCAATTTGCCTACCTGGTTAAATAAAGGTTAAATAAAAAAAATAAAAAAAACTCACTGTGTGGGTTAGAGAGCCTATGCTGCTTGCTATAATAATGTTAACGTTTTCCTCCCAGAAGTATGTTGTTAACACAGTGATTTATTTATTACGTAACAGTCTATACATCTAGTATCGCCTTCATTACAGGTCTAGGTCTACCATATAAAGCTATTGATTCTAAAGGAGTGGACTCCACTCCCATTAACGTGTCATAAAGATGCAATATTCTACTGTGGAAAATCTTACTAATCCAAATGATTATGTTTACGACGTTCACGTATGATTATGCTGTTCTATTCAGGAGATCTGCCATGCATTTTTGAAGAGGATTTCATGGCTGAATCATCATGTGCACTCACTAAATCAAACCATCTCTGGCTACATTTCTCTCTGATTCCTGGAGGCCAAAAGCAGCATAGTGGGTTTTCCCTTCTATGGTTCTCTTCCTCACAGGAGCTGTGATCATGCCCAGCCTACTGTCATGCAGCTGTGATCATGCCCAGCCTGCTGTCATACAGCTGAGCTGTGATCATGCCCAGCCTACTGCAATGCAGCTGTGATCATGCCCAGCCTACTGTCATGCAGCTGTGATCATGCCCTGCCTACTGCCATGCAGCTGTGATCATGCCCAGCTTACTGCCATGCAGCTGTGATTATGCCCAGCCTACTGTCATGCAGCTGTGATCATGCCCTGCCTACTGCCATGCAGCTGTGATCATGCCCAGCCTACTGTCATGCAGCTGTGATCATGCCCAGCCTACTGTCATGCAGCTGAGCTGTGATCATGCCCTGCCTACTGTCATGTAGCTGTGATTTCCTGGCTGAATCATGTATTGCTAGCTGATGTGTGAAAGGCAGTAGGGGTATAGTGGTTCTCCTCCTCACCGAGGCTGAGCTGAGCTGTCGATGATGCTGATCATGGATAGTCTACTGTCATGCAGCTGTGATGCTGATCATGCTGTGATGCAGCTTACTTCAGGCTCTATTCAATTTGTTTTTCTGTGATTATTCGCATCCTCTCTCCTCGCCTCCTCTCTCCTTGCCTCCTCTCTCCTCGTCTCCTCTTTCCTCACCTCCTCTCTCCTCGCCTCCTTTCTCCTCGCCTCCTCTCTCCTCGCCTCCTCTCTCCTCGTCTCCTCTCTCCTCACCACCTCTCTCCTTGCCTCCTCTCTCCTCGCATCCTCTCACCTTGACTCCTCTCTCCTAGCCTCCTCTCTCCTCTTCAACTGTATTTGAGGAGAAGTTCCAAGGTCCCTCTCCTTGCCCCTTCTTCTCCAATGGGATGATTCAAGAACGAGGCAAGAAGAGAGGGTGCAAGGAACCGAGAGAGTGCTGTGATGCAGCTTCCCTCTGTCACGCAGCTAGGCAGAGCAGAGCCAAATGGCCATGCTACAGTATCACGTCCATCCCATCCTCCATGACTGTTTGCTGCAGTGACCTTGAGGCCAATAGAGGCACAACTGCACCATCTGCTGTCAGCTCCCTGCTAGTGAAAATAGCAACAAGATATGAAGCTTTGGTGAGGGGAAGTGTGGTGTTGAACATAGATGCAGGATCTCAAATAAAATTGCTCCACACTGTGGAAAGTTAGTAAAGAATGGTGTTCATGCAGGAGCCAATGGGGTTATTGAGAGGGGGGGGTGTACATGAAGGAAGTAATGGGATGCTTGAGGGGAGGGGTTCAGGATGCAGAAACGCACCAAATTGCGGGCTGCAGTTGATTACTATTGAGATAGTAGCGCCAGGCTGCCCTGCATCACTCAGGCACCATTGGTCCTGTCGGCTTAGAGGCAAAAGACACATTTCAGATTCGTTCAGAAATGTTTGTTTTTTTTACGTTTGTTTTCTATTATCCCCTGGGTTCTGGATGACTACAGTCAGGTCGGCCAAGCCTGGTTAGGAATTGTCCATGGTCCTAACAACATCTCCAGGTAATAGGTAACACATTGCATAACACATTGCATAGTATAATTGCATAGTATAATAAGTAGACCTAATAATGAAAGAAAAAAAATCGACAATTTTGAGTTTTGTAAAGTTAGTGTGGGTGAGGTGGGGAAATTATTGCTGTCCATCAATAATGAGAAACCACCTGGTATTGACGAGCTAGATGGAAAGCTACTGAGGATGATAGCTGACTCTATAGCCACTCCTGTCTGTCATATCTTTAATCTGAGCCTAGAGGAAAGTCTTTGTCCTCATGCCTGAAGGGCAGCCAAAGTCATTCCATTACCCGATAATGATAAAGCACCCTTTATTTGTTCTAACAGTAATTAGCTTGCTGCTGAATCTTAGTAAACTTTAGGAAAAAATGGTGTTTGACCAGATACAATTTAACAACAAACTTTCAGCATGTTTATAGAGAAGGGCACTCACATGTACTGCACTGACACAAATGAGTGGTTGAAAGAAAATGCATAATAAGAAGATTGTGGGAGCTGTATTGTTAGATTTCAGTGCAGCCGTTGATATTTATGACCATAACCTGATGTTGAATAAACACATGTTGTGGCTTTTCAACCTCTGCCATATCGTGGATTCAGAGCCATCTATCTAATAGAACTCAGAGAGTTTTCTTTAATGGAAGCTTCTCTAATGTTAAACATGTAACGTGCGGTGTACCGCAGGGCAGCACTCTTGGCCCTCTACTCTTTTCTATTTTTACCAATGACCTGCCACTGGCATTAAACAAAGCCTGTGTGTCCATGTATGCTGATGATGCAATCATATACGCATCAGCAACCACAACTAATGAAGTCACTGAAGCCCTTAACAAAGAGTTACAGTCAGGTTTAGAATGAGTGGCCAGTAATAAACTAGTCCTCCTTATATTTCATCCTGGCAGCCTCCTAAGTTTGTAGTTATAATAAGCCCATTCTCTGTAATAGTCACCTGGCTGTACTTTGTCATGTTTGCTCCTTTATGTTGATGTATCTCTAATGTTATATCTCCCTTCCAGACCACCACATTAATCCTTTCTCCAAGGCCTTACAAGCCACAACTCCTAACACATCCTTCCTACCAACAGGCCTTACAAGCCACAACTCCTAACACATCCTTCCTACCAACAGGCCTTACAAGCCACAACTCCGAACACATCCTTCCTACCAACAGGCCTTACAAGCCACAACTCCGAACACATCCTTCCTACCAACAGGCCTTACAAGCCACAACTCCGAACACATCCTTCCTACCAACAGGCCTTACAAGCCACAACTCCGAACACATCCTTCCTACCAACAGGCCTTACAAGCCACAACTCCTAACACATCCTTCCTACCAACAGGCCTTACAAGCCACAACTCCGAACACATCCTTCCTACCAACAGGCCTTACAAGCCACAACTCCGAACACATCCTTCCTACCAACAGGCCTTACAAGCCACAACTCCGAACACATCCTTCCTACCAACAGGCCTTACAAGCCACAACTCCGAACACATCCTTCCTACCAACAGGCCTTACAAGCCACAACTCCGAACACATCCTTCCTACCAACAGGCCTTACAAGCCACAACTCCGAACACATCCTTCCTACCAACAGGCCTTACAAGCCACAACTCCGAACACATCCTTCCTACCAACAGGCCTTACAAGCCACAACTCCGAACACATCCTTCCTACCAACAGGCCTTACAAGCCACAACTCCGAACACATCCTTCCTACCAACAGGCCTTACAAGCCACAACTCCGAACACATCCTTCCTACCAACAGGCCTTACAAGCCACAACTCCGAACACATCCTTCCTACCAACAGGCCTTACAAGCCACAACTCCTAACACATCCTTCCTACCAACAGACCTTACAAGCCACAACTCCGAACACATCCTTCCTACCAACAGGCCTTACAAGCCACAACTCCGAACACATCCTTCCTACCAACAGGCCTTACAAGCCCCAACTCATAGCTTCCGTCCAAACCCTCCTCCCAAGTCTCAACATTTGCATTCTGACAGATGCCCCATGGTGGCAGCAACAGTCCTGAACCTAGTTTACAGTCAAGATGGCAGCAACAGTCCTGAACCTAGCCTACAGTCAAGGTGGCAGCAACAGTCCTGAACCTAGTTTACAGTCAAGATGGCAGCAACAGTCCTGAACCTAGCCTACAGTCAAGGTGGCAGCAACAGTCCTGAACCTAGTTTACAGTCAAGATGGCAGCAACAGTCCTGAACCTAGCCTACAGTCAAGGTGGCAGCAACAGTCCTGAACCTAGTTTACAGTCAAGATGGCAGCAACAGTCCTGAACCTAGCCTACAGTCCATGGTGGCAGCAACAGTCCTGAACCTAGTTTACAGTCATGGTGGCAGCAACAGTCCTGAACCTAGTTTACAGTCCATGGTGGCAGCAACAGTCCTGAACCTAGTTTACAGTCATGGTGGCAGCAACAGTCCTGAACCTAGTTTACAGTCCATGGTGGCAGAAACAGTCCTGAACCTAGTTTACAGTCAAGATGGCAGCAACAGTCCTGAACCTAGCCTACAGTCCATGGTGGCAGCAACAGTCCTGAACCTAGTTTACAGTCAAGATGGCAGCAACAGTCCTGAACCTAGCCTACAGTCAAGGTGGCAGCAACAGTCCTGAACCTAGTTTACAGTCAAGATGGCAGCAACAGTCCTGAACCTAGCCTACAGTCAAGGTGGCAGCAACAGTCCTGAACCTAGTTTACAGTCAAGATGGCAGCAACAGTCCTGAACCTAGCCTACAGTCAAGGTGGCAGCAACAGTCCTGAACCTAGTTTACAGTCAAGATGGCAGCAACAGTCCTGAACCTAGCCTACAGTCCATGGTGGCAGCAACAGTCCTGAACCTAGTTTACAGTCATGGTGGCAGCAACAGTCCTGAACCTAGTTTACAGTCCATGGTGGCAGCAACAGTCCTGAACCTAGTTTACAGTCATGGTGGCAGCAACAGTCCTGAACCTAGTTTACAGTCCATGGTGGCAGAA